>NC_050105.1:6679246-7020757 GCF_902167145.1 Zea mays | reverse complement strand
AATTCCCAACATGAATCAAGTACCTGCATTGAGTAATGCAAGAGTGAGATGACACATCTCAGCAAGTAAAATAATATCAAACTGTTTAACCACATAAGAACATTGTTTTACCACCACTTGATTCCACAACCTTCTTATTACGAAGGTGCAGCACGTATACAACGTACAACACACCTAGTCACCACACCTCGCAGGTAGAAACCACAATAGTAACATAGTAATGTCACACTTCATATATACCTCATGAGTGCAAATGTCTGCAAATGCAAGGATGACTTCTGCCTTCATACCTCTAAGGATATGAAGCCGCATCGTACCCCTCCTCGGGCAACGTACGATGCTAAAAATGTACCGGTACGGTCGGACCATAAGATCACGACATAACTTCAAAATGCAAGATGGATGATGTGATGAGCATGTCATGCCTACAACACTTCATATAACGTGATTCAAAAAAATACTTCAACTTCATCCAAGATGGGAATCAACCACATATATCATTACCAAATTATGATCATCCACAATATTAGACAATTGAGAATTAATACTTCCAAACAAATAAACTTCATCATAGAATTCAATGATTAACATAATTAAAACTTATGCATACTCAATGTCAGGGAATAGGATGCAACCCAAATGGTAGCAACCACCACTGTATTTACTTGCCTTTACCGGAAGTTCGGGCAAATCCCTAAGTACGATCCGGAAGTCCACCACCTGTTTTTGACACACAACTTAGTGCACCAATTTCACATAATCAGGCTCATAAACGACGCCACACCTACGCACAAACTCAAACCCCGCCGCGGGTTACATCTCTCCCCACACCCACCAAACTGCAGCGGCGCTGCTTAATAATTTCATAACTTTAAAATTATGACAGCAGTGGTAACAAACAAAAACTCCAGAGGCATCTACATGAAATTCCCCACAAGTTTTGTATACAATTTATAATTAAATTCCAACATCTAATTAGCCCAAAACAGTCCACAAGATGAACCCTGTAATCTGTTTTTTTTGTCTTTTGGACAGCGACATACCCGGATTCAAACAGCGATATCTTTTAAAATATAATTCCAAATCAAGCACATAAGTACTTATTGGAAAGATAAGACAAAGCCCTACATTATTATCATACTGGTTAACACTAATTAACCACGAAAAATTCCTAGAAACTGCTAATACTACTGCTGTTCACCCACCTGAAAAATCTGTTTTTTTTTGGACAGCAACATAACCGGATTCAAACAACGATATCTCCTAAATTATAACTCCAAATCGAGCGCATAAGTACTCGTTGGAAAGGTATGACAAAGCTCTACATGATTCTCCCACTGATCCCTACTAATTGCCCACGAAAAATTCCCAGAAATCACTAGAACTACTGCTGTTCGTCCACCCACTAAATTTCTGGACAGCACCTCTACCAAATCGCATAGGTAAACATGTAACCAATTGGATTGCAGCACAAATACAACAAAATGATCACGAAAATCACCTTGGGTTCCTCCTTTCCTCCTTCTTTTCTTCCTTCTTCCTCCCTCCAAACTCCCATGGAAGACTCGCACCCACACGACGGACACCAAGCGGGGAGGCTCCACCTTGGAGAGGAAGAGGTGGGGGGGCTAGGGTTGAGGGGTGGCGCTGCAATCACTTGGGGAAGAAGGAGAGGGATTGGGGCGGCTGCAAGAGTGGAAGAGAGAGGGGAGGGGCGGCCAAAGGGGTGGGGGAGTGAGAGGGAGGGGGCGGCTAGGGTTTAGGGGGGAAACTAATGGGCTCCCCACCGCCGGATCGAGATCCACGGTCCAAACTCGCTCTCACGTCTGCTCCCGACCCCAACGCACAAATCCAACAAGTATTCTACTGTTTTATTGGTGAATGCTTCCTAAAAAACTCCAACCCCAACTACACATATCACGAAAGAAAAGGGAAAAATACATTTAACTTCTTTTCAGAAAATTGGGTATCACACTCTACCCCCCTTAAAAAGAATTCGACCTCGAATTCCGACGCATCTATCAGAATGACAAGGAAAGATCAATAAATCAACAAAACTCACACATAAAGAAAGGTTCGGGTACTTCTGCCGCATCAACTCCTCAAGCTCCTAGGATTTTAAGATACGCAGCAGACGACACTCTAGAGTCTGGTCTTGCTACACAGGAATCGGCTCTAGCTCGATTTGATGGTCTGGATTCCGCAAATACTTCCTCAACATAAAGACATGGAATATATGGTGTACTCTGATCATAAACTCCAACAATTGTAGGTGCTAAGCCAAGCTGCCAACTCGGGCTAAGATAGTAGACGGTCCTATATAACTCGGACAAAACTTTCCTAACACCAAATCAACATTGACACATGCAAGTACTTCAATAAATATATATATATATATATGAATGCAATACATACTGTGCTCAAATAGCCTAAACCAAACCTATCCAAATAAGAGTAACTTCAAAAGATCAATTTAATGCTTGCATATTTCTAGACAGCAGCACAACGGTTATTTGTTTTCCTCATAACTCACAAAATATTCATCCAATAGAAGTAAACTAGGACTTTATGAAAAGCTTACAAAGTCCACTATACCCTTGGTATTATCATCACCACAAGATTTGACACTTAGAAAGGCCAAACAATGCGAAACGTAAATTTTGTCCAGACTTGAACAAAATTCAACTACTCACTTCAAAAAACCATAATTGGAGTCTCAGTCATCCCATTCAGGCGCTCCTAGACTTTTTAGAAAGCCAGTAAAATTGTCTATATTTCATTTATAAACCTATCAGGTTAATTCAATGCATATCAAGATCAAAAGACATAAGAAAGGCTTTGCTGTCCAAATTTGGACAGATTCAAAGATTCCAATTAAAACAGATGTAGCTTAACTTATAGGTCACCAAAAAGGGTGATCCAAAATTTGTTGGAAAGCTTAAGGAAAGTACTACCACTTCTTTATAATTTATAAGAACTGATTCGAAGTTTAACTTGGGCAAACAAGGTCAATTTCGAAATCTGTACAGAATTTGGACAGATTCCAAGACTAGACTTGAGAAAAATCATAACTCCTAACTACTAGACCTATGGTCATGAAATTTTACACAAGTAAGATGAATAAGTTGGCTACAACTTTTTATATACAACACCTCTACCGAAAACATGGTGTAATTCATTGAACTAGCGGCATAACCAAAACTGGTCATGTAGTCCCAAACAGCAAGCAATAGATTTATTCAGGTTCTATACTCTTCTAAGATTAAGCGTTCATCGAAGGACTAATAACTTTAGGTTCTTCATTACGAGACACTTAGAGCCAACATAAGGGTAGAAGCAATATGCTTACTTTTTAAATCATTTTAAGCCTGATCTCACATCATGCAAGCAAGAATCAAGTTAAGTATACTATGCCTGCCCATATATCCATCCAATAACTCAGACAATCTGCATCTCCACCTAGACTTCACACGACGTAACTATTTCATACTTACGCAAACACGCCAAGACCAGAAAACATGGCTTCACAACAATACGTACTGGCCTATTCAAATATCCCTCGCTATCTCTCTGTTTTAGCCCACGCTCCACATATACAATAACAAGATAACTATCACAACCACTACATCTATTCCCTCCCACCATACAACATAATTAACATGGATTGTGAAAAAGCTCACCATAACTAAACCAAACTCCCAAAGAAATATCCCTAAATAGAAAATTGACAATCAACAGCACAAATGCTCATTCTGTCTCTACCTCTTTCACTATAAAAGCAATGATAACAAAGAAATATTGTAAAATCATCTGAACTTCATGACCTACAACTTTTGTATTCAAAGGATAAACAAAGTTTTTTTATCTCCATTTTTTTAATTTGGCTTGTAAGGTGACATACATGATCTGCCACCAGAACCTGACGGAACATGACCCATAAATTCAAAACCTCATAACTCTCTGCATCTAACAAAATTTTACAAATATAAACTCATTGAAAAGATTATAACATTCCCTAAAACTTTTATTATAATGAGTGTCTCAGAATTGGTTTCCAAACCGATAAAACAATGCAACTGCTTTGTTGCAAAACTGATAGGTTAGAAACAATGGACAACTAAAATTCAAAATACTATAACTCCTGCTATACTCAACTTAAAACTACAACGAACACGCGTTGGAAAAGTTTGGAAATTGTCCACGACTTTTGCAATAAAGTTCCACCCAAATTTATCTTTATAGCCCTCAACTCTGCATGACCTACAACTAAACTCAGCCTGAGATACTGCACATCAGAGATTCGACTTATATCCGGACAACCACCTCTCCCAATCTATTTAACAGACAATTACAAGTAAATACCCATTAAAAGGTACTAAGAAAAACTAAAAGTTTTTCTTAAAGAGAATTCCCAAATTTGGGCTCTGAAACTATCAAAACGTGGTCGATTTATTAGTGGTTTTAACGACACCTAAAGTTCAGACACAACGGTGCAACAACTTCAGAGTAGCCTAACTCCAATTATATGCAATGAAAATTACAAACCAATACTCTTTGGGAAGATCATGAAATTACTAAAACTTTCATAATACAACAAAACCCAAAATTTACCGTATTCAATGTCCATACTTCCGTACAAAATTAAGGCTGCTATAGGAAACCCATAACTCTCAAATGTTTAGACCAAACTGGGTGATTGAGCATCCTATGCAAAGATGAAGAAACCTACTATAAAACATTCTAGATAAGTGAAGCCTCATTCAGCCTCCAACTAATTTAAAATGACTCCCAAAACAAAACAAAACAACACCTTACCCATAATAAAAAAACAATATAAAATAAAACCCAAGGCATTGGCAGGTGCGACCAACATTAGGATTTTCCACTACCAAATGGGGATGCAACTCCCCAAAGCCTTTAAGCAACACTTTACCTAATAGGTTAGAACACTAAGCACCACAATCAACGAATTCAACAACCTCATTTGTTAATGCCACTAAGGTCAAACATCCATGTATCGACAATGTATGAAACACCTAACATACCCGTCTCTAGCACTATAAAACATGGTTGTTATTACACTAGAATCCAACTATTAGAGCTCTCCACAACTATTCTGTTGACGTGAAGCAAATGGTGCTCATGTCATGTGACGTCTTTTCCTCCTCTCAAAAGAGATAAAATTTGCAATACTCATAAAGCAATGGAGGGATAACAAGAAAAACTAATGTACTTCTTGACACAGACTCATGCAAAAGCTTCATAAATATTACTTTCAATACTAAAATAATAACACGATACTATGCTCAACAGGAGTAATTGGACGTCCATAAGACAATCCACATAACCAAACTACCTTGATTAACCTCACATACAACAAAACCTACTATTACTGCACTTGAACAATTTGTACTTCATGATATCACAGGATGCATTCAAAGTAGTAGACATACATGATCTATCAAACCATCATTCATATAAGAAAAATCTCAATCCGATGCAACAACCCCATCATTAAAGAGATCGATGACTAACAAACATAAGCAACTCCCAGTTAAGCATTGACTTCGTTTAAGATAAAGCGGTCCAAATAATGATTCAACAAGCATGCATAGAGAAACTGCTCATAAAAAAATCAAACTGCCATACAATGTTGGCAAATAGAAAAAATATAAAACGGGTTGTCAATATCGCCCACATGACTAGCCTGCAACAACTAAAAAAATATGCATAGCCTTTATGGCTATTGAAACAAGCCATAGAAGGAAAACATGCACGACATAAAATCCACTTGAAACCACCCTATTTATTGTTAAAAATAAGGTTGCACATAATAAGAAAACCTATCAGGTAGACATGGTTGGACTTATCAATCTACGTCATGTCACAAATTCACTCGAGTTTTACCAGTCTAAAGATTTCATAGACATTACAACGTTGCATCTGCTCTATAGAGACAAACCAATTTTATACTAAGATCAAGTTAGCAAGTAGCCACACTAGCCTAAAAAAAGTGAGGCGCAAAGCATTGCACCCATGGAAATATTACATTGATAAGTTGGGTTGTAACCCAACAGTCAATCAAACTCAACAACACCATAAAACTACATTATATAGTGTTTTCACACTACACCAAGTCGGATTAGACCCACTATACACAAGCTCAATAAACAATTGGTCCTATAAGTACAAGAACCCAAGAATCCTTTTGGGAAAAAACATCCACAATCAAGCATATAGAAATATATGATGGTAATAGCTCAAAGATTTGAAAACATTGCATCCCAAAAAAAACATCATGACGATATGTATATAAAACAAGTACATTAGTAGCTTCACTTGCATAATATCTTCAATAACAACCACATCAAGAAACAAATACTAAATAGAAGTAACATATCATATCAAGCATTACGTCGTTAACGACATACCCCATCAAACCATAAAGGGATTTGGAGTAAGGAAGTTCTAGTCATCTATACAATAAAATACTAATATGAAAGAGATACGAACCCATACCCTTCCTATATGTGCAAGTGTGTCAAATTTATCTTCAAATTGCGTAGAATCTAAAGCCTATCCTCTGATACCAACTGTAACACCCCGGGGTCCACCAACACCCCGGAATGCTACTAAACAACACTTCTGACATCTATATATAAAATTTTGGCAGCATCCCCCTTGCAAAATTGCATAAATGAGGGAGCAACAGTGTATAAACATATATCATGACAAAAACATACTAAATATTATTAATCGGCTAGCAAAGAGAAGTTAAACATACGACATGAAGTGAATTAACTAGTGCGCACGACTAGTTAAAAAAATAAACTTCCTTTGACAATAAGTTTCTAATTAAATCATG
This sequence comes from Zea mays, assembly GCF_902167145.1. Classification (NCBI taxonomy): domain Eukaryota; kingdom Viridiplantae; phylum Streptophyta; class Magnoliopsida; order Poales; family Poaceae; genus Zea; species Zea mays. The sequence goes on along the minus strand of NC_050105.1, from coordinate 7,013,892 downwards.
GCTGTGTCTGGGCAGCGTTATTGTGAGAGTGAAAGTGGACGTGCTGCTACTCCCCTCATTCCCAACATGAATCAAGTACCTGCATTGAGTAATGCAAGAGTGAGATGACACATCTCAGCAAGTAAAATAATATCAAACTGTTTAACCACATAAGAACATTGTTTTACCACCACTTGATTCCACAACCTTCTTATTACGAAGGTGCAGCACGTATACAACGTACAACACACCTAGTCACCACACCTCGCAGGTAGAAACCACAATAGTAACATAGTAATGTCACACTTCATATATACCTCATGAGTGCAAATGTCTGCAAATGCAAGGATGACTTCTGCCTTCATACCTCTAAGGATATGAAGCCGCATCGTACCCCTCCTCGGGCAACGTACGATGCTAAAAATGTACCGGTACGGTCGGACCATAAGATCACGACATAACTTCAAAATGCAAGATGGATGATGCGATGAGCATGTCATGCCTACAACACTTCATATAACGTGATTCAAAAAAATACTTCAACTTCATCCAAGATGGGAATCAACCACATATATCATTACCAAATTATGATCATCCACAATATTAGACAATTGAGAATTAATACTTCCAAACAAATAAACTTCATCATAGAATTCAATGATTAACATAATTAAAACTTATGCATACTCAATGTCAGGGAATAGGATGCAACCCAAACGGTAGCAACCACCACTGTATTTACTTGCCTTTACCGGAAGTTCGGGCAAATCCCTAAGTACGATCCGGAAGTCCACCACCTGTTTTTGACACACAACTTAGTGCACCAATTTCACATAATCAGGCTCATAAACGACGCCACACCTACGCACAAACTCAAACCCCGCCGCGGGTTACATCTCTCCCCACACCCACCAAACTGCAGCGGCGCTGCTTAATAATTTCATAACTTTAAAATTATGACAGCAGTGGTAACAAACAAAAACTCCAGAGGCATCTACATGAAATTCCCCACAAGTTTTGTATACAATTTATAATTAAATTCCAACATCTAATTAGCCCAAAACAGTCCACAAGATGAACCCTGTAATCTGTTTTTTTGTCTTTTGGACAGCGACATACCCGGATTCAAACAGCGATATCTTTTAAAATATAATTCCAAATCAAGCACATAAGTACTTATTGGAAAGATAAGACAAAGCCCTACATTATTATCATACTGGTTAACACTAATTAACCACGAAAAATTCCTAGAAACTGCTAATACTACTGCTGTTCACCCACCTGAAAAATCTGTTTTTTTGGACAGCAACATAACCGGATTCAAACAACGATATCTCCTAAATTATAACTCCAAATCGAGCGCATAAGTACTCGTTGGAAAGGTATGACAAAGCTCTACATGATTCTCCCACTGATCCCTACTAATTGCCCACGAAAAATTCCCAGAAATCACTAGAACTACTGCTGTTCGTCCACCCACTAAATTTCTGGACAGCACCTCTACCAAATCGCATAGGTAAACATGTAACCAATTGGATTGCAGCACAAATACAACAAAATGATCACGAAAATCACCTTGGGTTCCTCCTTTCCTCCTTCTTTTCTTCCTTCTTCCTCCCTCCAAACTCCCATGGAAGACTCGCACCCACACGACGGACACCAAGCGGGGAGGCTCCACCTTGGAGAGGAAGAGGTGGGGGGGCTAGGGTTGAGGGGTGGCGCTGCAATCACTTGGGGAAGAAGGAGAGGGATTGGGGCGGCTGCAAGAGTGGAAGAGAGAGGGGAGGGGCGGCCAAAGGGGTGGGGGAGTGAGAGGGAGGGGGCGGCTAGGGTTTAGGGGGGAAACTAATGGGCTCCCCACCGCCGGATCGAGATCCACGGCCCAAACTCGCTCTCACGTCTGCTCCCGACCCCAACGCACAAATCCAACAAGTATTCTACTGTTTTATTGGTGAATGCTTCCTAAAAAACTCCAACCCCAACTACACATATCACGAAAGAAAAGGGAAAAATACATTTAACTTCTTTTCAGAAAATTGGGTATCACATCGAGCTCCCAAGTCTCTAGTGTGTGAATATGTGTGCGGTTATAAGTGCTATGTGCTTTGACTTGTGCTAGTGATGTGTGTGTGATTGCTTGTCCTCTAATTCAAATAAACAACGGACAAACAAATATATTTTTATTTAAATTTCAAATTAGAATTTCACAACAACCAAACATACATGAATACATGATCAATCGTGTTATTATTTGTAATAAAGTAGAGAATGTAATGATTACTGTAAATTAATAATAACAATAATAATAATAATAATAATAATAATAATAATAATTTTATGATGAATTTTAATCTTGAATACGATGCCTTTATTTATGGCCTCATTGAATTTTGAAAACAATTCAACCTATACATACAAATCAGGTTTTAGAAGCAAGGGATCGAACAAACTGAGGGAATACATTTCCGCATTGACATCTTAATTATAAAGATTATTTTGAGTTTTGACGTGTAAAACAAATTTAGAAAGTTTGTAAATTTGTAGAAGAAATAAAGAAACAGAAATACAAAGTTTGTAAAAGAAACAGCAAGCACACGTACGTACATGCATGGTTGTTTTGACGTCTAAAACAAATTTATAAAGTTTGTAAAAGAAAAGAAACAGAAATACAAACTCTGATCACGTACATACAGAAATTTACACGTACGTACATGCATGGTCGTGTACACAGCACACACATGCATGGTCTATCGGCATCTTTTCACGTAGAGACGCAAGATTCGACTCTGATCAATCACCATTTCAAGATATATCACCTATTTATCTTTTCACGTAGATAGATAGTAGATCGATCGAGTTTCACAGTTCAAAATTCTGTTGTCAAACTTATCTGGAAAAGGTGTATATAAACAACTAGCTAGCTAGCTAGCTACCTGCCTGTCCGTGCAAAACTATCACGCGCAGGCGCACATAGACGCAAGAAGCTAGCCGATCCACCATCATCACCTGCATCGTCCGGCCCCCACCGGCGACGAGAGAACCGTACGCTAGCCGGCCAGCCGATACACCATCACCACCTGGAGATCGGAGATCGGTGGCATATGGCCGCCAACGATCACGTCTTCCGGGCCACCAACGAGGCATCCGTCGCCCTCCTGCGCAGCCTCCGCGCCGGAACCGTCGACCAGAGATTCAAAGTCTTCATCCACCACGCGGACGTCTACACCGCTGCCCCTGAGGAGCTGGTCGCCGGCCTGGAGCCGGTGCCGGGCACCGACGTGACGGAGGACGGGTACAACAGACAGTGGTACATATACTGTCCAAAGCGATACAAGAACGGCGAGGGAAGGACCAGCGGGCACAGGCTGCGCGCGGTGGAGATCGCCGGGACGTGCTGGCACTCGGAGACTGGCCCGAAGTCCATGCAGGGCTTGCCCGGCGCCACGGTCTGCAGCCTATCCTACGGCCACAAGGAGAAGGAGGACGGGACGTCAGGTCGGCATCGCTTCCACCGAATGGGATGGAGGATGTTCGAGTACGACGACACCCAGGGCGGCGGCGGCGACCACGTGCTGTGCAAGGTGCACCGTTCGTCCTCGTCTCTGGCCAAGAACAAGTCGAAGGCCAAGAGGACGGCGACAGGCGATCACCCCGAGGCGCCGCCAACCAAGGTGATCCACGACGTGCAGGTCCAGATGCAGGACCCCGCCGGCGCCATCTTCACCTGTGCTTACCCGACGATGGATGATCCCCTGCTGATGGTCAGAGGCGAGGAGGCATCAGAGGCGGAGCACGGTGGTGACTTGGGCAAGTTCAACATCGGTGGCTTATTGCTCAACATCGACAATGTCGATTGGAAAACTTTGCTAGACAATGTCGATGGGGAGCAGCAGCAACAACAACCATGCACTGAGCCGGCCAAGCAGAGCAGCGTGCAGGTGCAGGTGGACCCCGCCGCCACTTTGATGCCCTCCAATGTTCATGGTCATGAACAAGGCAGGGATTCCATGATGGTCGGAGGCGAGGAAGAACAGCGTCGACGCATTGAGGAGCAGGTCAGCGTCGACGACTTGCTCGACGTCAACAATGTCGATTGGAAAGCTTTGCTAGATATGCTAGAAGACGATGAGGAGCAGGGGCTGCCGCTGCAGCAGCAGCCATGCGCTGAGCCGGCGGCCGAGCAGAGCTAGAGCAGCAGGATCGAGGACCCGGTCGTGCCACCCGTTTGAAAACACAATACGCTTCTCTGCTGATTGTAAACACTTTACAGGGACATTAAATATCATCTTGTCTTGAACCAAAGAAATATAATTATGCATGGTTGTTTTACTTTATTAATATTTATGATCAGTGATTTATGTTATTCATATAATTGTTCATCAGATCTAGTGTAGCGTCAATCTTTTGCAGTTAGCTGTTGTGTTGTTATGTCAGACAAGTGGATGCTTGTCGGAGATTGCCGGAGTTTCAGCCACTGCCTTGGCCGCCGGCGAGCTCTCAACTACAACACGTGGGGGCTTTTGAAACATTCTACCGGTTACAGACACAAACATGCCCTGGCTGAAACTGACTAAACTGACACAAGCTTATTCAGACAAATGGGTGTTTATATCCTATCCACATTATGGCTTTGGCAAATCACGCGCAAGTCGGTTTTTGTCATGATTATTGATCAGTATGTGATGAACATTATTCGTCAACTCTAGTGTAGCGTCAAGACCAGAACAGATTTTAGATTAATCTTCAGACAAGTGGTCTAAAATTAATCATCTTCACGCAACGGACCTAAAGAATGTCTGATGCTTAATACTAGATGTAATATAGCAGTAGTTCGTTGGAGTCACAAGCTCGTCCAATTTTAACATGGTTTAAGCACCACAATCACATGCTTTCTGAATTCTGATAACTAATAGTACTCTATGCTTGCCCATAATTTCATGGAGCACAAGGGGTGTGCTGTATACCACTCAAGGTCTCTAGATTGGACAGTTAGAACAAAAAATCTCCAGATTGCATCTTCTAGTATGTGATATACAGATAAACAATAAGCAACTAATCTGGGATATGACGATTATGAGTATAAACAAATGAAATGTGGCTAGCCCTTTTCATACAAAAACATAGAAAATAGAAAGGAAAACATTTATTTCAATCTTACTTTAGATTAGTTAGGAAAGATGAATACACAAGACATTCAAACATGTTAAAATGTTAACCGAACATTAATAGTTCCAAAATAAAAACGTTACATAAGACATTCACAATGTTGCCATGTAATACCCAAAAATTTGGAAGGAATAAAGGAGTGTTTTAACTATGTGATTAGGACAAATTCTTGTTTATTTAATTCCATGTGTATGAGTTATTTGTTTAAACAAATTAATAAATTAAAAATAAGACTTTCATCATGCTCGATTCATTGTCTGCTGCATTTATATTTGAATTCAAGAATCATAACCAGATTTGATATTAGAAATTCAAAATACGAATTTAAAAAGGAATTAGAAACGGAAAACATAAAAGAAAAAGGAAAAAAAGAAACAGATTGACCGTTGCTGGGCCAAAACCCTCAGCCGAACCCAGTCGTGGGCTCATGTGCCGACAAGTGGGCCTCGCTGGGCAAACGTCGAGCCGCTGAAGCCGTCCACGCCCTCGAGACCAGTCACCGACACCACATGCCCACTCGTCAGTCTCCCATTTCACCAGACGTCATCTTCACGCGCGCACACCGCTACTGATGGGCCGCGATGTTAGCCGCACCACAAGATTTCACATGCACACACTAGAATCACTGGCATGTGGGGCCATGGTGCTAGAACCGTCTTCCACCTAGGGTTGTTACGGTTTGCAACTGTCGCCATAACCGCTAGAGTTGCTGCCAGCCATGAGCCGAGGAACTCAACCCAGTGGCGAACGTAGAGAGAGAGAGAGAGGAAGGGAGAGAGAAGTCACCAAACCCAAAATCGCCTTGTCGTAGGGATATTGGAGGGCGCCCGAGTGGTTGCTGGAGTACCTCAAACGTGTTCCCGACACATTGGAGCATGGGGAGGGACCGGAGCGATCGAAATTACCTCGCCGCCAACGATCCGGGTAAGGAGTGCATCAGATAGTTGACGATTGTCTTGGCTACATTCGTTACCGAACGTTGTGCGTGGAGGTGCTCGGATGGCTAGATCGGGGTTACGCCTACGAGCATCCACCATGGCGAGGAGGCGTCGTCCCGTTTTGTTGGTGAAAGGAGAAGAACGACCGTGCGTTGTTAGATTAGACACAAGTGGTTTAGATTAGAGGAACTTTGCGACCGTCAATTTTCTCGCACGCGATCCCCGCGCCCTCGCGAACTCCTTCGATTGCTTTGTAGCCTCCGAACGATGGCGTGCACAGGGTGATGCCGACAGCTCTCTCTACCTCTCTGTTCTCTCGTCGCTCGCTTCAATGGGCTCGTAGCTCATCTACTACGATGCTTATGGGTCAAGGGGGTGCAGTGCAGTGCGTATATATAGTCTCCCAAAGTCCTAACTGAAGAAAGAACGAACGGCATGAGAATCCGGTGTTCGGTTTGCTGCTGGCCCATCTCTGACGCGAGGTAAGAGAACGCCTAACAAGGGGTCCCTGTTGTCAGCGACATTCAAGTGCGGTGTGGATGCGAGGAAACGTGCGGGTGGGGGACTAGGTCGGCCGAGTGTAAGAAGTGGGACACGCCTTAGGATGAGTTGTGGGAAGGGAATGTGCTTTTCTCTTTGCTTTTTTTGTTTCTTTTCAATCTTCTTTTCTGTATTATTTTCATTTCTATTTTCTGTTTTGCCCATTCAAAATTGAATTTGTTCTGAAACTAAATCACAAGTTAAATGCATAAAACAAAGAACCTCAACATGACGCGAAGCAAAATTTTATATTAATTATTTTATTCATTTATTTTGGGCTAATGTGTTAAATATGCAATACACATATTATTCATTTAAGAAACTATTTTTTTGAATGTATAGACAAATTAAAAAGTTCATTTACAAATTAATATTCATTACTTATTTACTTTACGATAAGCACTAGTAGAAAAGAGCTCATAGCCTGCGGCACCCATAAATTATCACTGGCGGTTTCAGTTATCGCGCGCCAGTGAAAAAAACGAGGTGGGCCCGGCTTTTGGAACCGCCAGTGGAAACTCATTTCCACTGGCGGTTATCTTAACACAACCGCCAGTGAAAATAGGATGTTTCCACTAGCGGTTGGTGTAACATAACCGCCAGTGGAAACCAATTTCCACTGGCGGTTGGTGTAACAGAACCGCCAGTGGAAATACCCTATTTCCACTGGCGGTTGTGTTAAGATAACCGCCAGTGGAAATTGGTTTCCACTGGCGGTTTTTCAAGCCAACCGCCAGTGAACTGTCTGTTATAAATAGCCCTCTTCTTCCCCCCGACAGTGAACTGTATGCTCGCAGCCAGCTTCCATTAGAGGCGATTTTGGAGGTCCAGATTTCACAAAAATATAAGGGGGGAGGTTTTGGTCTTCATTTCTTGGAAGAAGGTGGATAAGAAAGGTTGGTTTATGTTTCTTTGTCAATTTTTGTTCATTCTTGCTCAATTTTAGCCACATTTTGGATCTAGGGTTTTACATGTGAGAGAGAAGAGTATAGCTAGGTAATTTTCTCTATTTCCTCAAATGAGGTTGCTTAAGATGGTTAGTTTTTGTCTATTCCCTCTCCTTTTTCATGTTTAGTTCTCAAATAAGTTTATCCATAACACATATTTAGTTGCTTTATGAATGGTGAATGTGTTGTATGGAAGGTTGGTTTAATTATGTTTCAATTGTCAGTTATTGTTTATTTTTGCTCAATTTTAACTACATTTTGAAACTAGGCTTTCACCATGTGTTAGAGATAGGTTTGGGTATTAAATTTTTTTGTTTATTAGTTGCTAGGAAAGTTTGGCTTATGTTTCTTTTGCCAAATTTTGTTCATTTTTCCTCCATTTTAGCCACATTTGGATATAGGGTTTCACCATGTGTTAGAGATAAAGTAGTCTAACTACTTTTATTGGAAGAGATAAAGTAGTCTAACTACAAACCGAAGCCAATGCGCTCGGAGCAGGTCCAGCACTTACAGTCCGTGCGGATGCAGCACTTTGCACATCCAAAATGCCCGTTCTTGCACTGATTTTACACAGAGCAGAGCATCATGCTGGAGCCTACCGATCAATATGTATTGTATATATACATGCATGGTAATCTGACTTGCCATGAAAACTTCGGACTGGAAGGGTAGGCAGCAGATGTCGCACTCCAACGCGTCCTTCTCCATGGATAGTGTCACAGTCGCCTCTTCCTCATCCTCCAACCCCGCCTCTTCCTCATCCTCCACCACCACCTTGGCTTTCTTTGGAGTGCCGCCGTAGAGAAGCCCGCCTCTTCCTCATCCTCCATAGAGAAGTCGTGGTCTTTTTCCCGGTCATGGTCTTTTTCCCGGTCATGGTTTATCACTAGATCTGATACTTGTGAAAGAACTTCACACCAATGGTGATGAGAGACGCGAAGCCAGGAGACGACGTAGTATTTAAACACTGCAAGAACGGGCATTCTAGTGACAGAGGAGGGAGAGAGAGAGGGAAGAGAGAGGAGGGAGAGAGAGAGAGAGGAGAGAGAGATAGAGGAGAGAGAGAGGAGAGAGAGAGAGGAGAGAGAGAGGGTTTCACATTTTAGCCACATTTTTGGATATAGGGTTTCACCATGTGTTTTATGTTACTTTTTTACAGGTGATGATGGAGAGGATATCCTGGATGTATAACTTATCAAGGCTAGATCCATCATACATATCTGAGGTCCATAAGTTTATTGTTGTCGCTAAGAACCATGCTTGGAGAACAAAGACAAAGCACATATATTGTCCATGCATGGACTGCAAAAATGCTGTTGTATTTGATGACACAGAACAAATCATATCTCATCTGGTATGCCGAGGATTTGTGAAGGATTACATAATTTGGACAAAGCATGGAGAGGGTAGCTCTTCGCCTTATACAGCTGGAAACCCTGCGAACATCGACGACAGCTTTCAGTTCGTTCACGAGACACAACAACCTCTTCCACAGAGCGAACATGTAGTGCCAAATGTTACTGATCATGGTTACGCCGGAGGAAATGAACGTGAAAGAACCCATGTTCTGCAAAATGTTATGGACGAGGAAGATGCAGAGTTGTTAGAGGCAATGTTGCGTCGTCATACAGATCCATCGATGTTCTTCATGAAAGGTATGGAGTCCCTGAAGAAGGCAGCAGAAGAGCCTTTGTACGACGAGTCTAAGGGTTGTACCAAAGAGTTCACGACGCTCCGGTCTGTGTTAAAATTGTTGATGTTAAAAGCTAGATATGGTCTGTCTGATGCTGGCTTCGATGTGTTCTTGAGTATTGTCGCAGACATGCTTCCAAAGGAGAACAAAGTGCCTGCTAACACGTACTACGCAAAGAAACTAATCAGTCCACTCACTATGGGCGTGGAGAAGATCCACGCGTGTAGAAATCACTGTATCCTTTATCGAGGTGATGATTATAAAGACTTGGAGAGCTGCCCAAAGTGTGGTGCAAGTAGGTACAAGACGAATAAAGACTATCGAGAGGAAGAGTGTGTTGCATCTGTGTCTAAAGGGAAGAAGCGAAAGAAAGCCAAAAAGAAGACTTCAAAATCCACGAGCAAAGAAAAAGAAGAAGTAGACTATTATGCGCTCAAAAAGATTCCTGCTTTGGTGATGTGGTACCTCCCCGTTGTCGATTGATTGAGGTGTTTGTTCGCTAACCCTGAGTATGCCAAACTTATGAGCTGGCATGCTTCTGATGAGCACAAAAACGATGGGAAGCTTCGACATCCAGCTGATGGGAAGCAGTGGCAAGATTTCAATGAGAACCACCGAGACTTTGTCGATGAACCAAGAAATGTTAGGTTCGCACTGAGTATTGATGGAATGAATCCATTTGCTGAAAGGAGCAGCAAGCATAGCACATGGCCAGTGATCCTCACCATATACAACCTTCCTTCATGGTTGATGCAGAAACGGAAGTACATTTTGCTAACCATACTTATTTCTGGACCTACACAACCTGGAGTTGATATGGATGTCTTTTTAGAGCCCTTAATGGAGAATATGAAAATATTGTGGGTAACAGGTGTTCAAATGTTGGATGAGTATCATAAAGATTCATTCACGTTGAGAGCAATTATTTTTGTTACGATCAACGATTACCCTGCACTCTTCACATTATCAGGCCAGTTTAAGGGAAAGGTTGGCTGCACAGTATGCATTGATGAAACTGCTTACGTGTCCCTTACTGCATCTAAGAAGATAGTGTACATGAGGCACAGACGCTTTTTATTGGAAGGACACAGGTACCGCATGCGAAAGATGGATAAGTACTTTGACAATAATGGTGAACTACATTCTACTGCTCCATCGGGTAACAATAAAGGTCATAGAGTTTTTGAAATAGTCAAGAATATCAAGTTTGTTTTCGGGAAGAAGACAAAAGACGGAAAAACAAGGAAAGATGTCAAACCAGCTCCGGGGGCTATATTCAAGAAAAAGTCTATTTTCTTCGAGTACTTGCCTTACTGGAAAGAGTTAGATGTGCGGCATGCGATCGATGGTATGCACGTTCAGAAGAACGTGTTTGAAAGCATAATTGGCACCTTGCTAGACATAAAGGGCAAAACAAAAGAAGGGCTCAATTCACGCATGGACTTGGAGAGGGAGAGAGAGCTATTGTTGCCAATGCGCTCAGAGCAGGTCCAGCACTTACCGTCCGTGCGGATGCAGCACTTTGCACATCCAGAATGCCCGTTCTTGCACTGATTTTACACAGAGCAGAGCATCATGCTGGAGCCTACCGATCAATATGTACTGTATATATACATGCATGGTAATCTGACTTGCCATGAAAACTTCGGACTGGATATGGCACTCCAGCGTGTCCTTCTCCACGGATAGTGTCACAGTCGCCTCTTCCTCATCCTCCAACCCCGCCTCTTCCTCATCCTCCACCACCACCTTGGCTTTCTTTGGAGTGCCGCCGTCAGAGGAAGTCGTGGTCTTTTTCCCGGCCAATGGTGATGAGAGACGCGAAGCCAGGAGACGACGTAGTATTTAAACACTGCAAGAACGGGCATTCTAGTGACAGAGGAGGGAGAGAGAGAGGGAAGAGAGAGGAGGGAGAGAGGAGAGAGAGAGAGGAGAGAGAGAGATAGAGGAGAGAGAGAGGAGAGAGAGAGAGGAGAGAGAGAGGAGAGAGAGAGGAGAGAGAGAGAGAGGGAGGGAGAGGAGAGAGAGGAGAGAGAGAGAGGAGAGAGAGGAGAGAGAGAGAGGAGAGAGATAGAGGAGATAGAGAGAGGGAAGAGAGAGGAGGGAGAGAGGAGAGAGAGAGGACAGAGAGAGAGATAGAGGAGAGAGAGAGGAGCTAGGGAGAGGAGAGAGAGGAGAGAGAGAGAGGAGAGAGAGGATAGAGAGAGAGAGGAGAGAGAGAGGATAGAGAGAGAGAGGGAGAGGGGAGAGAGGAGCTAGGGAGAGGAGAGAGAGAGGAGAGAGAGAGAGGGGAGATAGAGAAGTAATATATAAATATATATATTATGTATACTAAATATATATATTTATATATTTAATATGTATAAAAATATATATAATTAATGTATGAATATATATAATAAAAAATAATATACTAAAAACATTACTACTGGCGGTTCACAACGAAAACCGCCAGTATAAATGATTTCTACTGTCGGTTGCCGATGAAAACCGCATGTAGAAATGGCCTCCACAGTTTGTGGACGGCATTTCTACTGGCGGTTCTCTATGACAACCGCCAGTAGAAATGATTTCTACTGGCGGTTGTCATTGTGAACCGCCAGTAGAAATATCTCCTATATAAAGGAGCGCGCGCGGGGCCGAAAAATTCGCTAAGTCTCTGGCGCCTGTCTTTCCATCTTCCCGCCGTCAGGCTGCCAAAATTTTTGCCCGCCGATTTTCTCCGCCGTGCGCCGCCGTCGTTCACGCCGTCGTCCACGCCGTCGTCCCCGCGCCGTAGGTAAGTTCTTCTCTCTCTCTCCCTTTTCTTCGACTATGATCGCTCGCTCGGGCTAGCTCGCGGGCATGAGCGCCGCTGCCGCCGTGCACGCGCCGCGGCCGTGCAAGCGCCGCCGTGCACGCGCCGCGGCTAAACCCTAAGCGGAAGAGTGAGAGGGAAGAGAGGGAGACCCTGCGCGCGTTCTGCAGAGAGTGAGAGAGAGGGAGAGAAGATAGAGGAGGGAGAGGGAAGAGAGAGGAGAGGACCTCTCCCTCCTCTCTCTTCTCTCTCTCTCCCTCCCTCCACTCTCTTTCCTCTCTCTTCCCTTTCCCTCTCTCTCCCGAGAGAGAGGGAAAGAGAAGAGAGAGGAAAGAGAGTGGAGGGAGGGAGAGAGAGGAGAGGAGGGAGAGGGAGTGTATATATAGGAAAGAGAGTGGAGGGAGAGAGAGAGAGAGGAGAGAGAGGGAAAGGGAAGAGAGAGGAAAGAGAGTGGAGAGGGAGAGAGAGAGAGAAGAGAGAGAGAGGAGGGAGAAGGAGTGTATATATAGGAAAGAGAGTGGAGGGGGAGAGAGAGAGGAGAGAGGGGGAAAGGGAAGAGAGAGGAAAGAGAGGGAGAGGGAGGGAGGGAAGAGAGAGGAAAGGAAGGGAGATTAGAGAGAGAGAGGATAGAGCAACGGAAAGCATGTTTTTTCCATCGTATTCCATTGTAAACAACATATTCTATTGTATTATATTGTAAACAACATATTGTAAAATGTAGACTAGATTCACTAGTAAACAACGTATTCCTTCATGGTTTCGATTAAGAGCAACTCATCAGAACCCCAATTGACCAGAGCGAGTTCTCATCACCTCTCTCCCTCTCTATACGTTCTATACGACTCCTCCTCTCTCCCTCTCTCTCTATACGTTCTATACGACTCTCCATCTCCCTCTCTCCCTCTCTATACGTCCTATACGACTCCTCCTCTCTCCCTCTCTCTCTCTATACGTTCTATACGACTCCTTGAAAGGGAAATGTGCCTTTGGGCCATTTCTAAGTATTTTGGTGATTGAGTGCCAACACAAGTGCTTAAATGTAAATCTATGCCCATGGATGGACAAGTTGCTAATCACAAGTAAAGGTATGTTTCTAAGCCTTAGTACATTGGTTTTGTGTACTAATATACTTGTCTAAGTGTTAGAAACAGAGAGAAGAAGAAAGAAGAAGAGTTGGCTGTGTGCAGCCAAAAGGCTGCTTCGGCCTGGGGCACCGGACTGTCCGGTGGTGCACCGGACAGTGTCCGGTGCGCCAGTCAGCCTTGACCTGAAGACGACGCTCTCGGGAATTTGCCGACGGCATATGGCTATAATTCACCGGACTGTCCGGTGTGCACCGGACTGTCCGGTGAGCCAACGGTCGGCCGAGCCAACGGTCGGCCGCGCAATCTGCGCGAGACACGTGGCCGAGCCAACGGTCGGAAGGGGGGCACCGGACTGTCCGGTGTGCACCAGACTGTCCGGTGCGCCATCGGCTCCCAGATCTCCAACGGTCTGCAACGGTCGACTGCGCTGTTTATGGAAATAAATCGGGCACCGGACAGTGTCCGGTGTGCACCGGACTGTCCGGTGCGCCCGACGACAGAAGGCAAGGATGGCCTTCCAGATTTGTTCTCAACGGCTCCTAGCTGCCTTGGGGCTATAAAAGGGACCCCTAGGCGCATGGAGGAGCACACCAAGTATTCCTACAACATTCTTAAGCACCAAGACATCGATCTCGCGCATTCGTTTCATTGTGATAGCATATAGAGCTCTTGTGGAGTTGTGAACTCTTTGAGTTGTGTTGCGAGCTCTTGTTGCTGCTTGTGTGCGTGTTGCTCTGATCTTTTGAAGTCTTGTGTGCGTTGCTCATTCCCTCCCTTACTCCGTATTTCTTTGTGAATCTTAAGTGTAAGGGCGAGAGACTCCAAGTTGTGGAGATTCCTCGCAAACGGGATATTGAGAAGAAAAGCATAACACTGTGGTATTCAAGTTGATCATTGGATCACTTGAGAGGAGTTGAGTGCAACTCTCGTCCGTTGGGACGCCACAACGTGGAGTAGGCAAGCGTTGGTCTTGGCCGAACCACGGGATAAACCACTGTGTCCTCTCTGTGTTTGATCTCTTGTGGTATTGTGTTTTTGTTGAGACTCCTCTCTAGCCACTTGGCAATAATTGTGCTAACACTTAACAAGTTTTTGTGGCTATTAGTTTAAGTTTTACAGGATCACCTATTCACCCCCCCCCTCTAGGTGCTCTCAATTGGTATCAGAGCCGTTCTCTTCAAGAAAGGGACTAACCGCCCGAAGAGATGGATCCTAAGGGTAAGGGAATCGTGATCAACGACAAGGAGAAGGAGTCCTTCGTCAACGAGCCAAAGGATGACAAGTCCAACGACTCGGGCTCAGGCCATAGACGAAAAGATGGGAAGAAGAAGAAGACAAGGCGCATCAAGGAGATTGTCTACTACGACAGCGACGAATCTTCCTCTTCCCAAAAGGACGACGACAACGACTACAGGAAGACGGTCAATTCGAACTTTTCATTTGACTATTCTCGTATTCCACATAATTCGAACTCGCATTTGCTTTCCATTCCTCTTGGCAAACCTCCACACTTCGATGGGGAGGACTACGGATTTTGGAGTCACAAAATGCGTAGTCACTTATTCTCTCTCCATCCAAGCATATGGGAGATTGTAGAGAATGGAATGAAATTTGATAGCTCGGATAATCCTATGCTTATAAATGAACAAATCCATAGAAATGCACAAGCTACTACTGTTCTCTTAGCATCTTTGTGCAGGGAAGAATACAATAAGGTGAGCGGCTTGGACAATGCCAAGCAGATATGGGACACCCTCAAGATCTCTCACGAGGGCAACGACGTCACCATGCTCACCAAGATGGAGTTGGTGGAGGGCGAACTTGGGAGATTCGCTATGATAAGGGGGGAGGAGCCAACCCAAACATACAACCGGCTCAAAACCCTTGTCAACAAGATAAGAAGCTATGGAAGCACGCGATGGACGGACCACGACGTCGTCCGCCTAATGCTAAGGTCCTTTACCGTTCTTGATCCTCATTTGGTGAATAATATTCGTGAGAATCCCAGGTACACCAAAATGTCGCCCGAAGAAGTTCTTGGGAAGTTCGTAAGCGGGCGAATGATGATCAAGGAGGCAAGATACGTGGATGACGCGTTGAACGGTCGTATCCATGAGCCTCAACCCATTGCTCTCAAGGCAGCTAGGAGCAAGGAGGCGCTACCAAGCAAGGTGGCGCAAGTTGAGGCGGCCGGGCTAAATAATGAGGAGATGGCCCTCATCATTAAGCGCTTCAAGACGGCGCTTAAAGGTCGCAAGGGACAGCCAAGCAAGACCAAGACAAAGGAGAAGCGCTCATGCTTCAAATGTGGTAAGATCGGTCATTTCATTGCTAACTGTCCCGATAATGAAAGTGACCAGGAAAAAGGGGACAAGAGGGAAAAGAAGAAGCATTACAAGAAGGCCAAGGGCGAGGCGCATCTAGGCAAAGAGTGGGACTCGGACTGCTCCTCCTCCGACTCCGATAATGAAGGACTCGCTGCCACCGCCTTCAACAAGTCATCTCTCTTCCCCAACGAGCGTCACACATGCCTTATGGCAAGGGAGAAGAAGGTATGTACTCAGAACTCTACCTATGCTTCTTCAAGTGAGGACGAATCTAGTGATGAGGATGAAGTAGATTACTCATGTCTGTTTAAGGGCCTGGATAGAACCAAGGTAGACAAAATTAATGAATTGATTGATGCCTTGAATGATAAGAATGTGCTTTTAGAAAAGCAAGAGGATTTGTTGTATGAAGAGCATGACAAATTTGTAGAGGCACAAAAATCTTATGCGTTAGAAGTTAAAAGAAATGAAGTGCTTTCTAGTGAACTATCTTCTTGTCATGAAACCATTGCTACTTTAAAGAGTGTTAATGATGACTTAAATGCTAAACTAGAAGTAGCTAGTAAATCTAATTCTTGTGTAGAACATGTTGAGACTTGCACTAGGTGTAAAAATTTCGATGTTGATGCTTGTAGTGATCATTTAGTTTCAATTTCTAAATTGACTGAGGAATTGGCTAGTCTTAATGCCCAACTCAAGACTAGCAAGAATGAATTTGATAAACTAAAATTTGCAAGGGATGCCTACACGATCGGTAGACACCCCTCAATTAAGGATGGACTTGGCTTCAAGAGGGAAGCCAAGAACTTAACAAGCCATAAGGCTCCCATTCCCGCTAAGGAGAAAGGGAAGGCCCCTATGGCTACTAGTGTTAAAAAGAACCATGCCTTTTTGTATCATGATAGGAGACAAACTAGAAATGCTCATAGGAGTTATAATGCGTACGATGATTTTTCTCATGCTATGTTTGCTTCTAGTTCTTCATATGTGCATGATAGAAATGTTGGTAGAAGAGATGTTGTTCATAATATGCCTAGGAGAAATGTTGTTAATATTCCTAGGAAAGTTAATGAGCCTTCTACAATATATCATGCTTTCAATGCTTCCTTTGCAATTTGTAGAAAGGATAGGAAGGTAATTGCTAGGAAATTAGGGGCAAGATGCAAGGGAGACAAAACTTGCATTTGGGTCCCTAAGGATATTTGCGCTAACCTTGTAGGACCCAACATGAGTTGGGTACCTAAGACCCAAGCCTAAATTTGCCTTGCAGGTTTATGCATCCGGGGGTTCAAGCTGGATTATTGACAGCGGATGCACAAACCATATGACGGGGGAGAAGAAGATGTTCACCTCCTACGTCAAGAATAAGGATTCCCAAGATTCAATTGTATTCGGTGATGGGAATCAAGGCAAGGTAAAAGGGTTAGGTAAAATTGCAATTTCAAATGAGCACTCAATTTCTAATGTGTTTTTAGTTGAGTCTCTGGAATATAACTTACTATCTGTTAGTCAATTATGCAACATGGGGTATAACTGTCTATTTACAAATGTAGATGTGTCTGTCTTTAGAAGAAGTGATGGTTCACTAGCTTTTAAGGGTGTATTAGACGGCAAACTTTACTTAGTTGATTTTGCAAAAGAAGAGGCCGGTCTAGATGCATGCTTAATAGCTAAGACTAGCATGGGCTGGCTGTGGCATCGCCGCTTAGCACATGTGGGGATGAAGAACCTTCACAAGCTTCTAAAGGGAGAACACGTGATAGGTTTGACTAACGTGCAATTCGAAAAGGATAGACCTTGTGCAGCTTGTCAAGCAGGTAAACAAGTGGGAGGAGCACATCATAGCAAGAATGTGATGACCACCTCAAGACCCCTGGAGCTGCTACATATGGACCTCTTCGGACCCGTCGCCTATCTGAGCATAGGAGGAAGTAAGTATGGTCTAGTTATTGTTGATGACTTTTCCCGCTTCACTTGGGTGTTCTTTTTGCAGGATAAGTCTGAAACCCAAGGGACCCTCAAGCGCTTCCTCAGGAGAGCTCAAAATGAGTTTGAGCTCAAGGTGAAGAAGATAAGGAGCGACAACGGGTCCGAGTTTAAGAACCTTCAAGTGGAGGAATTCCTTGAGGAGGAAGGGATCAAGCACGAGTTCTCCGCTCCCTACACACCACAGCAAAATGGTGTGGTAGAGAGGAAGAACAGAACGCTCATCGATATGGCGAGGACGATGCTAGGAGAGTTCAAGACCCCCGAGTGCTTTTGGACGGAAGCCGTGAACACGGCTTGCCATGCCATCAACAGGGTCTATCTTCACCGCCTCCTCAAGAAGACTTCGTATGAGCTGCTAACCGGTAACAAACCCAATGTATCTTACTTTCGTGTATTTGGGAGCAAGTGCTACATTCTAGTGAAGAAAGGTAGAAATTCTAAGTTTGCTCCCAAAGCAGTAGAAGGGTTTTTATTAGGTTATGACTCAAATACAAAGGCGTATAGAGTCTTCAACAAATCATCGGGTTTGGTTGAAGTCTCTAGCGACGTTGTATTTGATGAGACTAATGGCTCTCCAAGAGAGCAAGTTGTTGATCTTGATGATGTAGATGAAGAAGATGTTCCAACGGCCGCTATGCGCACCATGGCGATTGGTGATGTGCGACCACAGGAACACTTGGAGCAAGAACAACCTTCTTCCTCAACTATGGTGCATCCCCCAACTCAAGACGATGAACAGGCTCATCAACAGGAGGCGTGTGATCAAGGGGGAGCACAAGATGATCATGCGATGGAGGAAGAAGCGGAACCAGCACCTCCAACCCAAGTTCGAGCAATGATTCAAAGGGATCATCCCGTCGACCAAATTCTGGGTGACATTAGCAAGGGAGTAACTACTCGATCTCGATTAGTTAATTTTTGTGAGCATTACTCCTTTGTCTCTTCTATTGAGCCTTTCAGGGTAGAGGAGGCCTTGCTAGATCCGGACTGGGTGTTGGCCATGCAAGAGGAGCTCAATAACTTCAAGAGGAATGAAGTTTGGACACTGGTGCCTCGTCCGAAGCAAAATGTTGTGGGAACCAAGTGGGTGTTCCGCAACAAACAGGACGAGCACGGAGTGGTGACAAGGAACAAGGCTCGACTTGTGGCAAAAGGTTATGCCCAAGTCGCAGGTTTGGACTTTGAGGAGACTTTTGCTCCTGTGGCTAGGCTAGAATCAATTCGTATCCTGCTAGCATATGCCGCTCACCATTCTTTCAGGTTGTTCCAAATGGATGTCAAGAGCGCTTTCCTCAACGGGCCAATCAAGGAGGAGGTGTACGTGGAGCAACCCCCTGGCTTCGAGGATGAACGGTACCCCGACCATGTGTGTAAGCTCTCTAAGGCGCTCTATGGACTTAAGCAAGCCCCAAGAGCATGGTATGAATGCCTTAGAGACTTTCTAATTGTTAATGCTTTCAAGGTTGGGAAAGCCGATCCAACTCTTTTTACAAAGACATGTGATGGTGATTTGTTTGTGTGCCAAATTTATGTCGATGACATAATATTTGGTTCCACTAACCAAAAGTCTTGTGAAGAGTTTAGCAGGGTGATGACGCAGAAATTCGAGATGTCGATGATGGGCGAGTTGAACTACTTCCTTGGGTTCCAAGTGAAGCAACTCAAGGACGGCACCTTCATCTCCCAAACGAAGTACACGCAAGATCTGCTAAAGCGGTTTGGGATGAAGGACGCCAAGCCCGCAAAGACTCCAATGGGAACCGACGGACACACCGACCTCAACAAAGGAGGTAAGTCCGTTGATCAAAAAGCATACCGGTCCATGATAGGTTCTTTGCTTTATTTATGTTCTAGTAGACCGGATATTATGCTTAGCGTATGCATGTGTGCTAGATTTCAATCCGATCCTAAGGAGTGTCACTTAGTGGCGGTGAAGCGAATTCTTAGATATTTAGTTGCTACGCCTTGCTTTGGGCTCTGGTATCCAAAGGGGTCTACCTTTGACTTGGTTGGATACTCAGATTCCGACTATGCTGGATGTAAGGTCGATAGGAAGAGCACATCGGGGACGTGCCAATTCTTAGGAAGGTCCCTGGTGTCATGGAACTCTAAGAAACAAACCTCCGTTGCCCTATCCACCGCTGAGGCCGAGTATGTTGCCGCAGGACAGTGTTGCGCGCAACTACTTTGGATGAGGCAAACCCTCAGGGACTTTGGCTACAATCTGAGCAAAGTCCCACTCCTATGTGATAATGAGAGTGCTATCCGCATGGCGGAAAATCCTGTTGAGCACAGCCGCACAAAGCACATAGACATCCGGCATCACTTTTTAAGAGACCACCAGCAAAAGGGGGATATCGAAGTGTTTCATGTTAGCACCGAGAACCAGCTAGCCGATATCTTTACCAAGCCTCTAGATGAGAAGACCTTTTGCAGGCTGCGTAGTGAGCTAAATGTCTTAGATTCGCGGAACTTGGATTGAATTGTAGCATACATGTGTTTATGCCTTTGATCATGTTCATTCTGCATTTTGTTGTTTATTGAGGTGCTCAAGTTGTACAAACACTCCCTGGACCTCACAAGTCCGTTGCAAAGTGATGCACATGTTTAGGGGGAGATGTGTTACAACTTGACCCTTTGAGACTAACCATATGCTTGAGTTTGCTTGATTTAGTCTCGAAGGAGGATTGAAAGGGAAAAGGTGGACTTGGACCATGAAAGACTTCCACTGCACTCCGATGAGAGGGTAACTTATTCCAAGTCCATCTAATGAACTCTTATTGCCATTTGCTCTTAATTGGAGATTTTTGGTGAGACAATGGGGTTATAGGGCCAAAGTTGATTCCGTTTTGGTGCTTGATGCCAAAGGGGGAGAAAATAAAGGCCAAAGCAATAAATGGATCAGCTACCACTTGAGAAATTTTGAAAATAGTGAAATAGAGCTTTTTGTTTTGTCAAAACTCTCTTATTGTCTCTTTTGTCAAAAGTTGGTTTCTTGTGGGGAGAAGTAATGATTATGGGAAATAGGGGGAGTTTTTGAAATCTTTGATCAATCTCTTTTGGAATGACTCTCTTTATGCTTCAACATGTGTGTTTGACTTAGAGATAGAGTTTTGAGTTTGATTTGCAAAAACAAACCAAGTGGTGGCAAAGGATGATCCATATATGCCAAAAATGAATCAAATAGAATTGAGTTCTATTTGAAGTGTTTTTGCACTTGTTCTAGTTGCTTTATGTTGTGTTGGCATAAATCACCAAAAAGGGGGAGATTGAAAGGGAAATGTGCCTTTGGGCCATTTCTAAGTATTTTGGTGATTGAGTGCCAACACAAGTGCTTAAATGTAAATCTATGCCCATGGATGGACAAGTTGCTAATCACAAGTAAAGGTATGTTTCTAAGCCTTAGTACATTGGTTTTGTGTACTAATATACTTGTCTAAGTGTTAGAAACAGAGAGAAGAAGAAAGAAGAAGAGTTGGCTGTGTGCAGCCAAAAGGCTGCTTCGGCCTGGGGCACCGGACTGTCCGGTGGTGCACCGGACAGTGTCCGGTGCGCCAGTCTGCCTTGACCTGAAGACGACGCTCTCGGGAATTTGCCGACGGCGTATGGCTATAATTCACCGGACTGTCCGGTGTGCACCGGACTGTCCGGTGAGCCAACGGTCGGCCGAGCCAACGGTCGGCCGCGCAATCTGCGCGAGACACGTGGCCGAGCCAACGGTCGGAAGGGGGGCACCGGACTGTCCGGTGTGCACCGGACTGTCCGGTGCGCCATCGGCTCCCAGATCTCCAACGGTCTGCAACGGTCGACTGCGCTGTTTATGGAAATAAATCGGGCACCGGACAGTGTCCGGTGTGCACCGGACTGTCCGGTGCGCCCGACGACAGAAGGCAAGGATGGCCTTCCAGATTTGTTCTCAACGGCTCCTAGCTGCCTTGGGGCTATAAAAGGGACCCCTAGGCGCATGGAGGAGCACACCAAGTATTCCTACAACATTCTTAAGCACCAAGACATCGATCTCGCGCATTCGTTTCATTGTGATAGCATATAGAGCTCTTGTGGAGTTGTGAACTCTTTGAGTTGTGTTGCGAGCTCTTGTTGCTGCTTGTGTGCGTGTTGCTCTGATCTTTTGAAGTCTTGTGTGCGTTGCTCATTCCCTCCCTTACTCCGTATTTCTTTGTGAATCTTAAGTGTAAGGGCGAGAGACTCCAAGTTGTGGAGATTCCTCGCAAACGGGATATTGAGAAGAAAAGCATAACACTGTGGTATTCAAGTTGATCATTGGATCACTTGAGAGGAGTTGAGTGCAACTCTCGTCCGTTGGGACGCCACAACGTGGAGTAGGCAAGCGTTGGTCTTGGCCGAACCACGGGATAAACCACTGTGTCCTCTCTGTGTTTGATCTCTTGTGGTATTGTGTTTTTGTTGAGACTCCTCTCTAGCCACTTGGCAATAATTGTGCTAACACTTAACAAGTTTTTGTGGCTATTAGTTTAAGTTTTACAGGATCACCTATTCACCCCCCCTCTAGGTGCTCTCACTCCACTCTCCCTCTCTCTCTCTCTATACGTTCTATACGACTCTATACATCCTATACGACTCCTCCTCTCTCCCTCTCTCTCTCTATACGTTCTATACGACTCTCCATCTCCCTCTCTCCCTCTCTATACGTCCTATACGACTCCTCCTCTCTCCCTCTCTCTCTCTATACGTTCTATACAACTCTCCATCTCCCTCTCTCCCTCTCTCTCTCTATACGTTCTATACGACTCTCCATCTCCCTCTCTCCCTCTCTATACGTCCTATACGACTCCTCCTCGATAAGGGTTAGGGTATTTGTTAATACGAATTTAATTATTGCTTATGTTAATATGTAGCTCAATGAGTTCTCCAACCAGGGATCAAGGATTAGGGCCCGACCACATGGACAAGAGTGTTGCTCAAGAAGAATCCAGCAGTGAAGGATATGAAACGCCTAGCGACCCTTTTCCTACCACTGGGATAGATAGGGCCGCTGCGCGTGAGTTGCAACGTGACCCTACTTATGATCCACAAGAACATGAGGTAAATTACACATCCTTAATTTCGTGTGTGTACACCTAATTAATTAGCTGATTTCACAATGTCTATTACACATGCATGATTCTCTTGTGCATTTATTACATGAATAGGAGGTCTTGTCTGAATTTCGTGCGATGCTCGAAAAAGCTGCGGCACAATACCGAGACGCACCGGAACCGATCCAAGGCGCACCAGAACCGACCCAAGGCGCACCGGAATCGACCGAGACAACCACCGAGAGGTCAAGGAAAAGGAAGCAGAGCGATCGGAACAGAGGTGACAGGGGGCTAAACAAGTTTCCTGACAAGACATATAAAATCACAGATGTGAGCCCGAATGGTCAGCCCCTAGCTCCAGAAGAGGCACTGCCTAAGTTTCGGAATGCACTTGGGTTCTTAGTTAGAGATAATCTTGACATCACAATCCGACAGTGGAGAGATGTATCAGATGATGTCAAGAATCAAATGTGGAATAAGCTAGTAACGAGGTTCGTTTTGCCTGGGGGTTAAGAAGAACTCGTGAAAAAATACACGATGAAGCAGTTTGCAATAAATTTCCGAAACTGGAGGTCTCAAACGAATACAAAGTTTGCAAAGAAAGGCCTAGACCCGACGAAAAAATATAAAATCTCAGCAGGTCAGTGGGCAGTATTTCTAGAGCAGAGGAGCAGCCCTGATTTCATATCGCTAAGTGAGGCAAATTCAGAACTGTCTAAGAAGAACAAATACCGCCACCACCTTGGCACAGGTGGTTACAAGCGTCAGGTTCCTAAATGGAGACAAGAAGACGCCGAGAAGAAGGCTGCAGGGTTGCCGACGCTGTCCGAGCAACTCGGTGAAAGGACAGCTAATTGGATCCGTGCTAGAAAACCAAGGGAAACTGAGTCTGGTGTATCTTTTGATGATCCCACTGTCGAAGAAGCGGCAAAAAACATATATGCAATTGCAGCTAAGCAGAGCGAAGGAACATTTAAGCCGCAAAGGGAGAAAGACATTCTAACGGCTGGTCTCGGTAACCCTGAGCATCCTGGTCGTGTACGAGGAATATCATCTAAGGAAGGATGGAAGGAAGGATTCAGACCACAATGGGAAGGTCTGTACAAGAAACGTGATCAATACAAGGAAGAGATGGCAAATTATTTTAAGGAGGAGGCCAAGAAAGAGTTCAAAGGCCTGATGTCTGAAATGCTATCAAATCCTCCTCCAGAATTGATGCGGCAATTGGCGATGGCGAGTGCGATGTCTGTTCAACAGATGACCACTCCACAGATGCAAATAATTCCAGCAGCTCAAACGCCGGCTGCCACCGAGGGTACGACCATCCCAAGCTCTGTCGCGTCAACGGGAAATAAGGTCCGCTATCCAGTTGATGACATCACAAGGCCTGTGGCATGCACACTAGTTATAAGATATGGTATTAACAATCAGCGTACAAGGAAAGTAGCCACAGGCCTTGCGATCCCAGGATGCAAGTTCCATGGAAACGACATTCCAGAAGAATATTGCAGGGTAGAAGTGACGACAGTCGTCCAAGGATACGAGGACGACATGCTAGACATCCCTGGGCCCGAAGGTATCGAGACACTTGGACAAGCTATCAAGAATTTTATCCTTTGGCCTCGAAGGGATGTCGAATTGGTTGATTGGTCGAATTCGTCGCAGGCCCAACCGTCTCTGCCTTCTCAAATTGCTGTTCCTATTGTACATCCATCGTCACCTCCTCAAACTTCACATGTTGCTCCTCATCCTCTTTCTGACCCTCCTTCTCCTCATCCTCATGGTGTCCCACCATCTCCGCCACATACATCGCCCTTCAGGGATCCACCTTCTCCACAGCCATCTCCACGACCATCAAAGAAATCTAAAGTTTCTATACCAAAAGTAGTGTCCTCGTATGATAAGAAAAAGAAGAGTAAATCCACTGCTGGCACTGTTCGTTTTTTGAAAGGGATTGGACGGAGCCTCACGTCAGACAATGTTGATTTGGCCGATCTCGAGGAGTCCTCAAAAAAGGCTGAGGCAATGGCCGCAAAGATAAAGAAGCCAACTAAGGCAGATTATAAAAACGTGCCTAAAAAATATGTGCCGGGCAGACCACTACTCACTTTTGAGAAACTAAGGAAGGTCCCGGCTAATATTAAAAGGTTACATGATTGGTACATGCGGGCATCTTCAGTTGGCATCGACACCATCAGTGTTAATATACCAGCCCATGCTTTTATTGATTCAAATCAAAAGGCCGTTGTTACATTCGAGGACATGTGGTTAATGATGAACCTTCAGAGACTCAACGTGCAACTTGTAACCATATTTGCATTGTAAGTGTGAGAGCACCTAGAGGGGGGGGGGTGAATAGGTGATCCTGTAAAACTTAAACTAATAGCCACAAAAACTTGTTAAGTGTTAGCACAATTATTGCCAAGTGGCTAGAGAGGAGTCTCAACAAAAACACAATACCACAAGAGATCAAACACAGAGAGGACACAATGGTTTATCCCGTGGTTCGGCCAAGACCAACGCTTGCCTACTCCACGTTGTGGCGTCCCAACGGACGAGAGTTGCACTCAACTCCTCTCAAGTGATCCAATGATCAACTTGAATACCACAGTGTTATGCTTTTCTTCTCAATATCCCGTTTGCGAGGAATCTCCACAACTTGGAGTCTCTCGCCCTTACACTTAAGATTCACAAAGAAATACGGAGTAAGGGAGGGAATGAGCAACGCACACAAGACTTCAAAAGATCAGAGCAACACGCACACAAGCAGCAACAAGAGCTCGCAACACAACTCAAAGAGTTCACAACTCCACAAGAGCTCTATATGCTATCACAATGAAACGAATGCGCGAGATCGATGTCTTGGTGCTTAAGAATGTTGTAGGAATACTTGGTGTGCTCCTCCATGCGCCTAGGGGTCCCTTTTATAGCCCCAAGGCAGCTAGGAGCCGTTGAGAACAAATCTGGAAGGCCATCCTTGCCTTCTGTCGTCGGGCGCACCGGACAGTCCGGTGCACACCGGACACTGTCCGGTGCCCGATTTATTTCCATAAACAGCGCAGTCGACCGTTGCAGACCGTTGGAGATCTGGGAGCCGATGGCGCACCGGACAGTCCGGTGCACACCGGACAGTCCGGTGCCCCCCTTCCGACCGTTGGCTCGGCCACGTGTCTCGCGCAGATTGCGCGGCCGACCGTTGGCTCGGCCGACCGTTGGCTCACCGGACAGTCCGGTGCACACCGGACAGTCCGGTGAATTATAGCCATACGCCGTCGGCAAATTCCCGAGAGCGTCGTCTTCAGGTCAAGGCAGACTGGCGCACCGGACACTGTCCGGTGCACCACCGGACAGTCCGGTGCCCCAGGCCGAAGCAGCCTTTTGGCTGCACACAGCCAACTCTTCTTCTTTCTTCTTCTCTCTGTTTCTAACACTTAGACAAGTATATTAGTACACAAAACCAATGTACTAAGGCTTAGAAACATACCTTTACTTGTGATTAGCAACTTGTCCATCCATGGGCATAGATTTACATTTAAGCACTTGTGTTGGCACTCAATCACCAAAATACTTAGAAATGGCCCAAAGGCACATTTCCCTTTCAATCTCCCCCTTTTTGGTGATTTATGCCAACACAACATAAAGCAACTAGAACAAGTGCAAAAACACTTCAAATAGAACTCAATTCTATTTGATTCATTTTTGGCATATATGGATCATCCTTTGCCACCACTTGGTTTGTTTTTGCAAATCAAACTCAAAACTCTATCTCTAAGTCAAACACACATGTTGAAGCATAAAGAGAGTCATTCCAAAAGAGATTGATCAAAGATTTCAAAAACTCCCCCTATTTCCCATAATCATTACTTCTCCCCACAAGAAACCAACTTTTGACAAAAGAGACAATAAGGGAGTTTTGAGAAAACAAAAAGCTCTATTTCACTATTTTCAAAATTTCTCAAGTGGTAGCTGATCCATTTATTGCTTTGGCCTTTATTTTCTCCCCCTTTGGCATCAAGCACCAAAACGGAATCAACTTTGGCCCTATAACCCCATTGTCTCACCAAAAATCTCCAATTAAGAGCAAATGGCAATAAGAGTTCATTAGATGGACTTGGAATAAGTTACCCTCTCATCGGAGTGCAGTGGAAGTCTTTCATGGTCCAAGTCCACCTTTTCCCTTTCAATCCTCCTTCGAGACTAAATCAAGCAAACTCAAGCATATGGTTAGTCTCAAAGGGTCAAGTTGTAACACATCTCCCCCTAAACATGTGCATCACTTTGCAACGGACTTGTGAGGTCCAGGGAGTGTTTGTACAACTTGAGCACCTCAATAAACAACAAAATGCAGAATGAACATGATCAAAGGCATAAACACATGTATGCTACAATTCAATCCAAGTTCCGCGAATCTAAGACATTTAGCTCACTACGCAGCCTGCAAAAGGTCTTCTCATCTAGAGGCTTGGTAAAGATATCGGCTAGCTGGTTCTCGGTGCTAACATGAAACACTTCGATATCCCCCTTTTGCTGGTGGTCTCTTAAAAAGTGATGCCGGATGTCTATGTGCTTTGTGCGGCTGTGCTCAACAGGATTTTCCGCCATGCGGATAGCACTCTCATTATCACATAGGAGTGGGACTTTGCTCAGATTGTAGCCAAAGTCCCTGAGGGTTTGCCTCATCCAAAGTAGTTGCGCGCAACACTGTCCTGCGGCAACATACTCGGCCTCAGCGGTGGATAGGGCAACGGAGGTTTGTTTCTTAGAGTTCCATGACACCAGGGACCTTCCTAAGAATTGGCACGTCCCCGATGTGCTCTTCCTATCGACCTTACATCCAGCATAGTCGGAATCTGAGTATCCAACCAAGTCAAAGGTAGACCCCTTTGGATACCAGAGCCCAAAGCAAGGCGTAGCAACTAAATATCTAAGAATTCGCTTCACCGCCACTAAGTGACACTCCTTAGGATCGGATTGAAATCTAGCACACATGCATACGCTAAGCATAATATCCGGTCTACTAGCACATAAATAAAGCAAAGAACCTATCATGGACCGGTATGCTTTTTGATCAACGGACTTACCTCCTTTGTTGAGGTCGGTGTGTCCGTCGGTTCCCATCGGAGTCTTTGCGGGCTTGGCGTCCTTCATCCCAAACCGCTTTAGCAGATCTTGCGTGTACTTCGTTTGGGAGATGAAGGTGCCGTCCTTGAGTTGCTTCACTTGGAACCCAAGGAAGTAGTTCAACTCGCCCATCATCGACATCTCGAATTTCTGCGTCATCACCCTGCTAAACTCTTCACAAGACTTTTGGTTAGTGGAACCAAATATTATGTCATCGACATAAATTTGGCACACAAACAAATCACCATCACATGTCTTTGTAAAAAGAGTTGGATCGGCTTTCCCAACCTTGAAAGCATTAACAATTAGAAAGTCTCTAAGGCATTCATACCATGCTCTTGGGGCTTGCTTAAGTCCATAGAGCGCCTTAGAGAGCTTACACACATGGTCGGGGTACCGTTCATCCTCGAAGCCAGGGGGTTGCTCCACGTACACCTCCTCCTTGATTGGCCCGTTGAGGAAAGCGCTCTTGACATCCATTTGGAACAACCTGAAAGAATGGTGAGCGGCATATGCTAGCAGGATACGAATTGATTCTAGCCTAGCCACAGGAGCAAAAGTCTCCTCAAAGTCCAAACCTGCGACTTGGGCATAACCTTTTGCCACAAGTCGAGCCTTGTTCCTTGTCACCACTCCGTGCTCGTCCTGTTTGTTGCGGAACACCCACTTGGTTCCCACAACATTTTGCTTCGGACGAGGCACCAGTGTCCAAACTTCATTCCTCTTGAAGTTATTGAGCTCCTCTTGCATGGCCAACACCCAGTCCGGATCTAGCAAGGCCTCCTCTACCCTGAAAGGCTCAATAGAAGAGACAAAGGAGTAATGCTCACAAAAATTAACTAATCGAGATCGAGTAGTTACTCCCTTGCTAATGTCACCCAGAATTTGGTCGACGGGATGATCCCTTTGAATCATTGCTCGAACTTGGGTTGGAGGTGCTGGTTCCACTTCTTCCTCCATCGCATGATCATCTTGTGCTCCCCCTTGATCACACGCCTCCTGTTGATGAGCCTGTTCATCGTCTTGAGTTGGGGGATGCACCATAGTTGAGGAAGAAGGTTGTTCTTGCTCCAAGTGTTCCTGTGGTCGCACATCACCAATCGCCATGGTGCGCATAGCGGCCGTTGGAACATCTTCTTCATCTACATCATCAAGATCAACAACTTGCTCTCTTGGAGAGCCATTAGTCTCATCAAATACAACGTCGCTAGAGACTTCAACCAAACCCGATGATTTGTTGAAGACTCTATACGCCTTTGTATTTGAGTCATAACCTAATAAAAACCCTTCTACTGCTTTGGGAGCAAACTTAGAATTTCTACCTTTCTTCACTAGAATGTAGCACTTGCTCCCAAATACACGAAAGTAAGATACATTGGGTTTGTTACCGGTTAGCAGCTCATACGAAGTCTTCTTGAGGAGGCGGTGAAGATAGACCCTGTTGATGGAATGGCAAGCCGTGTTCACGGCTTCCGTCCAAAAGCACTCGGGGGTCTTGAACTCTCCTAGCATCGTCCTCGCCATATCGATGAGCGTTATGTTCTTCCTCTCTACCACACCATTTTGCTGTGGTGTGTAGGGAGCGGAGAACTCGTGCTTGATCCCTTCCTCCTCAAGGAATTCCTCCACTTGAAGGTTCTTAAACTCGGACCCGTTGTCGCTCCTTATCTTCTTCACCTTGAGCTCAAACTAATTTTGAGCTCTCCTAAGGAAGCGCTTGAGGGTCCCTTGGGTTTCAGACTTATCCTGCAAAAAGAACACCCAAGTGAAGCGGGAAAAGTCATCAACAATAACTAGACCATACTTACTTCCTCCTATGCTCAGATAGGCGACGGGTCCGAAGAGGTCCATATGTAGCAGCTCCAGGGGTCTTGAGGTGGTCATCACATTCTTGCTATGATGTGCTCCTCCCACTTGTTTACCTGCTTGACAAGCTGCACAAGGTCTATCCTTTTCGAATTGCACGTTAGTCAAACCTATCACGTGTTCTCCCTTTAGAAGCTTGTGAAGGTTCTTCATCCCCACATGTGCTAAGCGGCGATGCCACAGCCATCCCATGCTAGTCTTAGCTATTAAGCATGCATCTAGACCGGCCTCTTCTTTTGCAAAATCAACTAAGTAAAGTTTGCCATCTAATACACCCTTAAAAGCTAGTGAATCATCACTTCTTCTAAAGACAGACACATCTACATTTGTAAATAGACAGTTATACCCCATGTTGCATAATTGACTAACAGATAGTAAGTTATATCCCAGAGACTCAACTAAAAACACATTAGAAATTGAGTGCTCATTTGAAATTGCAATTTTACCTAACCCTTTTACCTTGCCTTGATTCCCATCACCGAATACAATTGAATCTTGGGAATCCTTATTCTTGACGTAGGAGGTGAACATCTTCTTCTCCCCCGTCATATGGTTTGTGCATCCGCTGTCAATAATCCAGCTTGAACCCCCGGATGCATAAACCTGCAAGGCAAATTTAGGCTTGGGTCTTAGGTACCCAACTCATGTTGGGTCCTACAAGGTTAGCGCAAATATCCTTAGGGACCCAAATGCAAGTTTTGTCTCCCTTGCATCTTGCCCCTAATTTCCTAGCAATTACCTTCCTATCCTTTCTACAAATTGCAAAGGAAGCATTCAAAGCATGATATATTGTAGAAGGCTCATTAACTTTCCTAGGAATATTAACAACATTTCTCCTAGGCATATTATGAACAACATCTCTTCTACCAACATTTCTATCATGCACATATGAAGAACTAGAAGCAAACATAGCATGAGAAAAATCATCGTACGCATTATAACTCCTATGAGCATTTCTAGTTTGTCTCCTATCATGATACAAAAAGGCATGGTTCTTTTTAACACTAGTAGCCATAGGGGCCTTCCCTTTCTCCTTAGCGGGAATGGGAGCCTTATGGCTTGTTAAGTTCTTGGCTTCCCTCTTGAAGCCAAGTCCATCCTTAATTGAGGGGTGTCTGCCGATCGTGTAGGCATCCCTTGCAAATTTTAGTTTATCAAATTCATTCTTGCTAGTCTTGAGTTGGGCATTAAGACTATCCAATTCCTCAGTCAATTTAGAATTGAAACTAAATGATCACTACAAGCATCAACATCGAAATTTTTACACCTAGTGCAAGTCTCAACATGTTCTACACAAGAATTAGATTTACTAGCTACTTCTAGTTTAGCATTTAAGTCATCATTAACACTCTTTAAAGTAGCAATGGTTTCATGACAAGAAGATAGTTCACTAGAAAGCACTTCATTTCTTTTAACTTCTAACGCATAAGATTTTTGTGCCTCTACAAATTTGTCATGCTCTTCATACAACAAATCCTCTTGCTTTTCTAAAAGCACATTCTTATCATTCAAGGCATCAATCAATTCATTAATTTTGTCTACCTTGGTTCTATCCAGGCCCTTAAACAGACATGAGTAATCTACTTCATCCTCATCACTAGATTCGTCCTCACTTGAAGAAGCATAGGTAGAGTTCTGAGTACATACCTTCTTCTCCCTTGCCATAAGGCATGTGTGACGCTCGTTGGGGAAGAGAGATGACTTGTTGAAGGCGGTGGCGGCGAGTCCTTCATTATCGGAGTCGGAGGAGGAGCAGTCCGAGTCCCACTCTTTGCCTAGATGCGCCTCGCCCTTGGCCTTCTTGTAATGCTTCTTCTTTTCCCTCTTGTCCCCTTTTTCCTGGTCACTTTCATTATCGGGACAGTTAGCAATGAAATGACTGATCTTAC
The DNA here is from genome assembly GCF_902167145.1 of Zea mays. Lineage (NCBI taxonomy): Eukaryota > Viridiplantae > Streptophyta > Magnoliopsida > Poales > Poaceae > Zea > Zea mays. The sequence continues at coordinate 6,982,498 of NC_050105.1, read as the reverse complement.
CACATTTGAAGCATGAGCGCTTCTCCTTTGTCTTGGTCTTGCTTGGCTGTCCCTTGCGACCTTTAAGCGCCGTCTTGAAGCGCTTAATGATGAGGGCTATCTCCTCATTATTTAGCCCGGCCGCCTCAACTTGCGCCACCTTGCTTGGTAGCGCCTCCTTGCTCCTAGCTGCCTTGAGAGCAATGGGTTGAGGCTCATGGATAGGACCGTTCAACGCGTCGTCCACGTATCTTGCCTCCTTGATCATCATTCGCCCGCTTACGAACTTCCCAAGAACTTCTTCGGGCGACATTTTGGTGTACCTGGGATTCTCACGAATATTATTCACCAAATGAGGATCAAGAACGGTAAAGGACCTTAGCATTAGGCGGACGACGTCGTGGTCCGTCCATCGCGTGCTTCCATAGCTTCTTATCTTGTTGACAAGGGTTTTGAGCCGGTTGTATGTTTGGGTTGGCTCCTCCCCCCTTATCATAGCGAATCTCCCAAGTTCGCCCTCCACCAACTCCATCTTGGTGAGCATGGTGACGTCGTTGCCCTCGTGAGAGATCTTGAGGGTGTCCCATATCTGCTTGGCATTGTCCAAGCCGCTCACCTTATTGTATTCTTCCCTGCACAAAGATGCTAAGAGAACAGTAGTAGCTTGTGCATTTCTATGGATTTGTTCATTTATAAGCATAGGACTATCCGAGCTATCAAATTTCATTCCATTCTCTACAATCTCCCATATGCTTGGATGGAGAGAGAATAAGTGACTACGCATTTTGTGACTCCAAAATCCGTAGTCCTCCCCATCGAAGTGTGGAGGTTTGCCAAGAGGAATGGAAAGCAAATGCGAGTTCGAATTATGTGGAATACGAGAATAGTCAAATGAAAAGTTCGAATTGACCGTCTTCCTGTAGTCGTTGTCGTCGTCCTTTTGGGAAGAGGAAGATTCGTCGCTGTCGTAGTAGACAATCTCCTTGATGCGCCTTGTCTTCTTCTTCTTCCCATCTTTTCGTCTATGGCCTGAGCCCGAGTCGTTGGACTTGTCATCCTTTGGCTCGTTGACGAAGGACTCCTTCTCCTTGTCGTTGATCACGATTCCCTTACCCTTAGGATCCATCTCTTCGGGCGGTTAGTCCCTTTCTTGAAGAGAACGGCTCTGATACCAATTGAGAGCACCTAGAGGGGGGGGGAATAGGTGATCCTGTAAAACTTAAACTAATAGCCACAAAAACTTGTTAAGTGTTAGCACAATTATTGCCAAGTGGCTAGAGAGGAGTCTCAACAAAAACACAATACCACAAGAGATCAAACACAGAGAGGACACAGTGGTTTATCCCGTGGTTCGGCCAAGACCAACGCTTGCCTACTCCACGTTGTGGCGTCCCAACGGACGAGAGTTGCACTCAACTCCTCTCAAGTGATCCAATGATCAACTTGAATACCACAGTGTTATGCTTTTCTTCTCAATATCCCGTTTGCGAGGAATCTCCACAACTTGGAGTCTCTCGCCCTTACACTTAAGATTCACAAAGAAATACGGAGTAAGGGAGGGAATGAGCAACGCACACAAGACTTCAAAAGATCAGAGCAACACGCACACAAGCAGCAACAAGAGCTCGCAACACAACTCAAAGAGTTCACAACTCCACAAGAGCTCTATATGCTATCACAATGAAACGAATGCGCGAGATCGATGTCTTGGTGCTTAAGAATGTTGTAGGAATACTTGGCGTGCTCCTCCATGCGCCTAGGGGTCCCTTTTATAGCCCCAAGGCAGCTAGGAGCCGTTGAGAACAAATCTGGAAGGCCATCCTTGCCTTCTGTCGTCGGGCGCACCGGACAGTCCGGTGCACACCGGACACTGTCCGGTGCCCGATTTATTTCCATAAACAGCGCAGTCGACCGTTGCAGACCGTTGGAGATCTGGGAGCCGATGGCGCACCGGACAGTACGGTGCACACCGGACAGTCCGGTGCCCCCCTTCCGACCGTTGGCTCGGCCGACCGTTGGCTCACCGGACAGTCCGGTGCACACCGGACAGTCCGGTGAATTATAGCCATACGCCGTCAGGCAAATTCCCGAGAGCGTCGTCTTTAGGTCAAGGCAGACTGGCGCACCGGACACTGTCCGGTGCACCACCGGACAGTCCGGTGCCCCAGGCCGAAGCAGCCTTTTGGCTGCACACAGCCAACTCTTCTTCTTTCTTCTTCTCTCTGTTTCTAACAGTTAGACAAGTATATTAGTACACAAAACCAATGTACTAAGGCTTAGAAACATACCTTTACTTGTGATTAGCAACTTGTCCATCCATGGGCATAGATTTACATTTAAGCACTTGTGTTGGCACTCAATCACCAAAATACTTAGAAATGGCCCAAAGGCACATTTCCCTTTCAAAGTGTCACTCATACTCCACATATATGTGTTATTATTAGTGAGTTATATAAATTTTCAATATCTGACATGCACGTGTGCATTGCAGAATGCAACATGATCAGCAGGAGATCCTTTATGGTACCAATCCCAATGCTAGTGCCAGTAAAAGGGTTGGGTATCTCAACCCAATAAAGATATGCGAGGATAACCACACTTTTAGAATCGGAAAAGGCAACGAAGCATTACAGGGGCTAACAGACGAAGAAATTGAGGTGCGTATCCAGGATCTGAAGAAGGATTTTGAAGCAAGATACGCCACCTACATAGGACACGCAATGCTTCAATTTGAAGACAGGGAATCCATAGTGGCCCCGTACAACTTTAAGTAAGTGTGATTTTGCATAAATAAAATTAATAATTTCAATACACATGTATCACAAGTTTGATTCGTACAGGGACCACTGGATATGCTTCTTCATTTATCCTAAGGTTGGAAAGGTGCTGGTGCTCGACTCCTTGCACACCGAGCCTTCAGCCTATTCAAAATTCCTCGGCATCTTAGAGCTGTAAGCCTTTTCTATGCATGCATACTTATATCGATGAGAATTGTAGAATAACATGGTGATTCTATTTGAGATCACAGGGCATTTAGGTTTTATAAGCTACGAGGTGGAAAGTACGACACGTCCAAAAAAGGCGTGCCACTAGACATCCATTATAACTGGCCGGTAAGTATGTGAATTTATGAATACATATCATACATGTACGTACATAGGACAATGTTGCAACTAAATAACCAATCTCCCGTTATGTAGTGCCACAAGCAACCACCCGGATCGGTCCTATGTGGGTTCTACGTGTGCGAGTTCATGAGAATGAACTGGACGATACATCACGAACCCTGATAAGGTATTATTAGTAATAGTCACGTATGTATTTATGTGATTTAAGATGCAAATGTGTTATTATTGAGTATAAATAGATAATGTTTATAAACTTCCTTTACAGCAATTTCAAAAAGGAAGCCCGAAGAACTTGACTGAATGTGCATTGTATGGCATAGTTGAGGACCTGTGCACATTCATATTGAAAGAGGTCATTCCCGCAGAAGGGAAATATCACGATGCTTCCGGAACATTAGCTTTGCCAGAGTTTAGAATACTAACAGAAATTAGTAGACTATCTCTTAGCCGAGATAGTTATTAGAGCTTAAGTGAAAACTTTGATGTATATAATGTGTGATGCATACATGGTTGTAAACAAGACTTTGATGTATATAAATGTATGATAGAATTTAATTCCATGTTGCTTTTAATATCAATACTACATGTTTATCAATATCAATATATATATATATGTTGTGTGTGTGTAAATATATATAAATTTCAGTACTGATTGAAAATTTAAAAAAAGGCGGGAAAACTTTCCACTGGCGGCTAAATAAAACAAACCGCCAGTGGAAATGCTATTTCCACTGGCGGTTTTCTTTATAAAACCGCCAGTGAAAATAGCATTTCCACTGACGGTTCTAGAATAACCGCCAGTGGAAATGACGATTTCCACTGGCCCCTAGCACTAGCGGCACTGAAAAGCGCCAGTGAAAACGTCTCTAGAACCGCCACTATAGAGGCTGTGTGTACTAGTGAAGGCAATGTATAATCTTTATCAAAAGTTACTTTAACTCAAATATTTTTAAAGAGTGTCTCTAATTATATAGTTTATGAAGGGAATAATCCAGTCTAATAAATAAATTGGAAATATTTCTATTATTTCTTTTCCTGGGTTTAAAATTAGATTCTAGTTTCAAAGGTTTAAACCTAAATTTTGAATCTACCATAATTTTAATATTATTTTATTATTTATTTTAGGAAGGGCACTACCAAGGTGTAATCCCTCATTTGAAGGCACTTTAATTTAATACTTTTGGAAAACATTTACTAAAGCCAAATTAGGATTTTGGGGTGTTGCACCCAGCTAACTAGTTGGTCATCCGCTATTGTGTGATGGAAACATGTTGCGAGACGGGCAAAAATGCTCATGCCTGGCGTGTCAACTGTTGGTGTTTCGAAACCACTGGGCTAGTAATTATTGTGCTGTGTGTGTCTTCGAGCGGATGGTGTACAAAGAGGACACAAGGGTTTATTCTAGTTTGGGCATAACATCCATAAATCCAGTTGACCTGCTCATGTTACCTTGCACTGGTTTGTAGTAGTGGTTACAAACGGGCGAGAGAGGGATCGAGTGTAACACCCCGGGGTCCACCAACACCCCGGAATGCTACTAAACAACACTTCTGACATCTATATATAAAATTTCGGCAGCATCCCCCTTGCAAAATTGCATAAATGAGGGAGCAACAGTGTATAAACATATATCATGACAAAAACATACTAAATATTATTAATCGGCTAGCAAAGAGAAGTTAAACATACGACATGAAGTGAATTAACTAGTGCGCACGACTAGTTAAAAAAAATAAACTTCCTTTGACAATAAGTTTCTAATTAAATCATGGCTGTGTCTGGGCAGCGTTATTGTGAGAGTGAAAGTGGACGTGCTGCTACTCCCCTCATTCCCAACATGAATCAAGTACCTGCATTGAGTAATGCAAGAGTGAGATGACACATCTCAGCAAGTAAAATAATATCAAACTGTTTAACCACATAAGAACATTGTTTTACCACCACTTGATTCCACAACCTTCTTATTACGAAGGTGCAGCACGTATACAACGTACAACACACCTAGTCACCACACCTCGCAGGTAGAAACCACAATAGTAACATAGTAATGTCACACTTCATATATACCTCATGAGTGCAAATGTCTGCAAATGCAAGGATGACTTCTGCCTTCATACCTCTAAGGATATGAAGCCGCATCGTACCCCTCCTCGGGCAACGTACGATGCTAAAAATGTACCGGTACGGTCGGACCATAAGATCACGACATAACTTCAAAATGCAAGATGGATGATGTGATGAGCATGTCATGCCTACAACACTTCATATAACGTGATTCAAAAAAATACTTCAACTTCATCCAAGATGGGAATCAACCACATATATCATTACCAAATTATGATCATCCACAATATTAGACAATTGAGAATTAATACTTCCAAACAAATAAACTTCATCATAGAATTCAATGATTAACATAATTAAAACTTATGCATACTCAATGTCAGGGAATAGGATGCAACCCAAACGGTAGCAACCACCACTGTATTTACTTGCCTTTACCGGAAGTTCGGGCAAATCCCTAAGTACGATCCGGAAGTCCACCACCTGTTTTTGACACACAACTTAGTGCACCAATTTCACATAATCAGGCTCATAAACGACGCCACACCTACGCACAAACTCAAACCCCGCCGCGGGTTACATCTCTCCCCACACCCACCAAACTGCAGCGGCGCTGCTTAATAATTTCATAACTTTAAAATTATGACAGCAGTGGTAACAAACAAAAACTCCAGAGGCATCTACATGAAATTCCCCACAAGTTTTGTATACAATTTATAATTAAATTCCAACATCTAATTAGCCCAAAACAGTCCACAAGATGAACCCTGTAATCTGTTTTTTTGTCTTTTGGACAGCGACATACCCGGATTCAAACAGCGATATCTTTTAAAATATAATTCCAAATCAAGCACATAAGTACTTATTGGAAAGATAAGACAAAGCCCTACATTATTATCATACTGGTTAACACTAATTAACCACGAAAAATTCCTAGAAACTGCTAATACTACTGCTGTTCACCCACCTGAAAAATCTGTTTTTTTTGGACAGCAACATAACCGGATTCAAACAACGATATCTCCTAAATTATAACTCCAAATCGAGCGCATAAGTACTCGTTGGAAAGGTATGACAAAGCTCTACATGATTCTCCCACTGATCCCTACTAATTGCCCACGAAAAATTCCCAGAAATCACTAGAACTACTGCTGTTCGTCCACCCACTAAATTTCTGGACAGCACCTCTACCAAATCGCATAGGTAAACATGTAACCAATTGGATTGCAGCACAAATACAACAAAATGATCACGAAAATCACCTTGGGTTCCTCCTTTCCTCCTTCTTTTCTTCCTTCTTCCTCCCTCCAAACTCCCATGGAAGACTCGCACCCACACGACGGACACCAAGCGGGGAGGCTCCACCTTGGAGAGGAAGAGGTGGGGGGGCTAGGGTTGAGGGGTGGCGCTGCAATCACTTGGGGAAGAAGGAGAGGGATTGGGGCGGCTGCAAGAGTGGAAGAGAGAGGGGAGGGGCGGCCAAAGGGGTGGGGGAGTGAGAGGGAGGGGGCGGCTAGGGTTTAGGGGGGAAACTAATGGGCTCCCCACCGCCGGATCGAGATCCACGGTCCCAAACTCGCTCTCACGTCTGCTCCCGACCCCAACGCACAAATCCAACAAGTATTCTACTGTTTTATTGGTGAATGCTTCCTAAAAAACTCCAACCCCAACTACACATATCACGAAAGAAAAGGGAAAAATACATTTAACTTCTTTTCAGAAAATTGGGTATCACACTCTACCCCCCTTAAAAAGAATTCGACCTCGAATTCCGACGCATCTATCAGAATGACAAGGAAAGATCAATAAATCAACAAAACTCACACATAAAGAAAGGTTCGGGTACTTCTGCCGCATCAACTCCTCAAGCTCCTAGGATTTTAAGATACGCAGCAGACGACACTCTAGAGTCTGGTCTTGCTACACAGGAATCGGCTCTAGCTCGATTTGATGGTCTGGATTCCGCAAATACTTCCTCAACATAAAGACATGGAATATATGGTGTACTCTGATCATAAACTCCAACAATTGTAGGTGCTAAGCCAAGCTGCCAACTCGGGCTAAGATAGTAGACGGTCCTATATAACTCGGACAAAACTTTCCTAACACCAAATCAACATTGACACATGCAAGTACTTCAATAAATATATATATATATGAATGCAATACATACTGTGCTCAAATAGCCTAAACCAAACCTATCCAAATAAGAGTAACTTCAAAAGATCAATTTAATGCTTGCATATTTCTAGACAGCAGCACAACGGTTATTTGTTTTCCTCATAACTCACAAAATATTCATCCAATAGAAGTAAACTAGGACTTTATGAAAAGCTTACAAAGTCCACTATACCCTTGGTATTATCATCACCACAAGATTTGACACTTAGAAAGGCCAAACAATGCGAAACGTAAATTTTGTCCAGACTTGAACAAAATTCAACTACTCACTTCAAAAAACCATAATTGGAGTCTCAGTCATCCCATTCAGGCGCTCCTAGACTTTTTAGAAAGCCAGTAAAATTGTCTATATTTCATTTATAAACCTATCAGGTTAATTCAATGCATATCAAGATCAAAAGACATAAGAAAGGCTTTGCTGTCCAAATTTGGACAGATTCAAAGATTCCAATTAAAACAGATGTAGCTTAACTTATAGGTCACCAAAAAGGGTGATCCAAAATTTGTTGGAAAGCTTAAGGAAAGTACTACCACTTCTTTATAATTTATAAGAACTGATTCGAAGTTTAACTTGGGCAAACAAGGTCAATTTCGAAATCTGTACAGAATTTGGACAGATTCCAAGACTAGACTTGAGAAAAATCATAACTCCTAACTACTAGACCTATGGTCATGAAATTTTACACAAGTAAGATGAATAAGTTGGCTACAACTTTTTATATACAACACCTCTACCGAAAACATGGTGTAATTCATTGAACTAGCGGCATAACCAAAACTGGTCATGTAGTCCCAAACAGCAAGCAATAGATTTATTCAGGTTCTATACTCTTCTAAGATTAAGCGTTCATCGAAGGACTAATAACTTTAGGTTCTTCATTACGAGACACTTAGAGCCAACATAAGGGTAGAAGCAATATGCTTACTTTTTAAATCATTTTAAGCCTGATCTCACATCATGCAAGCAAGAATCAAGTTAAGTATACTATGCCTGCCCATATATCCATCCAATAACTCAGACAATCTGCATCTCCACCTAGACTTCACACGACGTAACTATTTCATACTTACGCAAACACACCAAGACCAGAAAACATGGCTTCACAACAATACGTACTGGCCTATTCAAATATCCCTCGCTATCTCTCTGTTTTAGCCCACGCTCCACATATACAATAACAAGATAACTATCACAACCACTACATCTATTCCCTCCCACCATACAACATAATTAACATGGATTGTGAAAAAGCTCACCATAACTAAACCAAACTCCCAAAGAAATATCCCTAAATAGAAAATTGACAATCAACAGCACAAATGCTCATTCTGTCTCTACCTCTTTCACTATAAAAGCAATGATAACAAAGAAATATTGTAAAATCATCTGAACTTCATGACCTACAACTTTTGTATTCAAAGGATAAACAAAGTTTTTTTATCTCCATTTTTTTAATTTGGCTTGTAAGGTGACATACATGATCTGCCACCAGAACCTGACGGAACATGACCCATAAATTCAAAACCTCATAACTCTCTGCATCTAACAAAATTTTACAAATATAAACTCATTGAAAAGATTATAACATTCCCTAAAACTTTTATTATAATGAGTGTCTCAGAATTGGTTTCCAAACCGATAAAACAATGCAACTGCTTTGTTGCAAAACTGATAGGTTAGAAACAATGGACAACTAAAATTCAAAATACTATAACTCCTGCTATACTCAACTTAAAACTACAACGAACACGCGTTGGAAAAGTTTGGAAATTGTCCACGACTTTTGCAATAAAGTTCCACCCAAATTTATCTTTATAGCCCTCAACTCTGCATGACCTACAACTAAACTCAGCCTGAGATACTGCACATCAGAGATTCGACTTATATCCGGACAACCACCTCTCCCAATCTATTTAACAGACAATTACAAGTAAATACCCATTAAAAGGTACTAAGAAAAACTAAAAGTTTTTCTTAAAGAGAATTCCCAAATTTGGGCTCTGAAACTATCAAAACGTGGTCGATTTATTAGTGGTTTTAACGACACCTAAAGTTCAGACACAACGGTGCAACAACTTCAGAGTAGCCTAACTCCAATTATATGCAATGAAAATTACAAACCAATACTCTTTGGGAAGATCATGAAATTACTAAAACTTTCATAATACAACAAAACCCAAAATTTACCGTATTCAATGTCCATACTTCCGTACAAAATTAAGGCTGCTATAGGAAACCCATAACTCTCAAATGTTTAGACCAAACTGGGTGATTGAGCATCCTATGCAAAGATGAAGAAACCTACTATAAAACATTCTAGATAAGTGAAGCCTCATTCAGCCTCCAACTAATTTAAAATGACTCCCAAAACAAAACAAAACAACACCTTACCCATAATAAAAAAACAATATAAAATAAAACCCAAGGCATTGGCAGGTGCGACCAACATTAGGATTTTCCACTACCAAATGGGGATGCAACTCCCCAAAGCCTTTAAGCAACACTTTACCTAATAGGTTAGAACACTAAGCACCACAATCAACGAATTCAACAACCTCATTTGTTAATGCCACTAAGGTCAAACATCCATGTATCGACAATGTATGAAACACCTAACATACCCGTCTCTAGCACTATAAAACATGGTTGTTATTACACTAGAATCCAACTATTAGAGCTCTCCACAACTATTCTGTTGACGTGAAGCAAATGGTGCTCATGTCATGTGACGTCTTTTCCTCCTCTCAAAAGAGATAAAATTTGCAATACTCATAAAGCAATGGAGGGATAACAAGAAAAACTAATGTACTTCTTGACACAGACTCATGCAAAAGCTTCATAAATATTACTTTCAATACTAAAATAATAACACGATACTATGCTCAACAGGAGTAATTGGACGTCCATAAGACAATCCACATAACCAAACTACCTTGATTAACCTCACATACAACAAAACCTACTATTACTGCACTTGAACAATTTGTACTTCATGATATCACAGGATGCATTCAAAGTAGTAGACATACATGATCTATCAAACCATCATTCATATAAGAAAAATCTCAATCCGATGCAACAACCCCATCATTAAAGAGATCGATGACTAACAAACATAAGCAACTCCCAGTTAAGCATTGACTTCGTTTAAGATAAAGCGGTCCAAATAATGATTCAACAAGCATGCATAGAGAAACTGCTCATAAAAAAATCAAACTGCCATACAATGTTGGCAAATAGAAAAAATATAAAACGGGTTGTCAATATCGCCCACATGACTAGCCTGCAACAACTAAAAAAATATGCATAGCCTTTATGGCTATTGAAACAAGCCATAGAAGGAAAACATGCACGACATAAAATCCACTTGAAACCACCCTATTTATTGTTAAAAATAAGGTTGCACATAATAAGAAAACCTATCAGGTAGACATGGTTGGACTTATCAATCTACGTCATGTCACAAATTCACTCGAGTTTTACCAGTCTAAAGATTTCATAGACATTACAACGTTGCATCTGCTCTATAGAGACAAACCAATTTTATACTAAGATCAAGTTAGCAAGTAGCCACACTAGCCTAAAAAAAGTGAGGCGCAAAGCATTGCACCCATGGAAATATTACATTGATAAGTTGGGTTGTAACCCAACAGTCAATCAAACTCAACAACACCATAAAACTACATTATATAGTGTTTTCACACTACACCAAGTCGGATTAGACCCACTATACACAAGCTCAATAAACAATTGGTCCTATAAGTACAAGAACCCAAGAATCCTTTTGGGAAAAAACATCCACAATCAAGCATATAGAAATATATGATGGTAATAGCTCAAAGATTTGAAAACATTGCATCCCAAAAAAAACATCATGACGATATGTATATAAAACAAGTACATTAGTAGCTTCACTTGCATAATATCTTCAATAACAACCACATCAAGAAACCAATACTAAATAGAAGTAACATATCATATCAAGCATTACGTCGTTAACGACATACCCCATCAAACCATAAAGGGATTTGGAGTAAGGAAGTTCTAGTCATCTATACAATAAAATACTAATATGAAAGAGATACGAACCCATACCCTTCCTATATGTGCAAGTGTGTCAAATTTATCTTCAAATTGCGTAGAATCTAAAGCTTATCCTCTGATACCAACTGTAACACCCCGGGGTCCACCAACACCCCGGAATGCTACTAAACAACACTTCTGACATCTATATATAAAATTTCGGCAGCATCCCCCTTGCAAAATTACATAAATGAGGGAGCAACAGTGTATAAACATATATCATGACAAAAACATACTAAATATTATTAATCGGCTAGCAAAGAGAAGTTAAACATACGACATGAAGTGAATTAACTAGTGCGCACGACTAGTTAAAAAAATAAACTTCCTTTGACAATAAGTTTCTAATTAAATCATGGCTGTGTCTGGGCAGCGTTATTGTGAGAGTGAAAGTGGACGTGCTGCTACTCCCCTCATTCCCAACATGAATCAAGTACCTGCATTGAGTAATGCAAGAGTGAGATGACACATCTCAGCAAGTAAAATAATATCAAACTGTTTAACCACATAAGAACATTGTTTTACCACCACTTGATTCCACAACCTTCTTATTACGAAGGTGCAGCACGTATACAACGTACAACACACCTAGTCACCACACCTCGCAGGTAGAAACCACAATAGTAACATAGTAATGTCACACTTCATATATACCTCATGAGTGCAAATGTCTGCAAATGCAAGGATGACTTCTGCCTTCATACCTCTAAGGATATGAAGCCGCATCGTACCCCTCCTCGGGCAACGTACGATGCTAAAAATGTACCGGTACGGTCGGACCATAAGATCACGACATAACTTCAAAATGCAAGATGGATGATGCGATGAGCATGTCATGCCTACAACACTTCATATAACGTGATTCAAAAAAATACTTCAACTTCATCCAAGATGGGAATCAACCACATATATCATTACCAAATTATGATCATCCACAATATTAGACAATTGAGAATTAATACTTCCAAACAAATAAACTTCATCATAGAATTCAATGATTAACATAATTAAAACTTATGCATACTCAATGTCAGGGAATAGGATGCAACCCAAACGGTAGCAACCACCACTGTATTTACTTGCCTTTACCGGAAGTTCGGGCAAATCCCTAAGTACGATCCGGAAGTCCACCACCTGTTTTTGACACACAACTTAGTGCACCAATTTCACATAATCAGGCTCATAAACGACGCCACACCTACGCACAAACTCAAACCCCGCCGCGGGTTACATCTCTCCCCACACCCACCAAACTGCAGCGGCGCTGCTTAATAATTTCATAACTTTAAAATTATGACAGCAGTGGTAACAAACAAAAACTCCAGAGGCATCTACATGAAATTCCCCACAAGTTTTGTATACAATTTATAATTAAATTCCAACATCTAATTAGCCCAAAACAGTCCACAAGATGAACCCTGTAATCTGTTTTTTTGTCTTTTGGACAGCGACATACCCGGATTCAAACAGCGATATCTTTTAAAATATAATTCCAAATCAAGCACATAAGTACTTATTGGAAAGATAAGACAAAGCCCTACATTATTATCATACTGGTTAACACTAATTAACCACGAAAAATTCCTAGAAACTGCTAATACTACTGCTGTTCACCCACCTGAAAAATCTGTTTTTTTGGACAGCAACATAACCGGATTCAAACAACGATATCTCCTAAATTATAACTCCAAATCGAGCGCATAAGTACTCGTTGGAAAGGTATGACAAAGCTCTACATGATTCTCCCACTGATCCCTACTAATTGCCCACGAAAAATTCCCAGAAATCACTAGAACTACTGCTGTTCGTCCACCCACTAAATTTCTGGACAGCACCTCTACCAAATCGCATAGGTAAACATGTAACCAATTGGATTGCAGCACAAATACAACAAAATGATCACGAAAATCACCTTGGGTTCCTCCTTTCCTCCTTCTTTTCTTCCTTCTTCCTCCCTCCAAACTCCCATGGAAGACTCGCACCCACACGACGGACACCAAGCGGGGAGGCTCCACCTTGGAGAGGAAGAGGTGGGGGGGCTAGGGTTGAGGGGTGGCGCTGCAATCACTTGGGGAAGAAGGAGAGGGATTGGGGCGGCTGCAAGAGTGGAAGAGAGAGGGGAGGGGCGGCCAAAGGGGTGGGGGAGTGAGAGGGAGGGGGCGGCTAGGGTTTAGGGGGGAAACTAATGGGCTCCCCACCGCCGGATCGAGATCCACGGCCCAAACTCGCTCTCACGTCTGCTCCCGACCCCAACGCACAAATCCAACAAGTATTCTACTGTTTTATTGGTGAATGCTTCCTAAAAAACTCCAACCCCAACTACACATATCACGAAAGAAAAGGGAAAAATACATTTAACTTCTTTTCAGAAAATTGGGTATCACATCGAGCTCCCAAGTCTCTAGTGTGTGAATATGTGTGCGGTTATAAGTGCTATGTGCTTTGACTTGTGCTAGTGATGTGTGTGTGATTGCTTGTCCTCTAATTCAAATAAACAACGGACAAACAAATATATTTTTATTTAAATTTCAAATTAGAATTTCACAACAACCAAACATACATGAATACATGATCAATCGTGTTATTATTTGTAATAAAGTAGAGAATGTAATGATTACTGTAAATTAATAATAATAATAATAATAATAATAATTTTATGATGAATTTTAATCTTGAATACGATGCCTTTATTTATGGCCTCATTGAATTTTGAAAACAATTCAACCTATACATACAAATCAGGTTTTAGAAGCAAGGGATTGAACAAACTGAGGGAATACATTTCCGCATTGACATCTTAATTATAAAGATTATTTTGAGTTTTGACGTGTAAAACAAATTTAGAAAGTTTGTAAATTTGTAGAAGAAATAAAGAAACAGAAATACAAAGTTTGTAAAAGAAACAGCAAGCACACGTACGTACATGCATGGTTGTTTTGACGTCTAAAACAAATTTATAAAGTTTGTAAAAGAAAAGAAACAGAAATACAAACTCTGATCACGTACATACAGAAATTTACACGTACGTACATGCATGGTCGTGTACACAGCACACACATGCATGGTCTATCGGCATCTTTTCACGTAGACGCAAGATTCGACTCTGATCAATCACCATTTCAAGATATATCACCTATTTATCTTTTCACGTAGATAGATAGTAGATCGATCGAGTTTCACAGTTCAAAATTCTGTTGTCAAACTTATCTGGAAAAGGTGTATATAAACAACTAGCTAGCTAGCTAGCTACCTGCCTGTCCGTGCAAAACTATCACGCGCAGGCGCACATAGACGCAAGAAGCTAGCCGATCCACCATCATCACCTGCATCGTCCGGCCCCCACCGGCGACGAGAGAACCGTACGCTAGCCGGCCAGCCGATACACCATCACCACCTGGAGATCGGAGATCGGTGGCATATGGCCGCCAACGATCACGTCTTCCGGGCCACCAACGAGGCATCCGTCGCCCTCCTGCGCAGCCTCCGCGCCGGAACCGTCGACCAGAGATTCAAAGTCTTCATCCACCACGCGGACGTCTACACCGCTGCCCCTGAGGAGCTGGTCGCCGGCCTGGAGCCGGTGCCGGGCACCGACGTGACGGAGGACGGGTACAACAGACAGTGGTACATATACTGTCCAAAGCGATACAAGAACGGCGAGGGAAGGACCAGCGGGCACAGGCTGCGCGCGGTGGAGACCGCCGGGACGTGCTGGCACTCGGAGACTGGCCCGAAGTCCATGCAGGGCTTGCCCGGCGCCACGGTCTGCAGCCTATCCTACGGCCACAAGGAGAAGGAGGACGGGACGTCAGGTCGGCATCGCTTCCACCGAATGGGATGGAGGATGTTCGAGTACGACGACACCCAGGGCGGCGGCGGCGACCACGTGCTGTGCAAGGTGCACCGTTCGTCCTCGTCTCTGGCCAAGAACAAGTCGAAGGCCAAGAGGACGGCGACAGGCGATCACCCCGAGGCGCCGCCAACCAAGGTGATCCACGACGTGCAGGTCCAGATGCAGGACCCCGCCGGCGCCATCTTCACCTGTGCTTACCCGACGATGGATGATCCCCTGCTGATGGTCAGAGGCGAGGAGGCATCAGAGGCGGAGCACGGTGGTGACTTGGGCAAGTTCAACATCGGTGGCTTATTGCTCAACATCGACAATGTCGATTGGAAAACTTTGCTAGACAATGTCGATGGGGAGCAGCAGCAACAACAACCATGCACTGAGCCGGCCAAGCAGAGCAGCGTGCAGGTGCAGGTGGACCCCGCCGCCACTTTGATGCCCTCCAATGTTCATGGTCATGAACAAGGCAGGGATTCCATGATGGTCGGAGGCGAGGAAGAACAGCGTCGACGCATTGAGGAGCAGGTCAGCGTCGACGACTTGCTCGACGTCAACAATGTCGATTGGAAAGCTTTGCTAGATATGCTAGAAGACGATGAGGAGCAGGGGCTGCCGCTGCAGCAGCAGCCATGCGCTGAGCCGGCGGCCGAGCAGAGCTAGAGCAGCAGGATCGAGGACCCGACCGTGCCACCCGTTTGAAAACACAATACGCTTCTCTGCTGATTGTAAACACTTTACAGGGACATTAAATATCATCTTGTCTTGAACCAAAGAAATATAATTATGCATGGTTGTTTTACTTTATTAATATTTATGATCAGTGATTTATGTTATTCATATAATTGTTCATCAGATCTAGTGTAGCGTCAATCTTTTGCAGTTAGCTGTTGTGTTGTTATGTCAGACAAGTGGATGCTTGTCGGAGATTGCCGGAGTTTCAGCCACTGCCTTGGCCGCCGGCGAGCTCTCAACTACAACACGTGGGGGCTTTTGAAACATTCTACCGGTTACAGACACAAACATGCTCTGGCTGAAACTGACTAAACTGACACAAGCTTATTCAGACAAATGGGTGTTTATATCCTATCCACATTATGGCTTTGGCAAATCACGCGCAAGTCGGTTTTTGTCATGATTATTGATCAGTATGTGATGAACATTATTCGTCAACTCTAGTGTAGCGTTAAGACCAGAACATATTTTAGATTAATCTTAAGACAAGTGGTCTAAAATTAATCATCTTCGCGCAACGGACCTAAAGAATGTCTGATGCTTAATACTAGATGTAATGTAGCAGTAGTTCGTTGGAGTCGCAAGCTCGTCCAATTTTAACATGGTTTCAGCACCACAATCACATGCTTTCTGAATTCTGATAACTAATAGCACTCTCTGCTTGCCCATAATTTCATGGAGCACAAGGGGTGTGCTGTATACCACTCAAGGTCTCTAGATTGGACAGTTAGAAAAAAAAATCTCCAGATTGCATCTTCTAGTATGTGATATACAGATGAACAATAAGCAACTAATCTGGGATATGACGATTATGAGTATAAACAAATGAAATGTGGCTAGCCCTTTTCATACAAAAACATAGAAAATAGAAAGGAAAACATTTATTTCAATCTTACTTCAGATTAGTTAGGAAAGATGAATACACAAGACATTCAAACATGTTAAAATGTTAACCGAACATTAATAGTTCCAAAATAAAAACGTTACATAAGACATTCACGATGTTGCCATGTAATACCCAAAAATTTGGAAGGAATAAAGGAGTGTTTTAACTATGTGATTAGAACAAATTCTTGTTTATTTAATTCCATGTGTATGAGTTATTTGTTTAAACAAATTAATAGATTAAAAATAAGACTTTCATCATGCTGGATTCATTATCTGCTGCATTTATATTTGAATTCAAGAATCATAACCAGATTTGATATTAGAAATTCAAAATAAGAATTTAAAAAGGAATTAGAAACGGAAAACATAAAAGAAAAGGAAAAAAAGAGAAACAGATTGACCGTTGTTGGGCCAAAACCCTCAGCCGAACCCAGTCGTGGGCTCGTGTGCCGACAAGTGGGCCTCGCTGGGCAAACGTCGAGTCACTGAAGCCGTCCACGCCCTCGAAACCAGTCACCGACACCACATGCCCACTCGTCAGTCTCCCATTTCACCAGACGTCATCTTCACGCGCGCACACCGCTACTGATGGGCCGCGATGTTTGGCGCACCACAAGATTTTACATGCGCACACCAGAATCACTGTCATGTGGGGCCATGGTGCCAGAACCGTCTTCCACCTAGGGTTGTTACGGTTTGCAACTGTCGCCATAACCGCTAGAGTTGCTGCCAGCCATGAGCCGAGGAACTCAACCTAGTGGCGAACGTAGAGAGAGAGAGATTAAGGGAGAGAGAAGTCACCAAACCCAAAATCGCCTTGTCGCAGGGATATTGGAGGGCGCCCGAGTGGTTGCTGGAGCACCTCAAACGTGTTCCCGACACATTGGAGCATGGGGAGGGACCAGAGCGATCGAAATTACCTCGCCGCCAACGATCCGGGTAAGGAGTGCATCAGATAGTTGACGGTTGTCTTGGCTACATTCGTTACCGAACGTTGTGCGTGGAGGTGCTCGGATGGCTAGATCGGGGTTACGCCTACGAGCATCCACCGTGGCGAGGAGGCGTCGTCCAGTTTTGTTGGTGAAAGGAGAAGAACGACCGTGCGTTGTTAGATTAGACACAAGTGGTTTAGATTACAGGAACTTTGCGACCTTCAATTTTCTCGCACGCGATCCCCGCGCCCTCGCGAACTCCTTCGATTGCTTTGTAGCCTCCGAACGATGGCGTGCACAGGGTGATGCCGACAACTCTCTCTACCTCTCTGTTCTCTCGTCGCTCGCTTCAATGGGCTCGTAGCTCATTTACTAAGCAACTCAACGAGGTGGAGGTCTCGACCAAGTCCCTATCAAGCAACTCAACGAGGCAGATGTCCCGACCTGGTCCCTACTGAGCAACTCAGCGAGCTGGAGGTCCCGACCTAGTCCTGGCAAGGTTGTAATTCAGCACGTGCCCTTGGGCCCCAACCCACCTATCACTCACCGAATTATCACTCACATACGCTTGTACTCGCTCGTTATGAAAACGAGGTAGTGATAGTCGCCTAGAGGGGGGGTTGAATAGGGCGAAACTGAAATTTACAAATATAAACACAACTACAAGCCGGGTTAGCGTTAGCAATATAAACGAGTCCGCGAGAGAGAGGGTGAAAAACAAATCGCAAGCAAATGAAGAGTGTGACACACGGATTTGTTTTACCGAGGTTCGGTTCTTGCAAACCTACTCCCCGTTGAGGAGGCCACAAGGGCCGGGTCTCTTTCAACCCTTCCCTCTCTCAAACGGTCCCTCGGACCGAATGAGCTTCTCTTCTCAAATCACTTGGGAATCAAACTTCCCGCAAGGACCACCACACAATTGGTGTCTCTTGCCTCAATTACAAGTGAGTGTTTGATCACAAGAAAGAATGCGAAAGAAAAGAAGCGATCCAAGCGCAAGAGCTCAAATGAACACTACAAATCACTCTCTCTAGTCACTAAGGCTTTGTGTGGAGTTGGGAGAGGATTTGATCTCTTTTGTTGTGCTTTGCAATGAATGCTAGCTCTTGTATAGTGGTTGGAAGCTGGAAAACTTGGATGCAATGAATGGTGGGGTGGTTGGGGTATTTATAGCCCCAACCACCAAACTAGCCGTTTGGTGAGGCTGTCTGTTCGATGGTGCACCGGACAGTCCGGTGCACACCGGACATGTCCGGTCCGCCAGCCACGTCACCAATGTCGTTGGATTCTAACCGTTGGAGTTCTGACTTCTGGGCCCGCCTGGATGTCCGGTGCACACCGGACATGTACTGTTCAATGTCCGGTGCGCCAGTATGGGCGCGCCTGACTTCTGCGCGCGCAGCGCGCGCATTTAATGCGTCGCAGGTAGCCGTTGGCGCCGAAATAGCCGTTGCTCCGCTGTTAAACCGGACAGTCCGGTGTACACCGGACAGTCCGGTGTACACCGGACAGTCCGGTGAATTATAGCGGAGCGGCTGAAGAGAATTCCCGAGGCTGGCGAGTTCCTGAGGCCATCCTTCCTTGGAGCACCGGACATGTCCGGTGTACACCGGACAGTCCGGTGAATTATAGTGGAGTCGCCTCTGGAATTTCCCGAAGGTGGCAAGTTCGAGTTGGAGTTCTCTGGTGCACCGGACACTGTCCGGTGGCGCACCGGACACTGTCCGGTGGCGCACCGGACACTGTCCGGTGTACACCGGACAGTCCGGTGCCCCTAGACCAGAGGTGCCTTCGGTTGCCCCCTTTGCTCCTTTGTTGAATCCAATACTTGATCTTTTTATTTGCTGAGTGTGAACCTGTTACACCTGTATAACTTATACACTAGAGCAAACTAGTTAGTCCAATTATTTGTGTTGGGCAATTCAACCACCAAAATTATTTAGGAACTAGGTGTAAGCCTAATTCCCTTTCAATCTCCCCCTTTTTGGTGATTGATGCCAACACAAACCAAAGCAAATATAGAAGTGCATAATTGAACTAGTTTGCATAATGTAAGTGCAAAAGGTCGCTTGGAATTGAGCCAATATACTTACAAGATATGCATGGATCGTTTCTTTTATTCTTAATATTTTGGACCACGCTTGCACCACAAGTTTTGTTTTTGCAAACTCTTTTGTAAATCCTTTTCAAAAGTTCTTTTGCAAATAGTCAAAGGAAATGAATACGATTTTGCAAAGCATTTTCAAGATTTGAAATTTTCTCCCCCTGTTTCAAATGCTTTTCCTTTGATTAAACAAAACTCCCCCTAAATGAGATCCTCCTCTTAGTGTGTTCAAGAGGGTTTTGATATATCATTTTTGAAATACTACTTTCTCCCCCTTTTGAACACAATAGGATACCAATTGATAAAATTCTTGGAAACACGATGTTTTAATTGGTGGTGGTGCGGTCATTTTGCTTTGGGCTCTTACTTTCTCCCCCTTTGGCATGAATCGCCAAAAACGGAATCATTAGAGCCCTCTAATTACTCCCTTTCTCTTTGGTCATAAGTAAATGAGTGAAGATTATACCAAAGATGGAGTCCTTTTGCTTGGTGCTCATGATTTCTCCCCAAAAATGGAGAGTTGCTTGGAGTGATGGCGAAGGAAGAATTACGGAGTGGAAGCCTTTGTCTTCGCCGAAGACTCCAATTCCCTTTCAATACACCTATGACTTGGTTTGAAATAGACTCGAAAAACACATTAGTCATAGCATATGAAAGAGACATGATCAAAGGTATATAAAGGAGCTATGTGTGCAAATCAACAGAAGAAGTTCCTAGAATCAAGAATATTTAGCTCATGCCTAAGTTTGTTAAAAGTTTGTTCATCAAGTGGCTTGGTAAAGATATCGGCTAATTGATCTTTAGTGTTAATGTAAGAAATCTCGATATCTCCCTTTTGTTGGTGATCCCTAAGAAAATGATACCGAATGGCTATGTGTTTAGTGCGGCTATGCTCGACGGGATTATCCGCCATCCTGATTGCACTCTCATTATCACATAGCAAAGGGACTTTGGTTAATTTGTAACCGTAGTCCCGCAGGGTTTGCCTCATCCAAAGTAATTGCGCGCAACAATGACCTGCGGCAATGTACTCGGCTTCGGCGGTGGAAAGAGCGACCGAATTTTGCTTCTTTGAAGCCCAAGACACCAAGGATCTTCCCAAGAACTGGCAAGTCCCCGATGTGCTCTTCCTATTGATTTTGCACCCCGCCCAATCGGCATCCGAATAATCAATCAAATCAAATGTGGATCCCCTAGGATACCAAAGCCCAAACTTAGGAGTATAAGCCAAATATCTCAAGATTCGTTTTACGGCCGTAAGGTGAGCTTCCTTAGGGTCGGCTTGGAATCTTGCACACATGCATACGGAAAGCATAATATCCGGTCGAGATGCACATAAATAGAGTAAAGAACCTATCATCGACCGGTATACCTTTTGATCCACGGACTTACCTCCCGTGTCGAGGTCGAGATGCCCATTGGTTCCCATGGGTGTCTTGATGGGCTTGGCATCCTTCATCCCAAACTTGTTTAGAATGTCTTGAGTGTACTTCGTTTGGCTAATGAAGGTGCCCTCTTGGAGTTGCTTCACTTGAAATCCCAAGAAGTACTTCAACTCCCCCATCATAGACATCTCGAATTTTTGAGTCATGATCCTACTAAACTCTTCACATGTAGACTCATTAGTAGACCCGAATATAATATCATCAACATAAATTTGGCATACAAACAAGTCATTTTCAAGAGTTTTAGTAAAAAGTGTAGGATCGGCCTTTCCGACTTTGAAGCCATTAGCAATAAGGAAATCTCTAAGGCATTCATACCATGCTCTTGGGGCTTGCTTGAGCCCGTAAAGCGCCTTAGAGAGCTTATAGACATGGTTAGGGTACTCACTGTCTTCAAAGCCGGGAGGTTGCTCAACATAGACCTCTTCCTTGATTGGTCCATTGAGGAAGGCACTTTTTACGTCCATTTGATAGAGCTTAAAGCCATGGTAAGTAGCATAGGCCAATAATATTCGAATTGACTCAAGCCTAGCTACGGGTGCATAGGTTTCACTGAAATCCAAACCTTCGACTTGGGAGTATCCCTTGGCCACAAGTCGAGCGTTGTTCCTTGTCACCACACCATGCTCATCTTGCTTGTTGCGGAAGACCCATTTGGTTCCTACAACATTTTGATTAGGATGTGGAACTAAATGCCATACCTCATTCCTAGTGAAGTTGTTGAGCTCCTCTTGCATCACCACCACCCAATCCGAATCTTGGAGTGCTTCCTCTACCCTGTGTGGCACAATAGAGGAAACAAAAGAGTAATGTTCACAAAAATGTGCAACACGAGATCTAGTAGTTACCCCCTTATGAATGTCGCCGAGGATGGTGTCGACGGGGTGATCTCGTTGGATTGCTTGGTGGACTCTTGGGTGTGGCGGCCTTTGCTCTTCATCCTCCTTGTCTTGATCATTTGCATCTCCCCCTTGATCGTTGCCGTCATCTTGAGGTGGCTCATTTGCTTGATCTTCTACTTCATCAACTTGAGCCTCATCCTCATTTTGAGTTGGTGGAGATGCTTGCGTGGAGGAGGATGGTTGATCTTGTGCACTTGGAGGCTCTTCGGATTCCTTAGGACACACATCCCCAATGGACATGTTCCTTAGCGCGATGCATGGAGCCTCTTCATTACCTATCTCATCAAGATCAACTTGCTCTACTTGAGAGCTGTTAGTCTCATCAAACACAATGTCACAAGAAACTTCAACTTGTCCAGAGGACTTGTTAAAGACTCTATATGCCCTTGTGTTTGAATCATATCCTAGTAAAAAGCCTTCTACAGTCTTAGGAGCAAATTTAGATTTTCTACCTCTTTTAACAAGAATAAAACATTTGCTACCAAAGACTCTAAAATATGAAATATTGGGCTTTTTACCGGTTAGGAGTTCATAAGATGTCTTCTTGAGGATTCGGTGTAGATATAACCGGTTGATGGCGTAGCAAGCGGTGTTGACCGCCTCAGCCCAAAACCGATCCGAAGTCTTGTACTCATCAAGCATGGTCCTTGCCATGTCCAATAGAGTTCGATTCTTCCTCTCCACTACACCATTTTGTTGTGGCGTGTAGGGAGAAGAGAACTCATGCTTGACGCCCTCCTCCTCAAGGAAGCCTTCGATTAGAGAGTTCTTGAACTCCGTCCCGTTGTCGCTTCTAACCTTCTTGATCCTTAAGCCGAACTCATTTTGAGCTCGTCTCAAGAATCCCTTTAAGGTCTCTTGGGTTTGAGATTTTTCCTGTAAAAAGAATACCCAAGTGAAGCGAGAATAATCATCCACTATTACCAGACAATACTTACTCCCGCCGATGCTTATGTAAGCAATCGGGCCGAATAGATCCATGTGGAGTAGCTCAAGCGGCCTGTCGATCGTCATGATGTTTTTGTGTGGATGATGGGCACCAACTTGCTTTCCTGCCTGGCATGCGCTACAAACCCTGTCTTTCTCAAAATGAACATTTGTTAGTCCTAAAATGTGCTCTCCCTTTAGAAGCTTGTGAAGATTCTTCATCCCAACATGTGCTAGTCGGCGATGCCAGAGCCAGCCCATGTTAGTCTTAGCAATTAAGCAAGTGTCGAGTTCAGCTCTATCAAAATCTACCAAGTATAGCTAACCCTCTAACACTCCCTTAAATGCTATTGAATCATCACTTCTTCTAAAGACAGTGACACCTACATCAGTAAATAGACAGTTGTAGCCCATTTTGCATAATTGAGATACAGAAAGCAAATTGTAATCTAATGAATCTACAAGAAAAACATTGGAGATAGAATGGTCAGGAGATATAGCAATTTTACCCAATCCTTTGACCAAACCTTGGTTTCCATCCCCAAATGTGATCGCTCGTTGGGGATCTTGGTTTTTCTCATAGGAGGAGAACATCTTCTTCTCCCCTGTCATGTGGTTTGTGCACCCGCTGTCGAGTATCCAACTTGAGCCCCCAGATGCATAAACCTACAAAACAAGTTCAGTTCTTGACTTTAGGTACCCAAATGGTTTTGGGTCCTTTGGCATTAGACACAAGAACTTTGGGTACCCAAACACAAGTCTTTGACCCCTTGTGCTTGCCCCCAACATATTTGGCAACCACCTTGCCGGATTTGTTAGTCAAAACATAAGATGCATCAAAAGTTTTAAATGAAAGACTATGTTCATTTGATGCACTAGGAGTTTTCTTCTTAGGCAACTTAGCACGGGTTGGTTGCCTAGAGCTAGATGTCTCACCCTTATACATAAAAGCATGGTTAGGGCCAGAGTGAGACTTCCTAGAATGAATTCTCCTAATTTTGTCCTCGGGATAACCGACAGGGTATAAAATGTAACCCTCGTTATCCTGAGGCATGGGAGCCTTGCCCTTAACAAAGTTAGACAATCTTTTAGGAGGGGCATTAAGTTTGACATTGTCTCCCTTTTGGAAGCCAATGCCATCCTTGATGCCAGGGTGTCTCCCACTATAGAGCATACTTCTAGCAAATTTAAATTTTTCATTTTCTAAGTTATGCTCGGCAATTTTAGCATCTAATTTTGCTATATGATCATTTTGTTGTTTAATTAAAGACATGTGATCATGAATAGCATTAACATCAACATCTCTACATCTAGTGCAAATAGAAGTGTGCTCAATGGTAGATGTAGAGGGTTTGCAAGATTTCAATTCTACAACCTTAGCTTGTAACATGTCATTCTTAGTTCGAAGGTCGGAAATAGTAGCATTGCAAACATCAAAATCTTTAGCCTTAGCAAGCAATTTTTCATTTTCAATCCTAAGGCTAGCAAGAGAAATGTTCAATTCTTCAATTCTAGCAAGTAAATCATCATTGTTGGGGCGAAGGCAAAGACGCCACCCTTCGCTCAAGGCCTCCGCCGCAGTGGATGGTCTGACAGAGACAAAGCGGGCAGGGACATCCTTCGCTCCATTCGGCACTTTGACGAAGGCCTGCGGCGAAGTCTTCCCGCGGCGCGGCCTCGTTCAGTCCCAAGGCCCACGTGTGATCAGGCCCATTGTAACGGGCCCCGCGTGGCCGCCTCTGTATTACGGGCCTAACTTGTAAAGGCATACTTGTAATTACAGCTTGTAACCCTGCTTTATGGGAATAATCTGGGGATAAACTAGGTGTCTGAGGGCACATGCGTCCTTAACACAAGGCGTTGGGCACTCAGATACCTATAAATACCCCCGCACAGTGCCCGTGAGAGGCTAGATTAACAGAGCTATTGCCCCCGAGCGCGTAACCCTGTTTGTCACCACCGTTCACCCTTGTTGGCCTCCTTGCTGCTGAGAGCAAGTTCCAACATTTGGCGCCCACCGTTCGTGCTACGACCAAACCACCCGCGATGGCACCCAAGAGAGCTAACCCGAAGGCAGACGAGGCTGCGAAGGCAGCACTACTTGCCGCAAGGAAGGGCAAGGCCCTCGCCCTCACCCAATCCACCCACCAAGAGCCCACCGACGACAACATTCCCCGCACCTGCGAAAACGACACCCTCCGCACCTGCGGACTCGAAGGACAATCGCAGCCGCCCCCAGGCTTCGCCCCACTGGAGGGCGCGGATCTCACCGAGGACGGCGAGGTCCTCGGCGTCTCAACAGAAGAACAGCTACAGCTGCGTGCCCTGCGCCTCAAGAACCGCAATCTCCAGAGGCAGAAAGAGATACTGGAGGCCAAGCGCCAGCGTGTGTCCGCACTGGCCAAGGTGCGGCAAATGATACGCGACGAGGAGCAGAAGGCCCAAGACCTCGAGCGCGAGATCGCGCTGATGCAGCGCGAAGGCCACCTCGTTCCACAGGAAGAGCCACCCCTCCAGCAGCGCGCACAACCGGAAGACACGCGCGAAGGCCACCTTGGCCTGCAGCATGGCCCACCCCCGCAACACCGGGCGCAGACGGAGAACCCGCGTTTCCCCCAGCATGACTACGCCTTCCAGCACAGCGCGCCATTCCAAGGGGTCAACTACCTCAACGAGCGAAGTCCCCTGGCGCCACACCTGCAAGTGACACCTTGGCCAGCTAACTTCCGAGCAGGGGCATATCCCAAGTACAACGGCAGCACCGACCCCGCACAGTACATAATGAGTTATCAAGTCGCCGTTGCATCCGCCGGAGGGGACGACGCCACAATGGCGAAGTCTTTCATCATCGCTCTAGAGGGCCCAGCACTCACCTGGTTCACCAGATTGCCTCCGCTGTCCATTGATTCGTGGAGAAGTCTCAGGGACAAGTTCCTTCTCAACTTCCAAGGGTACCGTCCAGACACCGACGCTTTGGCCGAGCTCTCGCTTTGCAAACAGCTGGAAAAGGAGACTCTGCGGGAGTATTACCGCAAATTTTTAACACTCAAATCACAACTGCCCTCCGTCGATGATCAGATCGCTATCCACTACGCCATCAGTGGCCTTCGGGCTGGCGTCCTCTACAGCCACTGCATCAGAGATCCACCCAGGAACCTCCAGGAGCTATATCAGCTCTTTGAAAAATATGCCAAATCCGAAGAGCTCCACCAGCGCAAGGTTGAGTCACAGCGGAAGCCCAAAGATGCCCCGCAGTCCAGCCGCACGTGGACGAGGACTCCGCAGCCAGACTCCGGTCGAGATGGCCGCAGTCAACAGCAAGTGCACAACATCGCCAACCAGCAGCCTGCTGCTGACCCCCCTCGTCGCCAGGAATATCCCCCCCAGGGCCGCGGAAATGGAACTCGTGGCAGGGGCCGAGGGCGAGCGCAGCCGCCGTGCCGGTTCTACTGCCTTTTCCACGGCGAAGACTGCGCCCACCAAACCAAAGACTGCCCCGAGACGAAGGCCACCAGAGACAGAATGGCGCGGGCGCAGCCAGCCGACAATCCCAGAATTGTCGCGCATAATTACCAGCCACCCCCGCCACCATATATCCACGCTCCCGCTCCGCATCCACCGCACCACGCTTACCAGCACCATCAGGAAGTACAAATCGTACCTCCTCCACCCCCACCCCCACACCAGCAACACCAAAACATCCCCCATGCCCCAAAACAGGAAGACTTCGCCGATCAGCCATATCGCGGAGTCATTCACATGATAACAGGGGGGTCCAGCACTGACTTCGACACCAAGCGGCAGAAGCGGAACCACTACCGCAGCATCAACCATGTCGCGGTCACTGGCCTAGTCGTGCAGACGAAGTGGTCCCACATACCGTTAACCTTCGATGCACGAGACGTCGATCTGCGCAGCGCCCCCCACATTGACGCTATGGTCATCAATTGCAGTGTGGCAGGCTGGGACTTACACAAAGTCCTAGTCAACAACGGCAGTCAGGCGGACATCATCTTCCTGCACGCCTTCGATCGCATGGGTATAAGCCACAGCTTGCTGAAGCCTTCGGACAACCCTTTGTATGGTTTCGGCGGCAAGGGCACCTTTCCAGTTGGCAAGATAGAGTTGCCCCTCTCCTTCGGTGTAGCACCCAATGCCCGAAGTGAGCAAGTAACCTTCGACATTGTCGATATGGTATATCCATACAACGCCATCATGGGCCGGGGCTCCATCAATAAGTTCGAAGCTGCCATCCACGGGTTGTACCTATGTATGAAGATACCAGGTCCGCTAGGCGCCATCACAATCTACGGCAACCAGCAGACGGCGCGCAACATAGAGCGGGACTTCGTGCCTGGTCAGAGGAACGTACACTGTCTCACGACCCAGCGCGAAGTCCCTGCGCCGGCCAGCCCAACCGACAAGCAGCACGACAAGGCACAGTTGCAGTGCCAAGACGGGACCAAGACTGTCCCCCTCGATCAGGCCACGCCCAAGCAGACAGTCACTATCAGCGAAGACCTCACCTCACTTGAAGAAGGGAAACTTCTCTGCTGCCTGGCCAAGAATAAAGATGTCTTCGCCTGGTCCGCCCTCGATCTGGTCGGAGTCAGCCGATCCATAATTGAGCACAGCTTGGGAATTGACCCTTCGGTGCGACCCAAAAAGCAGAGGCTTCGCAAAATGTCAGACGAAAAGACAGAGGCCGCCAAGGAAGAGGTGCACCGCCTCCTGGAGGCTAAATTCATCGAGCCAGTGGCTTACCCCACGTGGCTCTCCAATGTTGTGATGGTGCAGAAAAAAAGCGGGAAATGGCGAATGTGCATAGACTTCACCAGTCTCAATAAGGCCTGCCCAAAGGACAATTTCCCGCTGCCGCGGATCGACAAAATAGTCGATAGCGCGGCCGGATGCGAGGTCATGTCCCTCCTCGACTGCTTCTCCGGCTATCACCAGATATACATGAAGGAGGAAGACAAGGCTAGCACCAGCTTTATAACACCCTTCGGCACTTATTGCTTTGTCAGAATGCCGGAGGGTCTCAAGAATGCCGGGTCCACCTTCTCCAGACTCACCAAAACAGTACTCGAAGGGCAGGTCGGCAGAAATATATTTACATATGTGGACGACATCGTCGTCGCCAGCAAGAATAAGGAGGACCATCTCGCCGACCTGGCCGAGACATTCGCGAACATGCGAGATGCACGACTCCGCCTAAACCCGGAAAAGTGCGTCTTCGGTGTTCGCCAGGGCAAGATATTGGGCTACCTGGTGTCCCGCTGCGGCATCGAGGCCAACCCAACCAAGATCCAGGCCATCGTCGATATGTCGCCTCCACAGTCCGCCAGGGACGTCCAGCGCCTGACAGGCAGGTTGGCCGCTCTCAACAAATTCATCTCCAGGTCCGCCGAGCGAAGTCTCCCCTTCCTCAAAACACTCCGCGGCGCGAAGGACTTCGCCTGGGGACCGGAGCAAGCAGCGGCATTCGCCTCACTAAAACAGTACCTGTCGGAGCTGGCCATCCTCACAAGCCCCGACTCCTCGCTCCCCTTATTGCTCTATGTCGCGGCTTCGCCGCACGCGGTCAGCGCGGCACTGGTACAGGAGCAGACAGTCGAGGGCGCAGTCAGACAGTGCCCTGTTTACTATGTCTCCGAAGTCCTGACACCGTCCAAATGCAACATGACAGAGCTGGAGAAGATCGCCTACGCAGTTGTTATGTCCTCGCGCAAGCTGCGCCATTACTTTGAAGCATTCAAGGTCCGAGTCACCTCAGACAGGGGGCTCGGCGAACTATTCAGAAACCCGGAGGCATCAGTAAGGATTGCCAAGTGGGCAGCCGAACTCTCCGGCTACCACATCAGCTTCGAGCCCAGGACAGCTATCAAGTCGCAAGTCCTGGCAGACTTCGTCGTCGACTGGACTGGGCCAGTAACACAGCCGGACCCGTCCACAGAGAAGGTCTGGACCATCCATTGCGACGGTGCATGGTGTCACGCGGGGGCAGGCGTCGCTGCAGTCGTCACCTCACCAGCCGGAGTCAAACACAGATATGCAGCACGCCTCCGCTTCGCTCTGGAATCCGACAAGTGTACAAACAACATAGCAGAGTATGAAGCGGTTATCCTCGGCCTCCGCAAGCTAAGGGCCCTCGGAGTCACCACATGTATCATCAAAACAGACTCCAAGATAGTTGCCGGCCAGGTCGAGAAAGACTATGCAGCAAAAGACCCCGCGCTCATGCAATACCTCGCGGCTATCCGAAGTCTCGAAAGACAGTTCAAGGGATTCACCCTGCAGCATGTGGACAGGGCCAGGAACGAGGAGGCCGATGCATTAGCCAAGGCCGCCGCCAGGGGCGAGCCCCTGCCCTCCGACGTGTTCTTTCACACCATCGGCACGCCGGCCGTCCGGAGCCCCGAAGGGCTCCAAATAACTAATGATAGCGAGGGCCACCGTATAGTCAACCTAATCATGACCGAAGACTGGCGGGCACCAATAACCCTGTTCCTACAGGGGTACTATCATCCAACCGACGTCAGTGAGGCAAAGCGCCTCAGACATCGAAGCCGGGACTTCGCACTGATCGAGGGCCAATTATACAAGAAAGGGGTCAGTCAGCCAATGCTTAAATGCGTCACCGAAACCGAAGGCATGCAAATCCTACGCGAGGTCCATAGTGGCACGTGCGGCTCGCACGCGGGGCCAAGGGCCCTGGCTGCAAAGGTGATCCGACAAGGGTTTTACTGGCCTGCAATGATCTGCGCCGCAAATCGAGTCACAAGGTCCTGTGAAGCCTGCCAGAAGTTCTCTCCTCGGTCAGGCAACCCCTCGCAATATACAAAGCTGATTGCCCATACATGGCCTCTCCAGCGCTGGGGCCTGGACATTGTTGGGCCCCTGCCCACCGCTCAGGGGAACCTTAAGTTCGCCTTCGTAGCCGTCGAATACTTCACCAAATGGATTGAAGCGAGGGCTGTTTCCACAATCACATCAAAGACTACCCAAAAATTCTTTTGGCAGAACATTGTTTGCCGCTTCGGAGTACCGTCCGAGCTAACAGTTGACAACGGCAAGCAGTTTGACAGCCAAGATTTCAAGGATTTTTGTTTCTCCATCGGCACCAAGCTTGCCTTCGCTTCAGTCTATCATCCGCAGTCCAACGGGGTCGTGGAGCGTGCCAATGGGAAAATCTTCACAGCTGTCAAGAAGATGCTCCTCGATGAAAAAAAAGGCAGATGGACTGACTTGTTACCGGAGGCAGTCTGGGCGCTAAACACAACTGAGTGCAGGGCGACCGGGTTCACTCCTTTCCGCCTTCTATACGGATCGGAGGCAATGACCCCACAAGAAATAAAGCATGGGTCTCCGCGTACAGCTCCGTCAGCCGTCCCTGACGTGGATGAGCCAACCTCAAAAGATCTCATTGACGGAGACCGGGTCTTCGCCCTGCAGGCCCTAAACAAATACCAAGCCCAGACCAAAGCATGGCGCGACCGCGCAGTCATCCCAAGGGAGTTCAGCGCAGGGGACCTCGTACTCATCCGAACAGCTCGGACGGAGTCCAAGGGCAAGTTGGAGCCCAAGTGGGAAGGCCCCTTCATAGTCAAAACAAAAGCTTCCCCCAGCGCTTACAGGCTCACAACGCCAAATGGCGAGGACCTGGAGCACTCCTGGAACATCGACAACCTTCGCAAATTTTTTGTTTAATCCATTTAGGGCTGAGTTCGCCCTTGTAATTCACCACAAACAATCTTGTACCGGCCCGCACTCTTTTCCTCCCGGGGGGTGAGGTTTTTAACGAGGCGGAGCCATGTAATATATGTGAGAAAAATCCCCCGCAAAAACATGTGTCGAAAAAAGACCGCGACAACGGTCTTCGGCATTCGACCAATTCGAAGTCACCGCGAGGCTAAGCGCTAGCCACCCTCGCGTGCGACTAATCCGCGCAGAAGTCGCCTAAGGGTGCAGCCGGACTTAGCACAACAAGTGCGAAAAATTCCGATGTCTATCGCGAAGACTATCCGCGCCGAAGTCGCCTAAGGGTGCAGCCGGACTTAGCACAACAAGTGCGAAAAATTCCGATGTCTATCGCGAAGACTATCCGCGCCGAAGTCGCCTAAGGGTGCAGCCGGACTTAGCACAACAAGTGCGAAAAATTCCGATGTCTATCGCGAAGACTATCCGCGCCGAAGTCGCCTAAGGGTGCAGCCGGACTTAGCACAACAAGTGCGAAAAATTCCGATGTCTATCGCGAAGACTATCCGCGCAGAAGTCGCCTAAGGGTGCAGCCGGACTTAGCACAACAAGTGCGAAAAATTCCGATGTCCATCGCGAAGACTATCCGCGCCGAAGTCGCCTAAGGGTGCAGCCGGACTTAGCACAACAAGTGCGAAAAATTCCGATGTCTATCGCGAAGATTATCCGCGCAGAAGTCGCCTAAGGGTGCAGCCGGACTTAGCACAACAAGTGCGAAAAATTCTGATGCCTATCGCAAAGACTCCGCGCAAGAGCCGCCCAAGGGCGCAGCCGACCCAGTACAACGAAAGCAGAAACGACAGCAAGACCAACTGTAATCACACCGGCACAGCATAATCAACCATACCAGACAAAGTACACAGCGCCCTCGCAGGCGCAGGCACGCGAGGGCACACAACTCCATTTTACAAGCCCTTACACATACACAAGCGAGGGCACCACACTCTACATCGGCTCAACCTTAGGAATAATTCCCATCTCCCTATAATTAAATAACATTATCCTAAGCTCCTCACCCGCAAAAAGACTTCGCAGCTCCCCTTCCCCTGCACCCGCGGCGGCCGGCAAAGACAGCAGCTCCTGCCGACCAGCCCTACTCACGCGAAGCCGAGCCCCTTCCTCCACACTAACCCTACGCTTTGCAACCGCCCTTCGTCGTCGGCGCCCGGTGCTAGGACCTGGCACGTCTGGCGCGTCCGCAACATGTGGCACAGCCCCCGCCGCAGCCACGTCCAAGGCCGCAAAATAATCCAAGTCCTCCTCCGACGACTCCTCAGTCCACTCAACCGAGCTCCCAGAGTCAGTAAAATCAAAAAACTCAGATACAGACCCACCATATTCATTCCCATCTTCCGCGGTCGAAGCCGCCAAAAACTCAGTAGTAGCGGTTGCGTGCGCAGGCCCAAAATCTTGAACCTGCGCAGCAACCAAAATTCAGTACAACATCCAAAAATTCCCCAACCCTAATCACCCACTACGCCACCTGCGAAGGCCCTGCCGCTGCGGGAGCCTCCGCCGAGGCCTCCGCCGCTGCCTCCGCCCCCACCGCCGCGGGATCTTCAGCGCTCGGCACAGCAGCTGCGGGGGCATCGGGCGCGCCTTCGGCCACCTTTGGGGGCAGGTCTTCGCCGGCCGCAGCAGATGCGGGGGCGCCTGGTGCGTCTTCCGCAGTCTCCGGGGTCGGTCCCGGGGCGACTCCAGTCGCAGCCTCCGCAGGGGTCGTCTCCGGGTCAGGCAACGCGCTGTTCAGCGCCCCGAAGTCGTCCACCCGCTCGCCGCGCTCCGCCTAAGACAAAACGCACAAAAATTCAGCAAACACACGCACAGACCGCATCCAGCAAACGCCGAACAAACGACAACGTTACCTGAGCCCTCGCAGCCTCGGCCCGCGCCCTGACCACCTCTCGACCGTACGAACCCCACATCCGGTCATAGAGGGCCCCGGCGGATTCCTTCACCACGGGGTCTTCGACCTCAAAGATATCTCGCCCAAAATCCTCATCTGCCTGGTCGAGGGCCTCAAAGTGCCGGCACCCTTCGCGAGAGAGTGCGTTCATCGCTGCCTCGCAGGTGACCAGGGAGGTGAACGACATTAACCCCGCCAAGACAGTGGGGAGCTCCTGCAGTTCCTCCTGCACCCATTCCAGACAGCGAAGCCCGGCCTCTCGCTCCGGCACCTCGAAGTCACCGGTCCGCACACCCAGCTCGCGATATGCAGTCATGAGCTGCGTGCGCGTCCGTTCGGCCTCCGCTCGCATCGCGGCCTCGGCCCCCTCCGCGCGGCTCTCCAGGGCAGTAAGCCGCCCCTGCAGCTCTCCGGCGAGCTCCTTGGCGATATTGCCCTCCGCCCGCGCCAGCCTGGCCTCCGCCTGCGCAGCCTGCTCTTTGGCGATGGCTTCGTTGGCCTCCCTCCTCTCCCCTGCCAGCTGGCGCCGGAGGTCAGCCTTCTCCTTCTCCAGGGCGGCCACCTTGTCCGCCAGTTTGCGGCACTTGCTGTCGGAGGCCGACTTCTCGCGAACAGCGTCAGCATGTTGCGTCCGAAGTCTCTCGACTTCGGCAGACAAAGCTGCCGTAAGGGCCCCCGACGCAGTGCGGCTGGTGAAGTCAGCTACCTGCAGAGCACACGTAAGGCCGTTGCTAAAAAAAAACTCAGCGGACCTGACTCAGCGCCTCCGTCGCCTGACTCAGCGCCTCCGTCACTCCTTTCAGCCGGCGGGTCGCCACGCCCGCCTCGTCCCTGACCAGCGCGAGGGCCGACACCTCGCCTCCGACGCCAAGGGTCTCACCCCTTGCCTTCGGCGCTAGCGCAGCTGTCACGATCGCCGCGCCAGGCGCAGCAAGAGCAAGCTGGCCCTCGTCCGACCCTGCAACGCCTCAACAAATTAAAATATATATATATATAGACTTACCCCCAAGATAATCATCCACATTAATCTCGGTGCCGAAGTCGGCAACGCGTTTGCCCGGCAGTGGCAACGTCCGGGCCGCCTTCGCAGCCTCCGCCACTCCGCTGGCCGGCGGCACCACCTTCGTCAGTCTGGGGCCTCCGGCGCCCACCGTCGTCTCCGGCGCCTTGCTAGGTGCAGAGGCGCCCGCCTTCGCCGGCAGCGGCGGTTTGCCTCCGCCGGAGGCCGCAGCCTTCGCCGGTCCCCGCTGCCTTTTCGGCCGAGCTTCGTGAACCCTGACAGTCGCCTGGCGTTTTTGCGCCGCACCTTGGCGATCCTTGTCCATCACTGCCCACACAACAGCACCGATATTTTGCCCATAAGGAAAAACTCTCCACCGATGAACCATACGAGATGTAAAACAGTCCTCCTCAGCCGCGCAGGGGATAGGAACATCTCTAGGCCAACAACCCCCGGTAACCCTCAGCATCCGAGCCGAAGACTCCCGGAGCTCGGGCGAAGACATCCTTTCCCCCGGGGCCGCACACGTCCTCATTAACTCTCTAGCAAAACTATCAGACACCCCAAGTCCTCCCATCGCAGTACCTAATTTTCTCTTTTTCGAGGAGACGGCGGCCGCCAGCGCAGGGTCGCCTCCAATCTCCACCGCCGGTTTCTTCCCACGGCGGTCCGCTTCGTCTTGTCCAGGGTAGCCGTCGTACGACAATTGATTTAATTTGAAGACCCTGTTCAAACGTTCATTTGACCCGCGGATATCAAAGCTGCGCTGGCCCTCCGTCCTCGGCACGTAGCGCCCCACGAGCCGCACCGCCAAGTCCTCTGCATCACGCACAAAGGCGGCCGGGTCACAGTTTCGCAAATTCAGTGCGAAGGCAGGACTTCGCACCACCCTTCCTCCGTGAAAAGGCATCTGGCGAGGGCACACTTCGCCCAGCGCCCAGCCGTGCGCCAAGGGCCAGACCCCGTACGCCACGAACTCTTCAACTAAATCACGACCGCTGCTCTGACCGGCGGCGCACCGAAGGGCCCCTTCGTCTGCATCCTCTTCTGCCACTTCAAAAGGCGGATACGCAGAGTAATAGTGAGAGCACATCTCAGACACGGGGAGTCCTTCTTGGCCTTCGACAGTAGCCTCAGCAACGTAAAACCAAAATTCATTCCAATTGCCCCACTTGTTGCGGGCGCACGGAACCAACTCCACTACTGGCATTGTGGTCTTGCCGGTCTTCGGCGTGAATGTGCATGACCCGAACTGGGCAACTCCGCCCTCAACCATCCTTTTCTGCCAATGCAAACAATAATTCTTCGCAAAAACTTCAACTGACGGCTGTCCGCCGTACGAGGTCGTCGCCCAGACATACTTCGCCAGCGCCACTATGGCGTTCGGTGTCAGCTGATGTATTTGAACGCTGAATCTACGCAGGACTTCGCCAACAAACCGGTGCGCAGGCAAGCGGAGTCCGGCGATGAAGAACGCCTCGAAAACAACCAACTCGCCCTCCGGCTCGGGGACTTCCTCCGTCCCCGGAGCACGAGCGACTCCGCCGCCAAAGTAGCCCAACCGCTGCATATCTTCAACGCGGGCTGACGTCATCCGTGACACACCAAAATCAACAGAGTCGCCGGCGCGCAACTCCTCCACCATCACGCCACTCAACGTCTCCTCAGACGAGGCGGCGGCCGGCGGCGTGGCGTCGGCGGAAGAAGAAGAGGATGGCATTGCTACGTACCGTCGGCGGCGGCGGGCGGTCTGCTTCACTCGAGCCAGAGCTCCGGCGAGCAAAAGGAGCAGCGGAGGAAGAGGAGCAGCAAGACGGCGGGCGGCTAGGGTTTTACGGAGCGCGGAAGGCAAAGTTCAAACAGCGCCGACCCCCGCCCCCTTTTATAGGCAGGGCGCGGCTCTTCGGGAAACCCGCAATCCGACAGGCCGCGACGCTTCGGGAAACCCGCAATCCAACAGTACGCCGTCCATCAACGGTCA
Source organism: Zea mays (assembly GCF_902167145.1). Lineage (NCBI taxonomy): Eukaryota > Viridiplantae > Streptophyta > Magnoliopsida > Poales > Poaceae > Zea > Zea mays. The sequence goes on along the minus strand of NC_050105.1, from coordinate 6,946,640 downwards.
CATCAAAAACCCCCGCGGAACCACTTCGAGCGAGGGCAGCGTCTCCGCCATCTAGCGACGTCTTCGGCACCAGGTGACTTTGTCGAACTGGTCCCTCGGAGGGCAAATGTTGGGGCGAAGGCAAAGACGCCACCCTTCGCTCAAGGCCTCCGCCGCAGTGGATGGTCTGACAGAGACAAAGCGGGCAGGGACATCCTTCGCTCCATTCGGCACTTTGACGAAGGCCTGCGGCGAAGTCTTCCCGCGGCGCGGCCTCGTTCAGTCCCAAGGCCCACGTGTGATCAGGCCCATTGTAACGGGCCCCGCGTGGCCGCCTCTGTATTACGGGCCTAACTTGTAAAGGCATACTTGTAATTACAGCTTGTAACCCTGCTTTATGGGAATATTCTGGGGATAAACTAGGTGTCTGAGGGCACATGCGTCCTTAACACAAGGCGTTGGGCACTCAGATACCTATAAATACCCCCGCACAGTGCCCGTGAGAGGCTAGATTAACAGAGCTATTGCCCCCGAGCGTGTAACCCTGTTTGTCACCACCGTTCACCCTTGTTGGCCTCCTTGCTGCTGAGAGCAAGTTCCAACAATCATCATTATTTCTAGAATTGGTAATTGAAACATTACAAACATGAGAATCAACCTTAGCTAATAAATTAGCATTTTCATTTCTAAGGTTGTCTATTGTCTCATGGCAAGTGCTTAGCTCACTAGATAATTTTTCACATTTCTCAATTTCTAGAGCATAAGCATTTTTAACCTTAACATGTTTCTTGTTTTCCTTAATTAGGAAGTCCTATTGGGAATCCAAAAGGTCATCCTTTTCATGAATAGCACTAATCGATTCATTTAATTTTTCCTTTTGTTCCATGTTAAGGTTGGCAAAAAGAGATCGCAAGTTATCTTCCTCATCACTAACATTTTCATCACTAGAGGATTCATATCTAGTGGAGGATTTAGATTTAACCTTCTTTTTGCCGTCCTTTGCCATGAGGCACTTGTGGCCGACGTTGGGGAAGAGGAGTCCCTTGGTGACGGCGATGTTGGCGGCGTCCTCGTCGTCGGAGGAGTCGGTGGAGCTCTCGTCGGAGTCCCACTCACGGCACACGTGGCATCGCCGCCCCTCTTCTTGTGGTACCTCTTCTTATCTCTCCTCTTTCCCTTCTTGTCGTTATCCTTGTCACTGTCACTTGATAATGGACATTTAGCAATAAAGTGACCGGGCTTACCACACTTGTAGCAAACCTTCTTGGAACGGGATTTGTAATCCTTCCCCTTCTGTTGCTTGAGGATTTGGCGAAAGCTTTTGATGATTAAAGCCATCTCCTCGTTGTCGAGCTTTGAAGCGTCAATTGGTTGTCTACTTGGTGTAGACTCCTCCTTCTTTTCCTCCGTCGCCTTGAAAGCCACCGGTTGTGCTTCGGATGTGGAGGGATCATCAAGCTCGTTGATCTTCTTTGAGCCCTTGATCATACATTCAAAGCTCACAAAATTCCCAATAACTTCCTCGGGGGTCATTGATGTATATCTAGGATTACCACGAATTAATTGAACTTGAGTGGGGTTAAGGAAGATGAGTGATCTAAGAATAACCTTAACCACCTCGTGATCATCCCATTTCTTGCTCCCGAGGTTGCGCACTTGATTCACCAAGGTTTTGAGCCGGTTGTACATATCTTGTGGCTCCTCCCCTTGGCGAAGACGGAAGCGACCGAGCTCCCCCTCGATCGTCTCCCGCTTGGTAATCTTGGTGAGTTCATCACCCTCGTGCGCGGTCTTGAGTAGATCCCAAATCTCTTTCGCATTCTTCAACCCTTGCACCTTGTTGTATTCCTCTCTACTTAGAGAGGCGAGAAGTATGGTTGTGGCTTGGGAGTTGAAGTGCTCGATTTGGGCTACCTCATCCTCATCATAGTCTTCATCCCCTACGGATGGTACCTGTGCACCAAACTCAACAACATCCCATATACTTTTGTGGAGTGAGGTTAGATGAAATCGCATTAAATCACTCCACCTAGCATAATCTTCACCATCAAACGTTGGTGGTTTGCCTAATGGGACGGAAAGTAAAGGTGTATGTTTAGAAATGCGAGGGTAGTGTAGGGGAATCTTACTATACTTCTTACGCTCTTGGCGTTTAGAAGTGACGGATGCCGCGTCGGAGCCGGAGGTGGATGGCGATGAAGAATCGGTCTCGTAGTAGACCACTTTCCTCATCCTCTTTTTCTTGTCCCCATTACGACGCGTCTTGTGAGAAGAGGATTTCTCCTTCTTCTCCTTTTGGTGTGAAGAAGACTTCTTCTCCTTCCCTTTGGAGGAGTTCTTCTTCTCCTTTCTCTTGGTGCGGGACTCTTCCGATGAAGTGCTCCCATGGCTTGTAGTGGGCTTTTCGCCGGTCTCCATCTCCTTCTTGGCGTGATCTCCCGACATTACTTCGAGCGGTTAGGCTCTAATGAAGCACCGGGTTCTGATACCAATTGATAGTCGCCTAGAGGGGGGGGGTGAATAGGGCGAAACTGAAATTTACAAATATAAACACAACTACAAGCCGGGTTAGCGTTAGCAATATAAACGAGTCCGCGAGAGAGAGGGTGAAAAACAAATCGCAAGCAAATGAAGAGTGTGACACACGGATTTGTTTTACCGAGGTTCGGTTCTTGCAAACCTACTCCCCGTTGAGAAGGCCACAAAGGCCGGGTCTCTTTCAACCCTTCCCTCTCTCAAACGGTCCCTCGGACCGAATGAGCTTCTCTTCTCAAATCACTTGGGAATCAAACTTCCCGCAAGGACCACCACACAATTGGTGTCTCTTGCCTCAATTACAAGTGAGTGTTTGATCACAAGAAAGAATGCGAAAGAAAAGAAGCGATCCAAGCGCAAGAGCTCAAATGAACACTACAAATCACTCTCTCTAGTCACTAAGGCTTTGTGTGGAGTTGGGAGAGGATTTGATCTCTTTTGTTGTGCTTTGCAATGAATGCTAGCTCTTGTATAGTGGTTGGAAGCTGGAAAACTTGGATGCAATGAATGGTGGGGTGGTTGGGGTATTTATAGCCCCAACCACCAAACTAGCCGTTTGGTGAGGCTGTCTGTTCGATGGTGCACCGGACAGTCCGGTGCACACCGGACATGTCCGGTCCGCCAGCCACGTCACCAATGCCGTTGGATTCTAACCGTTGGAGTTCTGACTTCTGGGCCCGCCTGGATGTCCGGTGCACACCGGACATGTACTGTTCAATGTCCGGTGCGCCAGTATGGGCGCGCCTGACTTCTGTGCGCGCAGCGCGCGCATTTAATGCGTCGCAGGTAGCCATTGGCGCCGAAATAGCCGTTGCTCCGCTGTTACACCGGACAGTCCGGTGAATTATAGCAGAGCGGCTGAAGAGAATTCCCGAGGCTGGCGAGTTCCTGAGGCCATCCTTCCTTGGAGCATACACCGGACATGTCCGGTGTACACCGGACAGTCCGGTGAATTATAGTGGAGTCGCCTCTGGAATTTCCCGAAGGTGGCGAGTTCGAGTTGGAGTTCTCTGGTGCACCGGACACTGTCCGATGGCGCACCGGACACTGTCCGGTGTACACCGGACAGTCCGGTGCCCCCAGACCAGAGGTGCCTTCGGTTGCCCCCTTTGCTCCTTTGTTGAATCCAATACTTGATCTTTTTATTTGCTGAGTGTGAACCTGTTACACCTGTATAACTTATACACTAGAGCAAACTAGTTAGTCCAATTATTTGTGTTGGGCAATTCAACCACCAAAATTATTTAGGAACTAGGTGTAAGCCTAATTCCCTTTCAGGTAGATACTGTTGATTCATGTTAGCCACGACAGGTCACGTCGTCACCGAATTTCGTCCGGGCCAACAGTGCGGCACACCAAAGGGGTGTCAGGAAGTCTCTGTCAACATAAAAGTCAAAAGAAGCATGATGGTTTGAGGTGTCTGGCGAGCAGTAGTTAACATTCCAGTAATAAAACAAAGTTCAAAAAATATAAGCTTACAAGGTTAAAGGAGAGAGTTATCTTTGGCATTATTGGTATATCACTTGGTGCTCATTTTGGCTGAAAGCCGAGCCCTACAAATCCTATTCACATTTCCTCTCCAACTGCTTTGACCTGCAAGAACAACTAAACTTTGAGGTCATATCCTAATTGCACTGAAATGCAGTCTTGTAGAAACAATACAATTTAGTGGCATGCAATTTTGAATTTTCCCATAAGACCCTAGTCAACGTGCTAAAACAAATACAAAATAAACTCCAACAAGATGTGCGAGTTGAAAGTATAGTTTTCATCAGGAATTACTTAATTTTTTGGTCCAAGACGTGTCCTAAAGTGTTTGTTGTGCTGTTCAAATCTAGAATACCATCCTGAGCCTCACTGAGCAGATTGGCAAAAAAATCAATAGTGCCGGACAAACATCACATATCCACATAAGTAGGTGTCAATAAAAGAATTCATGTGAAAAAAGATATTAGTAAAAAATATTTGTTATGAAACAATGTAACAAAAAATGGTATATCAAATAAGCATTGCATGGATTATTGTAGATGCCGCAATACTGCAAGGATAAATACTTCTCATTAGTAAAGGAGTGGAAAAAAACAAAGGAGTGGAAAATAACAGGAATATAAAAGAAATTTAATGATACAAACTGGATCAAGCTTGTTAGCTAGTAAAGATTTGACATTGGATTAGTGGAACAGAGTGGCAAATTATATTGGGTCCACTCTAGAATAATCCAGACATAGAGGTCATGAGAAAGATTATATCTATCAATTGTTTTGATCTACCACATTATCTGTTCAAGAGATTATCTTCACCGTGCTAACATGACAACTTAACTTTTATCCTATACTTGTATGTGGTAAGGGGTAAACCAGGTCATTAAACAATGACATGTAAAAATTATTATAAATACACTTTAGAAGATAATTTGGCCTCTCCAATAGCCTTACAATTAAGAGTTTCATCATTCCTAATTCATATCAGGAATCAACAGGAGGGCGAGGAGGTCCACCTGAACATCTCCACTATCTTTAGTGGGGGAAGCGGGATGCATCGACGGAGAGGCGGAGAGAGAGGTTCAATGAGAGGTCATCGGCGCGTCGAGGAAGAGGAAGGCGCGCATAGGTGCGCAAAGTCAGAGGCGGAGCAGGGGGAGCCCGAGCAGCAGCGTGCGCCTGTAGGAGACCATCCCGAACATTGCGTGGAGCAGGAACGATGGCTCCGATGTCTCTTCTAACTTCGGTGGCGGGGCGGTACGTTGGAGGAGAGTGGAGGGCAACATAGCTCCTCCTCAACGCGGTGTGTCGTCGCCGCATCAGCGTGGGTCCCGAGCGGCGAGGGCACGAAAATGGGATGGTAGAGGAGTTGAAAGGCGATCGGCATCGCGTGGAGGAGCGTGCGAAGAAGGATGCCGTGGTACGGGGTTGACAAGGGGCGTGGGTGGCGGGGAAGCTTCCAGCGTCGAGGCCGAGGTGGTGGCTAGCACCGTGCAGGAGGAGCAGAGTCGCTGAGATGCCCTAGAGGTGTCAGCTGCCCCGATAGGTCGAAGAGGGAGGAGCCAGGGCGGAGATCGACGCGAACGACTCATTTCATTTCAGCTGGATTGAAGAAAAACTCGGGTCCGCAGCCACACGTAAGCAAGCCGGAAGCAGCAACACTCGTGAAGCACGGGGAGGGCCTCAATTCCCAGCGTCTTTTAAGACTTTAGATGAAGCATTGTCAGACTGTACCTTGTCTGGCTGGTTTGAAACACAATTTCCCATCTCAACCTCCTGCTCTACAATTGCATCACCTTTATCCTCCTTTGCTTTGAAGGCCGCCCAAAGGTTGTGTTTGATTTAGAATGTTGTAATTATATTAAACAATACAAGTTCAAATTTATAGACTTGAGGGCACGATTGTAATTTTTTTGAAGATGTATTCCACGACTATAAATAGGGAATAGTGCCATGCATTAGCTCTCTCTCTCTCTCTCTCTCGATCAAAAGAGAACAAATCGTTTTGTCTTCAAAGTTGTATTTACTTCTCCTTCTCTGTTGTAACTTCGTGAAGTCGAAGGTATTCATGTATCCCTTTTGTCACACAATATGAAAGAAGAAAAGAATAATTTCTTATGAAATTAAATTGTGTCTCTTACTTTCATGATATAAATGACACATCTGAAGTATTCTTTACATTTTCTTCACTCAACTTCAACTTCATCATTTACTCAACCTTTCTCCTGAAGGCTAAGAGCTAAAGGATGAAGATGGAATATGATCTAATGGTGTTGCCTTGTTTATGACCATCCAAAGGTATAAAAAACAAGTGACCAACAGAGCGTATGAGTTGAAGCAAGATCTGTAGATACTGGATAAATGTATATGTTTGAAGACTTATGAATTGGAGAGTTGCTCTTGTGTAATATCAAGACATGTTGAAAATAAAGACAGAAAAAACAAGAATTGGGAAAATTCTTGTTGTCCATTTTAACTTCCATCGGCGTGTCCACGTGCCGACAGGAATTAGTTAATCCAAGTTGGCTATATGAGAGCTACCAATAGTTAATTAATCCTCACTGGCTAGACTGACAGCCGATGTGAGTTAATTAATCCATGTCGGCTCAACACCATAACCAACGGGAGTTATTCTCCCATATGAGGAGCCTTCAAGTCCCTTTCTCTCCTTCGCGCACGACTCCCACACATGAGCTAACAGCCGTGACCTCTTTTTCCTCGTTGTTGCACGTCCGACGCTCCCCTAGCCGCACTTGACTCATCGTGGCCGCACCCGGCCCACGGTCGTCCTCCCTCGTCGACACGCCGCCTCGGCCATCCACTACCGCCCACGACTGTGCCTCTCTCTCGTTGACCATGGCGCCCTCGGTGCATCTTCAAATGTCGGTTGTGTTCACCCCATCCCCGCGCTAGTCAACACCTCTCATGCCTCCGGCCAACACGCAAGTGCCCTTTTCCCTATGCAAATGAACATAGTTAATTACAATTAGTTTAAAAAGGGATGTTGATTATTCTTGTAGGTGTTAGTATGACCGACAAAAGTTAGATGTGGTATGATTAGAGTTAGTTTGTTATTGTGAAGTGATAGTGTGATTCGGATTAATATGAATTTATGCATGATACTAGTTATTTCTAATTTAGTGTTGTGAATACTAATTAATGAGTTTGATGTTATTAATTGATATGATGATATAATTTAACTTTATTATATTGTTGTTGCATCAATATAAATATTAATTGTTTTACTTTATCTCCATCCTCTAATCTTGTATTACACAGTTTAGGTTTTGAAATATTAATTGAATACTTCTTTGCATTTAAACTTGTGCTTTGTTTCGGTTATTTATGCTGGACAATACGAATTGAATTGAATGTCTATGGTTTGGTGAACGGATAACTTAACTTGTGAGATGAGATTGTGATTATTGATTAGCTATGATGAGCTTTGATGAATTTGAAATGTTATGTATATGATGTATGTGAATTGTGATATATAATGTATGCGAATTATGATTCATATTATTTGTGCTTTGTTGTGTTCAAATTGGTTGAAAAAATCATAATAGGTTGTGGTGCTTGTGGACTCTAGTCAGGTTGACGGGAGTTAAGCGCTAATGTGGCACCGTTTAGGTTAACTCCTCGAATTAGGAGGTGAACTGGAGTTATGGGCTGAACACAGTGATTCCTGTTGACCCATGGTGCTCGATGGGAATTAAATAAACCTCGTCGATAGTCGATGGAAATTAGATAATCCTCGACAAAAAACTAAAAGAAATGACAAACTTTCGGGGATTTATCGAATTATGGTTGTGAGTTTAGGTTACCTTTGGTCGAGCATTCGAGAGCTACTTTTTCTTCTAAAATCCAATCGAAGGGGTGAAAAATAAAAAAACTGTAGTTTTGGGTAGTATATTTTGAAAGCGTCTTAGACCCTGCCTTTAGCTTTTGATTTCATACCTTTTGAGATTGTGAAAATAGAGAGTTATTTTATAGCAGATAAGTTTTGTACTTGTTTGAATCAAACAACTTACGTTATTTTCATCGTCCACATCCTACAACAACTTTTTACATCTCAACATTCATAATAATTTCTGAGAAGCCACAACTCAACCAAACACACACTTAGTTTTTTAGCTTTCTTTTTAGTCATAAATGTTGGTATATGCTTCTCTATTTCAAAGCTTTAGGCCTAGGAGCTCATGTATCTTTTGGCTGATTATAGAGGTTGTATTTTATATCTTTTGTATAAAAATTATTATTTAAAATATTCTCTAGAATACATTAATCTCTAATATTTTAAAGCATCAGTTTTCACCGCCGTCGTGCGTCATCCCGTCCATCTCTCCCTACCTCGCATTTAAATGATAAAAACCAAAATTATAAATGAAAACTCAAACCATAGATGCTGGCTCGAAAACAGGGGTGAAGGCAGAATTACTGTCGTTGGTGTCGGTTGGCCTACAGGCCATCGTGTTGCTGCATTGTTGTGGCTGATGTGATATTATATGGTCAGTATCAAAAGTAATTAATACATGAGTATTAGAGATGCTAAGCACGTCACTGATGGTTGCTTGTAGCTCCACCCGTGCTCTAAACTTATATTCACATCCACTTATCTAGTAGAACACATATATCTTTATGTTTTATATTTTATACCCAAGCCAAAATGGAAACCATAGCATTATACATATACTAACTAGTACTCGTCCATTTCAATTTATAATTATTTTGATTTTTTATACCTAATTTGATCTGCTCGTCTTATTCAAAAAATTTGCAAAGAATAACAAAATCAAGCCATTCTTAAAATATATTATATGTTAAATGTTATCGTAGTAATAATAAATAATAATTATGATCTTTTATAAAATGAGCCAGTTAAGTTGGTGTAAAGAAATCAAATGAATTATAGGTCTCAGTCGGCTAAGCTTTTGTCGGCCAAACCTCCCTCAAGCTAAATTCAGTCGGCTAGATGTTGTTTAGCGAAAAACTCGATTTGCTCACAATCAGACCAATAAAATGATCCTTTGAAGAAAAGATCTCGGGGTCCATCGAGTTGATTGTTGCTCAACTCAAAGCTCGAGGGCTACATTCATTGGGTGCACCTACAACATGGGAAAAGAAGATGCACTCAAAGACAATCAAATAATAGAGTTCATTCTTGGAGTCTCGAGCCTATTGTCCTCAAAATTTTGCTTGAGCCTTGGGGGCCTGTGGGAGATAGATATCCCATGTGCCACTAAGGCACCCATACATTCCTTGGGTTGCCTAAGAGGCCCATGATAAGTCGCCCAATAGGGCGCACAGTTGGCCTCGCTTGGGTAGGACAAAAACTAATGGAAGTTATGGCGCGCGAGGTAGCTGAAAATCTCGAAGGATACTGCACGGGTATACTGGTGGTGCGCCGTGCGCGTGTCCCACGGAGGGATCACCTCGCGTGTCCCGCGAAGGGGTCACCTGAACTCTGAAGACACGTCCCGTGTGTGGTCGAGCGCCGGATCACTCAGATGATAACCCAGAGAAGGCAACCAAGCACCAAAAGAATAGGAATACTTGTAGCAACAGGAAGTAGACTCGAGTGGACTCAATGATCTATAAAGGAATATCTCTCCAGACAGCTATATAAGGTCGCAGACACTAGTACAATTTGGCTCTATACAAGCGGTAGGATTTTTACATCACAGGCGGTTCGGTTAGAAAACCGCCTGTGATGTCCCAGGCGGTTTAGTACGCCTGTGATGTAATAGTATCACAAGCGGTTTTTGTTTAGGACCGCCTGTGATGCTCTATCCTTTTCACAAGCGGACCCTAAGACAAAACCGCCTGTGATTGTAAAATTATGAAAATACAATTTAAATATGAAAATAATTTTAATTTTTAACAGAAATATGCAAATACAATTTAAATGAATTAATATTTAATTTTTAACAATAATATGCAAATACAATTTAAATGAATTATAATAGCACACATAGATAACTAGAGAGATTTTAAATTAATTGGCAACCACAATTCATAGTCGATCATACATGATAACAAATACAATTTGATTCATACAATTTTTCATGAACTACCATTTTTCCGCATGTATGGCTTTAAGTTCTTATCAATTTTCTTTTCCACACGCTTGATTCTCTCTGGACCGTTAAAGACGAACATCTCTTCATACTTATTGTATTCCTCATCTTGGTCTCCCACATTCTCAACTCCAACAATTTTTTGCTTTTCAGAAATAACTATATGCATCTTCTCATCTGCTGGATCGAGTACATAGAACACTTGTGCAACACATTCGGCGAGAACCCACGGGTCATCTTTATATCCTACTTTCTTTAAGTCTACCAGTGTGAGTCCGTAGTTATCCACTATCACCCCCACGGGATGTTGTACCCATTGGCACTTAAACAAGGGTATTTTCATGCTTGGGCCATAATCAAGTTCCCATATTTCCTCTATGAATCCAAAATATGTGGTCTTCTGTCCATGTAGGTCAAAAGCATCGATACGAACACCGCTATTTTGTGCAACACTTTTCATGTCTTTTGATTTAGTGTAGAATGTGTACCCATTGATGTCATATGCTTGCCATGATGTCACAAAACACGATGGCCCAGAAGCCAAATTCTTCATTGTTTTCTCATCCGAAGAGTCTCCGAATGGGATGTTTTTGTCCATTAACCATTCGCTGAAACGATGTTTGTGCTCCCTCATGATCCAGTCCTCTGTGCGGTTCTGATTTTCTTTACGAAGCTCATTCAGGTGTTCCTCTATGTAAGGCTCGGCTATCGTGAGATGTTGTAGTACACTACCATGAGCACAATGTACTAGCTTGTAATCCTCAACGCGAAAAGTTTTCTTGCCCATTCTCCCTCTCCCACATAGTTTACCCTCATGTTTAGGTACAGGCACACCTATCATTGTTCCGTCACTGATGTAATCTATACAGCTCTCAATCACTTCTTCTGTAGTGTATCCCTCCATGATTGAACCCTCTGGGTGAGCGCGATTTCGCACATAACCTTTTAATACTCCCAGGTATCGCTCCAACTGAAACATATGATGTAAATATAGTGGCCCTAATATTTTTATCTGATCCACGAGATGTATGATTAGGTGTACTTGCATATCAAAAAATGATGGAGGAAAACACATTTCAAGCTTGCACATAGTCTCGATGATGTATGCCTTTAGATAGTCCAAGTCTTCTAAAGCTATTACTTTTTGTGAAACCGCATTGAAAAAGTAACACAAGCGTGTGATGACAACTTTGACATGCTCTGTTTTGAGGGCTCTTACCGCAATTGGGAGGAACACCGTCATCATCACATGACAGTCATGAGAGTTGTAGCCAAATAGAGACAAGACCTTCATCCTGACTAGTCTGCTGATATTGGATGAGAAACCTGTGGGCACTTTGACCCCACGCAAACATTTGCAAATCTTTGTTCTCTCCTCAACTGACAAGTTGTAGCTAGCTGGGGGGAGGTAAGGCTTCCCTTTGCCACTATCCACTGGATGAAGTTCCGGTCTGATTTGAAGATCTACTAGATCATTGCGTGATTTAAGTCCGTCTTTTGTCTTACTCGGCATGCCCAACAAGGTTCCAATGATGCTGTCAAAAACATTTTTTGTTACATGCATCAAATCAATGCTGTGGCAAATTTCCATATCCTTCCAGTATGGGAGGTACTTGAAAAATATTGATTGCTTCTTGAAAGTTGTGTAAGTTGAAGGGTCAGTTCTCTTTCTCTTTTCTCCTTTGTTTTTTCCCTTTCCGAATACAACATGAATGTTCTTTACAATTTCAAAAACAAGTTTCCCACTATAAGGCTTTGGTGCACCTTCACTTTCCAGTTGATTGTTAAATTCCTCTTTCATCTTTCGGTACTTATGCTGCTTCATCAAGAACCGTCTGTGTCCCATGAACACCAACTTCTTGGATGATTTAAGGTACATGGAAGCAGTTCCATCGACGCACACTACACAACCATTCTTTCCTTCAGTCTTTTGCCCTGATAGTGTGGCGCCACCGGGAGAATCATGGATGGTAACAAATATAATTGCTCTTAAGTTGAAATACTCACGGCAATACTCATCCCATATTCTAACTCCTTCATTCCAGAGCTTTGTCATATCTTCCATAAGAGGTTCTAGGAACACATCAATATCAACACCAGCTGATTTCGGACCTTGAATAAGAATAGTCAACATAATATACTTTCTTTTGTGACACAGCCATGATGGAAGGTTGTACATCGTTAAAGTCACGGGCCAGGTGCTATGTACACTTCTTTTTTCACCAAATGGATTCATTCCGTCTGTACCCAAAGCAAATCTTACATTTCTGGTTTCTTTGGCAAACTCAGGATACATAAGATCGAAATTTTTCCATTGTGATGCATCAGCAGGGTGTCGAATCTGTTTGTTATTCTGCTTGCGATTTTCAGCATGCCAACGCATAAGCTCAGCCTCCCTAGGGTTTGAGAACAAACGTTTTAAGCGATCAATTACTGGAAGATACCACATCACCAAAGCTGGGTTCTTTGACTTCTTTTTCCCATCCATGTCATCAAAAGTGTCATCGTCACTTTCAGGTCCAATAGTGGATTTCTTGTTTTTATTTTTCTTCGGGAATTTTTTTACACAGTCTTGATTGTAGCTCTTCTTGTATCGACTGACATTGCAAACTGGGCATCTTGATGCGTTCTCAAAATCGCCACGATACAGAATACAATGGTTCAGACATGCATGAATTTTTTGCACACCCAGAGCTATGGGAGATATAAGCTTCTTCGCTTTATAAGTGCTTGTTGGTAGTTTGTTGGGTTTTGGTAGTAATTGAGACAGAAAATTCAAAAGATCTGTGAAGCTAGTATCAGACCATCCGGCGCTAGCCTTCAACTTCAGAAGTTCTAGAACTGTACGCAGTGTAGTAAACTCTTTGTCACAACCCTTTGATTCATCATATAAAGGTTCTTTTGAGGCACTTTCCAGTCCCTCCATTTTAGATAGCCCTTTCTGCGATCCCACAGAACTTAACATTTCTGGTTCCATATGGCGCAACATCTCTTCACAATCAAATTCTTCAAATTCTTGATTAGCATCCACATTATCCACTTCACCATCAACTTTAAGATCTAAAATTCCGACAACTCTCTCGTCATTACCAGGCACTTCACACGGATCCAACTCACCATGTTCTGACCATATCGTGTAATTGTTTTTAAACCCTCTTTTTAGCAGATGTGATTGGATTACTCCTATATCTCTCCAAGCTATCTTATTATCACAATCGATGCACGGACATAATATCTCCTTGCTCTTTCGCAAATTCGCGTGCTTGTTGGCCGCTTCAATAAAGCTTCTCAAATTTCGAATGTACGACGGATGTGGTCTTGGCACATTGTACATCCAACCTCGGTCCGCCATTACCTATCCCTATATTGATTAACGTCAATATCGAGATGTAACATGAAAAAATAAATGTTCATGAAAGTGAAACAAGATCATATCGAGATGTACCTAGTATATGAGACAAAATTTTTTAAAATATCCCTAATTAATTGAATTTAATCCCTAAATCATGAACGAATTAATGTGCATGAAAATGAAACAAGATTGCAGCAATATAGGTACCTTGAGGTGAGACAACTCTTCAAAAAAATCTTTAAATCAGATCAACTACAAGTCTAAATCTTGGAATTCCTGAGTTTTTCTTCAATTCCGGTCTATATTACAAAATTGAGGCAAAAAATCGTATCAAAATGAGAAATAAAACAAACGGAGATCATATATATGCATAAACTCTTGAAATCAAGCCCGAAAATCAAAAACAAAACCTTTTCCCCGTAGATCAAAAAAATCTGCCGCCGCTACAGTAGTGTGCAGCCTAGCGGCGTCGGGCTCCGGAAGTTAGGGTTCCTGCGCTGGAACCGAGCCTTTTATACTACATACACATCACAGGCGGATTTTAAGAAAAACCGCTTGTGATGTATAACATCACAAGCGGTTTTTTATTCCGACCGCCTGTGATGTTTACATATCACAGGCGGTCGACATAGAAAACCGCTTGTGATGTTATACATCACAAGCGGTTTTTCTTAAAATCCGCCTGTGATGTGTTTACTATATAAAAGCGTCGGTACGGTGGCTTAGGGTTTAGTGTTTTCGCCCAGAGCTGATACTACGCCGCCAGGCTGCTGCGCCGCCGTTCCCGTCCCCGTCCCCGTCTCCGAGCCGTGAGCGCCCTCCACGCCGTCGCCGAGCCCGAGCCCAACCACCACCGTCTCCGAGCTGGGCGCCCGTCCCCGTCCCCGAGCACCACCGTCTCCGAGGCGCCCTCCACCCCGTCCCCGAGCCCGAGCGCCGCCGAGCCCATCTCCGAGTGCGCCACCGTCCCCTTCCCCGTCCCCGAGCCCGAGCGCCGCCGAGCCCATCTCCGAGTGTGCCACCGTCCCCTTCCCCGTACCCGAGCCCGAGCGCGCCGCCGTGCCCATCTCCGAGTGCGCCACCGTCCCCTTCCCCGTCCCCGAGCCCAAGCGCCACCGTCTCCGAGGCCAAGCGCCGCCGTCCCCGTCCTCGAGCCCGAGCGCCGCCGAGCCCGAGCGCCGAGTGCGCCGCCGTGCCCATCTCCGAGCCCTCGGTGCACTCCTTGATCATGCCTTAATTACTTGTTAAAAATTCATGCCTTCATTACTTGTTTTTGCTAGTCCTGCCTTAATTATTGTTAATCTTATATTGTTAATGTTGGTCATTATGCTTATATTGTTGGTGTTTTCACTTACATATTTTGTTAAGGTCATCATTTTTGCTTTAGTAGCTTGTATCCCTTGTGATTAAATGTTGGTAATTATGCTTATGAAGAATTTTGTCATGGATAGTTGATGCAACTACTAGGACCCCTGCCTTAATTATTGTTAATCTTATATTGTTAATGTTGGTCATTATGCTTATATTGTTGGTGTTTTCACTTACATATTTTGTTAAGGTCACCATTTTTGCTTTAGTAGCTTGTATCCCTTGTGATTAAATGTTGGTAATTATGCTTATGAAGAATTTTGTCATGGATAGTTGATGCAACTACTAGGACCCCTTCTTGGTAGAAAATCTCCATAGTGATTGGGGAAACAAGTCTATTTTTAGTGTTTATGGCCACATACATCATGGAAGTACATAGCCATGGCAATGTTATTATCTCCCTATGTTATAAGACTTGTTCTTATCTCCCTTCTTAGTTTTTTGACTACCTATCTTTGCTTCCCAACCCTATGTTATAAGACTTGTTCTTATCTCCCATCTTTGACTTGTTCATAGCCATGACAATGTTATTTGGACCCCTCTTTTTGCCCTATAAGCCACATCCTTGTTTTCCCTCTGATCCCTGCCTTTGTTGCGATCTCAATGTTGATTGTGAGGCTTGGCCATTTTCAGTTTTAGAGATGGAAAAAGAGCCACTTGACATGGTTGAGAGCTCAGTTCGAGTCATCGAGACACATGTTGACATCATTCGCAGTCTAGCGACTGATGGGGTTGTGGATACTAGTGAACCGGAATCAGTGTACACACTTAAGACCACTTTGTTTCAAATTGGAGATGTATGCGACATGCTTGAGAAGTGTGCTCTGTCCATCAAAAAGTATGCTGACTCCAAGAGGGCTAAAATTATTCAAGATGAAGCCCTGCAATATGCTGAAGATGATGATGAAGCTGCAGATGATTTGGAGGAACTCCCAAGCCCAGATCTCCTTACTCAAGCCGACATATTGGAAAAATATTTTGGAATTGAGTATGATAGCGACCAGTCAAGGGGTTGTTGATGTTTAGTCCTAAACAACACGATATGAGTATCGTAGGTTTCACTCTTAGAGATAATGTATTTTGTATGAACCTCTTAGAGAGTGTCAAGTCAATGAACTATCTTCGAGTACTATTGGGAAGTGTATCTCTTTGATGTATTTTTTTTTCTAGTGATATCGATGGTGCCGAGTAGCACCAAATTTGGACTTGTGTCCATATCTATAGATGCTAGTAGTTGAGCACTAGCTCCTACAATCTTAAGTGTGTAGACCCCAAGAAGAGATTAAGTCCTGTAGTCTACCACCTCCCGTTATTTGTGGGCTTCACCGATGGCTGGAAACATTTGGTGATAGCAAACGACCTTCGGGTTGAAGACGTCTGCGAGCTTGTTAAGGGGCCAGACGATGGTGAGCCGGTGTACTATGTCCGGATGTGTGGTCACAAAATTAAAAGCTGCCCCGGCTGCATGTGTGTGCTTCTCTTCTCTTAGGTGGGTCGCTAAGTGATCTTAGTAGCCGACATAAGAGAAGAGAAGCGCACAGATGAAGCCGGGGCGGCTTTAAATTTTGTGACCACACATCCGGACATAGTAAAACCAGGACTTGTTAACTACAAGGACAATCCTGTCCCGCCACACTATGCTGTGGTCGAAGTTCTAGAAATCACAGACAATGGTTGTGAAGATTGGGAGATAGATTTTCCAGTTGAGGGGATCATAACTTTGCATGAGGCAATTAACGAGTTGGTCCTTTGGCATCGACGCGACATCAAGTTTGGTGATGAGCCGAATTCAACACCAATGCAACAAAAAGCTAGTTCGATCATTCCACACCCCATGGTGCAGGAAGATATGACACCGACCTCCAAAAAATCGTTGAAACAATCATATCGCCTCTTGCGAAGGAACTCGACGAGGGGGGCGTAGACAAAATTGTTCCTCAGAATGTCGACGTCAACATAAAAAAGGAACCAAAGGTTGGCACCAATGTTGAAGGGCCAACTATTTCAAAGAAGATTCATAAGCGAATCGCCACAGACGATGTCAAGAAACCGTCAGAATCAGTGGCACGCTACCTGCATAAATTGCAGAGAGTTATGACTAATCAATCAAAAGCAGTATCAGCATCTCATGGAGTAGGCACACGGCCGGCCCAAATAGACAATTTCGAAGTATGGGAAGAAGATGGAATGATTCATACTCGAGAATCATTACGTCTTAAAACCAATATCTCGATATACAAGAAGGAGGATGTTCCTCCTAAATTTGTGAATGGGAGGCCGTTCTTAACGACGGTGCAACTTTCTAAGTTGTCGACTCCGGAGATTAGAATGCATGAGTGGTACATGGTGGCTAGCAACAAATACAAACTCGAGGAATTCACATTTGTTGTGCCAGAAGATGCATTTTGGAGCAATGATCATATAAATCCTGTGCGGCATTTATTCTTTGACGATCTCTAGTCGTTGTACCACCGACAAAGGATGGAAACGAACTACTTAACCCTCTTCTGCTTGTAAGTACCTCTAAACTTTCATATTTGTTAGTTTTGTACACGCACACATAAACGAGAGTCTAACGATTAACACTATTACACGTAGGATGCAATACATGGATGATAAGAAGAAACAACTTAAGACAGGGTTTCTTGACCCGTTGATGATATCCCAAGCTCGCTACAAAGTAGTTGCTCGGAGGCAAGGAGAAGAATACAAAGACTTGGACGATGCTGAATTTGAGAAAGCCGTCAAACAGAATCAGAGAAAGAAAATGAAGGTAATGGCGGCATACATTGGACGAGCCATGTACAATCATGTACAACATGGCAAGGACTTAATAATAGCTCCGCACCACTTTAAGTAAGTTATCGACATGGTTTAATTTTGAACTATAAATTATGGCAATCGTGATATTAACATGTGTTTTCGTCTATGTCTATATAGTGACCACTACATTTGTATCATGATCTGGCCAAAGGATGGTAAAGTCGTGGTCTTCGACTCACTGAGAATGGAAAAGGCTACGTATAATGACTTCTTGAAGATTTTAGAGAAGTATGATTATTATTGCACACTTGTACTTATTACATCTTAACAAATGTATTCTTAATCTCACAATGCTATTCTTATATGCAGTGCATACCGTTTTTATTGGAAAGATCTTGGCGGCGAACATCCAGAGGACAAGCCTAATTTGTCAATATCATTATTTCCATATGGTGACAAACAACCTCCGGGTACTGTCCTGTGCGGTTATTATGTATGCGAATGGTGTCGTGTCACCTTCCATTACATGGTCAATCGTGAGGATGTAAGTTCGCTATCATTGTCTATATTGCAATTTTTATGTTATATTGTTGCTCATCACATTACTCTTAGCACCGATTGCTTTTTGCTTTCATTGCAGGTTCCTAAATCTAAGATCAATGCTGAATGGTTAGAAAGAGATATGGTTTCCACCGGCGTGGCTAAGGTTGTAAGAGACTTGCTTTACTTTATGCGCCGTGAAGTTCTTCATCAACAAGGGCTATTCTACAATGTAAATGGAAATTTGCAAAAATTCCCAGAACTAAGTTTGTACACAATATCACACAGTGTTTAGGTCTTTAGTTAGGAACTTTAGATGTTTATGGAACTTTGAGATGTCTATGGAACTTTGAGATGTTGAGTTGTTATGCAACTTGATGTGTATAAATCTGTGTATGATGGAACTTGATATATATGTGGATGAATCTGTGTATGGAACCTGCTATATATGAGGATGTTTGAATCTTTGTATGATGAATATGTGTTTGAATCTGTGTTTGAATCTGTTATTAATTCTGTTTCTGTATATGAATCTGGAAAATATATATGAATCTGCTTTTGTATATGAATCTGGGAAATACAGGCGGCTTATAATTAAAACCGCCTGTGATGTGTGTCTATCACAGGCGGTTCCTTTGAACTGAACCGCCTGTGATGTGTGTCTATCACAGGCGGTTCCGTTGAACTGGACCGCCTGTGATCTGTGTTTTTCACAGGCGGTTTTTGATTGACCGCCTGTGATGTTGTTTTACATCACAGGCGGTGCACCACAAGCGGTTCCTGGAACCGCCTGTGTAGTGGCGAACCAGACCGCCTGTACAGAGGTGTGCTGTAGTAGTGAGAGGTACCCCTACAAGAAAGAGAGAACACTCCATTAAATTGATAGACAACTTCATCTTCCACATCCCACAATCACTTGTAATCTTCGAACTCATAGCAATCCAATACTCAGCACCACATAGGACATAGGGTAATACGCACTTGCGGAACCCGAACCTATATAAATCCCCTATGTTCCGATGTGCCCCTACACGTATCATCGAGCAGCAATCGACGTTGTCGTCCTTTCAAAAGCTCTACGTGGGTTACCCCGTGCGCGTCGTCGGGACTAAACACTGATAGTGCGCGTACAAGGAACAAAGTCCTAATAGAACTCGAGGAAGATGGTTCTAACGACTGGATCAGAAAATCAGCACATGAATAAAAAACCTTTTTGATTTTTTAGAAAAGAGTTTAAATCCAAATCCAATTTTTAGATGCGAATTTAAATTCACACACACAAAAATAATGCTCCAGCATGTAGCAGACAAACAAAATATTTATTTTAAGAAAAATAATATTTGAAATGTTTAATCCGTATAAATGTCCTCTAATTCAAATAAATAGCGGACAAAGAAAGATATTTTTATTTAAATTTCAAATTAGAATTTCGCAACGACCAAACATACATGAATGCATTACATTAGCTCACACTTTATTTTTAATTACTTAGTGCACTCTAGGCGATAGAATCAGCCATTCATGAATACGTCGCCCTTGCCCCTGGCACAACCGTCGAGGTGGCCGAGGGATGGGTGGTGACTAGGGAGGGGAGGGGAGGGGAGGAGAGGTGGTGATGGGGTGTAGGGGCGACACGCAAATTCGCGTCATGATTGGGGTAAGCGGTAGACGATAACGCCTAGAACGAGGGCGGGGTGCGGTGCTGAGGCCGAGGAGAACGGGCCAGGGAGGAGGACACCGGAGGCAGTGGCCAAGTGGCGGCTGCGGTGAGCGCAGGGGGGGCGGGGGTCGCGAGCGGGGATGACGGGGTTGGGGCACGGTATCACCGTGCACGGCTACATTAATTGATACTTAATATATAAGTAGTAGAGATTTAGTTAATTATATATAAAAGTGGAACTTTAATTTAAGATCAGGTGAGGTATATTTTGTGAACAACAAAATTATTTGTTTTTTAAAATATAGGATCAATCGATGTTATTATTTGTAATAAAGTAGAGAATGTAATGATTAGTGTAGAAAAATAATAATAATAATTTTATGATGATTTTTAATCTTGAATACGATGCCTTTTATGGCCTCATTGAATTTTGAAAACAATTCAACCTATACATACAAATCAGGTTTTAGAAGCAAGGGATCGAATAAACTGAGGGAATACATTTCCTCATTGACATCTTAATTATAAAGATTATTTTGAGTTTTGACGTGTAAAACAAATTTAGAAAGTTTGTAAATTTGTAGAAGAAATAAAGAAACAGAAATACAAAGTTTGTAAAAGAAACAGCAAGCACACGTACGTACATGCATGGTTGTTTTGACGTCTAAAATAAATTTACAAAGTTTGTAAAAGAAAAAGAAACAAAAATACAAACTGCGCCACGTCGTGTACACGCAGAGCGGGCAATACAATACGTACATGCATGAATTTATTCCCTATATGCCACTGAAAAATATACTCATTCCTTGTATGCCACTGGCCCCACATGTCATAGACACCAAAAAATATACCTATATGCCACTCAGTGGCACACAAGGGATGAGTATAAAATCTGATGGCATACCAGGAATTTTCTCTACATGCATATGGTCTGTCGGCATCTTTTCACGTAGACGCAAGATTCGACTCTGATCAATCAGCATTTCAAGATATATCACCTATTTATCTTTTCACGTAGATAGATAGTAGATCGATCGTTTCACAGGTCAAAATTCTGTTGTCAAACTTATCTGGAAAAGGTGTATATAAACACCTCGCTAGCTAGCGCTAGCTACCTGCCTGTCCGTGCAAAACTATTAAGCGCAGCTAGCCGATAAACCATCACCTGCATCGTCCCCGGCGACGAGAGAACGTACGCTAGCCGGCCGTCACCACCTGGAGATCGGAGATCGGTGGCATATGGCCGCCAACGACCACGTCTTCCGGGCCACCAACGAGGCATCCGTCGCCCTCCTGCGCAGCCTCCGCGCCGGAACCGTCGACCAGAGATTCAAAGCCTTCATCCACCACGCGGACGTCTACACCGCTGCCCCTGAGGAGCTGGTCGCCGGCCTGGAGCCGGTGCCGGGCACCAACGTGACGGAGGACGGGTACAACAGACAGTGGTACATATACTGTCCAAAGCGATACAAGAACGGCGAGGGAAGGACCAGCGGGCACAGGCTGCGCGCGGTGGAGACCGCCGGGACGTGCTGGCACTCGGAGACTGGCCCGAAGTCCATGCAGGGCTTGCCCGGCGCCACGGTCTGCAGCCTATCCTACGGCCACAAGGAGAAGGAGGACGGGACGTCAGGTCGGCATCGCTTCCACCGAATGGGATGGAGGATGTTCGAGTACGACGACACCCAGGGCGGCGGCGGCGACCACGTGCTGTGCAAGGTGCACCGTTCGTCCTCGTCTCTGGCCAAGAACAAGTCGAAGGCCAAGAGGACGGCGACAGGCGATCACCCCGAGGCGCCGCCAACCAAGGTGATCCACGACGTGCAGGTCCAGATGCAGGACCCCGCCGGCGCCATCTTCACCGGTGCTTACGCGACGATGGATGATCCCCTGTTGATGGTCAGAGGCGAGGAGGCATCAGAGGTGGAGCACGGTGGTGACTTGGGCAAGTTCAACGTCGGTGACTTGCTCAACATCGACAATGTCGATTGGAAAACTTTGCTAGACAATGTTGATAGGGAGCAGCAGCAACAACAACCATGCGCTGAGCCGGCCAAGCAGAGCAGCGTGCAGGTGCAGGTGGACCCCGCCGCCACTTTGATGCCCTCCAATGTTCATGGTCATGAACAAGGCGGGGATTCCATGATGGTCGGAGGCGAGGAAGAACAGCGTCGACGCATTGAGGAGCAGGTCAGCGTCGACGACTTGCTCGACGTCAACAATGTCGATTGGAAAGCTTTGCTAGATATGCTAGAAGACGATGAGGAGCAGGGGCTGTCGCTGCAGCAGCAGCAGCCATGCGTTGAGCCGGCGGCCGAGCACAGCCAGAGCAGCAGGATCGAGGACCCGGCCGTGCCACCCGTTTGAAAACACAATACGCTTCTCTGCTGATTGTAAACACTTTACAGGGACATTAAATATCATCTTGTCTTGAACCAAAGAAATATAATTATGCATGGTTGTTTTACTTTATTAATATTTATGATCAGTGATTTATGTTATTCATATAATTGTTCATCAGATCTAGTGTACCGTCAAGCTTTTGCAGTTAGCTGTTGTGTTGTTATGTCAGACAAGTGGATGCTTGTCGGAGATTGCCGGAGTTTCAGCCACTGCCTTGGCCGCGGCGAGCTCTCAACTACAACACGTGGGGGCTTTTGAAACATTCTACCGGTTACAGACACAAACATGCTCTGGCTGAAACTGACTAAACTGACACAAGCTTATTCAGACAAATGGGTGTTTATATCCTATCCACATTATGGCTTTGGCAAATCACGCGCAAGTCGGTTTTTGTCATGATTATTGATCAGTATGTGATGAACATTCACTACCGGAATTTGGCTCTTTGCCGAGTGCCAAATTCTTTGCCGAGTGTTTTATTTCGGGCACTCGGCAAAGAGCTCTTTGCCGAGTGCCACGCAAAAAACCCTCGGTAAAAGAAAACACTCGGCGAAAAAGCTCTTTGCCGAGTGTTTTATTTTTGACACTCGGCAAAGAGTTTCTTTGCCGAGTGTCTTTTTTTGACACTCGGCAAAGAGCTCTTTGCCGAGTGTCACAAATACAACACTCGGCAAAGAGCTCTTTGCCGAGTGTTTTTTCTCCAACACTAGGCAAAGACAATTTAAAAATCACATTTTAAAGTAGTAAATTAATTCAAATGAAAAAGTTTTCAACTACAAATTTGTATAACTCATCATGATGTACAATTTATATATTGAACATTTCTTCATATGACAAAATAAAAATAAATTTGTTCATAAAACCTATATCTCTCTCGTAGTTTATGAAACTACGAGAGAGACGTATAGAATTTGTGCATATTGTTAGAACCATCATTTGAGATAAACAAATTATCAAACAACCAAAATAAACTTTGTAGATCTTGAGAAGTTATAGAAGTTTATAGATGACAACTTTTTCATTTGAAGTCATATTGTCAACGAAAACTACGTCTGAATTTAAAAAATTTAAAATTTGAATTTTGAAAACGACTTCGAAAGGAAAAACCACCAACATGAAAGTTGTAGGTATTGAAGAGTTATGAAACTTTGTAGTTGACAATGTTTTAGTTTTAAATCATCTTGTTATGCAAAACTATGTTTGAATTTTGAAATTTGAATTTTTCAAACTGTCTCGGATGGAAAAACCACCAAAATAAAAGTTGTAGGTCTTGAAATGTAATGAAACTTTGTAGTTGACAATTTTTTGATTTGAAATCATCTTATCATTGAAAATTTCGTGTGAAGTTTTTAAATTTAAAATTCAAATTTTATAAACGGTCTCGGATGTAGAAACTATTAAAATAAAACTTTCAGATCTCAAAAAGTTATGCAACTTTATAGTTGGTCACATTTTCAAATGAACTCATTTAGTTCCTTAAATAATCAAATTACTCTCGATTTGTTCGAGTACATGGGGAATGAAAATGTAATATAAACATAATTGGTGTAGTAGTGTAGTGGTATAGGAGGGTATGCGCGAGAGAGAGGTTGTGAGTTCGAATCTCACCATTTACAAAACATATAAGTTTGATTCAAAATAATAGTGAAAAATGATAGAGCAACGAGTAAGGTAATAGGGTAGGGTTGGAGAGTTGTTCCTAGAATTAAAAAAATGTTTTGCTGTTTTTTTAATTTTTTCGATTCTTAATTTGCCGAGTGTTTTTCTTTGCCGAGTGCTTTTTGACACTCGGAAAAGTCTTTGTCGAGTGTTCAAAAAAAAGCACTCGGCAAAGAACCCTTTGCCGATGAAATCTTTGTCGAGTGTTCTTTGCCGAGTGTTACACTCGGCAAAGCCTTTGCCGAGTGTAAAATAGCCTTTGCCGAGTGTCTTAGACACTCGGCAAAGAACGCGATTCCGGTAGTGATTATTCGTCAACTCTAGTGTAGCGTCAAGACCAGAACAGATTTTAGATTAATCTCCAAACAAGTGGTCTAAAATTAATCATCTTCACGCAACGGACCTAAAGAATGTCTGATGCTTAATACTAGATGTAATATAGCAGTAGTTCGTTGGAGTCACAAGCTCGTCCAATTTTAACATGGTTTCAGCACCACAATCACATGCTTTCTGAATTCTGATAACTAATAGTACTCTCTGCTTGCCCATAATTTCATGGAGCACAAGGGGTGTGTTGTATACCACTCAAGGTCTCTAGATTGGACAGTTAGAAAAAAAATCTCCAGATTGCATCTTCTAGTATGTGATATACAGATAAACAATAAGCAACTAATCTGGGATATGACGATTATGAGTATAAACAAATGAAATGTGGCTAGCCCTTTTCATACAAAAACATAGAAAATAGAAAGGAAAACATTTATTTCAATCTTACTTTAGATTAGTTAGGAAAGATGAATACACAAGACATTCAAACATGTTAAAATGTTAACCGAACATTAATAGTTCCAAAATAAAAACGTTACATAAGACATTCACAATGTTGCCATGTAATACCCAAAAATTTGGAAGGAATAAAGGAGTGTTTTAACTATGTGATTAGGACAAATTCTTGTTTATTTAATTCCATGTGTATGAGTTATTTGTTTAAACAAATTAATAAATTAAAAATAAGACTTTCATCATGCTGGATTCATTGTCTGCTGCATTTATATTTGAATTCAAGAATCATAACCAGATTTGATATTAGAAATTCAAAATACGAATTTAAAAAGGAATTAGAAACGGAAAACATAAAAGAAAAAGGAAAAAAAGAAACAGATTGACCGTTGCTGGGCCAAAACCCTCAGCCGAACCCAGTCGTGGGCTCGTGTGCCGATAAGTGGGCCTCGCTGGGCAAACGTCGAGCCGCTGAAGCCGTCCACGCCCTCGAGACCAGTCACCGACACCACATGCCCACTCGTCAGTCTCCCATTTCACCAGACGTCATCTTCACGCGCGCACACCGCTACTGATGGGCCGCGATGTTAGCCGCACCACAAGATTTCACATGCACACACTAGAATCACTGGCATGTGGGGCCATGGTGCTAGAACCGTCTTCCACCTAGGGTTGTTACGGTTTGCAACTGTCGCCATAACCGCTAGAGTTGCTGCCAGCCATGAGCCGAGGAACTCAACCCAGTGGCGAACGTAGAGAGAGAGAGGAAGGGAGAGAGAAGTTACCAAACCCAAAATCGTCTTGTCGCAGGGATATTGGAGGGCGCCCGAGTGGTTGCTGGAGCACCTCAAACGTGTTCCCGACACATTGGAGCATGGGGAGGGACCAGAGCGATCGAAATTACCTTGCCGCCAACGATCCGGGTAAGGAGTGCATCAGATAGTTGACGATTGTCTTGGCTACATTCGTTACTGAACGTTGTGCGTGGAGGTGCTCGGATGGCTAGATCGGGGTTACGCCTACGAGCATCCACCGTGGCGAGGAGGCGTCGTCCCGTTTTGTTGGTGAAAGGAGAAGAACGACCGTGCGTTGTTAGATTAGACACAAGTGGTTTAGATTAGAGGAACTTTGCGACTGTCAATTTTCTCGCACGCGATCCCCGCGCCCTCGCGAACTCCTTCGATTGCTTTGTAGCCTCCGAACGATGGCGTGCACAGGGTGATGCCGACAGCTCTCTCTACCTCTCTGTTCTCTCGTCGCTCGCTTCAATGGGCTCGTAGCTCATCTACTACGATGCTTATGGGTCAAGGGGGTGCAGTGCAGTGCGTATATATAGTCTCCCAAAGTCCTAACTGAAGAAAGAACAAACGGCATGAGAATCCCGGTGTTCGGTTTGCTGCTGGCCCATCTCTGACGCGAGGTAAGAGAACGCCTAACAAGGGGTCCCTGTTGTCAGCGACATTCGAGTGCGGTGTGGATGCGAGGAAACGTGCGGGTGGGGGACTAGGTCGGCCGAGTGTAAGAAGTGGGACACGCCTTAGGATGAGTTGTGGGAAGGGAATGTGCTTTTCTCTTTGCTTTTTTTGTTTCTTTTCAATCTTCTTTTCTGTATTATTTTCATTTCTATTTTCTGTTTTGCCCATTCAAAATTGAATTTGTTCTGAAACTAAATCACAAGTTAAATGCATAAAACAAAGAACCTCAACATGACGCGAAGCAAAATTTTATATTAATTATTTTATTCATTTATTTTGGGCTAATGTGTTAAATATGCAATACACATATTATTCATTTAAGAAACTATTTTTTTGAATGTATAGACAAATTAAAAAGTTCATTTACAAATTAATATTCATTACTTATTTACTTTACGATAAGCACTAGTAGAAAAGAGCTCATAGCCTGCGGCACCCATAAATTATCACTTGCGGTTTCAGTTATCGCGCGCCAGTGAAAAAAACGAGGTGGGCCCGGCTTTTGGAACCGCTAGTGGAAACTCATTTCCACTGGCGGTTATCTTAACACAACCGCCAGTGAAAATAGGATGTTTCCACTGGCGGTTGGTGTAACATAACCGCCAGTGGAAACCAATTTCCACTGGCGGTTGGTGTAACAGAACCGCCAGTGGAAATACCCTATTTCCACTGGCGGTTGTGTTAAGATAACCGCCAGTGGAAATTGGTTTCCACTGGCGGTTTTTCAAGCCAACCGCCAGTGAACTGTCTGTTATAAATAGCCCTCTTCTTCCCCCCGACAGTGAACTGTATGCTCGCAGCCAGCTTCCATTAGAGGCGATTTTGGAGGTCCAGATTTCACAAAAATATAAGGGGGGAGGTTTTGGTCTTCATTTCTTGGAAGAAGGTGGATAAGAAAGGTTGGTTTATGTTTCTTTGTCAATTTTTGTTCATTCTTGCTCAATTTTAGCCACATTTTGGATCTAGGGTTTTACATGTGAGAGAGAAGAGTATAGCTAGGTAATTTTCTCTATTTCCTCAAATGAGGTTGCTTAAGATGGTTAGTTTTTGTCTATTCCCTCTCCTTTTTCATGTTTAGTTCTCAAATAAGTTTATCCATAACACATATTTAGTTGCTTTATGAATGGTGAATGTGTTGTATGGAAGGTTGGTTTAATTATGTTTCAATTGTCAGTTATTGTTTATTTTTGCTCAATTTTAACTACATTTTGAAACTAGGCTTTCACCATGTGTTAGAGATAGGTTTGGGTATTAACTTTTTTTGTTTATTAGTTGCTAGGAAAGTTTGGCTTATGTTTCTTTTGCCAAATTTTGTTCATTTTTCCTCCATTTTAGCCACATTTGGATATAGGGTTTCACCATGTGTTAGAGATAAAGTAGTCTAACTACTTTTATTGGAAGAGATAAAGTAGTCTAACTACAAACCGAAGCCAATGCGCTCGGAGCAGGTCCAGCACTTACCGTCCGTGCGGATTCAGCACTTTGCACATCCAGAATGCCCGTTCTTGCACTGATTTTACACAGAGCAGAGCATCATGCTGGAGCCTACCGATCAATATGTATTGTATATATACATGCATGGTAATCTGACTTGCCATGAAAACTTCGGACTGGAAGGGTAGGCAGCAGATGTCGCACTCCAACGCGTCCTTCTCCATGGATAGTGTCACAGTCGCCTCTTCCTCATCCTCCAACCCTGCCTCTTCCTCATCCTCCACCACCACCTTGGCTTTCTTTGGAGTGCCGCCGTAGAGAAGCCCGCCTCTTCCTCATCCTCCATAGAGAAGCCGTGGTCTTTTTCCCGGTCATGGTCTTTTTCCCGGTCATGGTTTATCACCAGATCTGATACTTGTGAAAGAACTTCACACCAATGGTGATGAGAGACGCGAAGCCAGGAGACGACGTAGTATTTAAACACTGCAAGAACGGGCATTCTAGTGACAGAGGAGGGAGAGAGAGGGAAGAGAGAGGAGGGAGAGAGAGAGAGAGGAGAGAGAGAGATAGAGGAGAGAGAGAGGAAAGAGAGAGAGGAGAGAGAAAGAGAGGATAGAGAGAGAGGAGAGAGAGAGAGAGGGTTTCACATTTTAGCCACATTTTTGGATATAGGGTTTCACCATGTGTTTTATGTTACTTTTTTTACACGTGATGATGGAGAGGATATCCTGGATGTATAACTTATCAAGGCTAGATCCATCATACATATCTGAGGTCCATAAGTTTATTGTTGTCGCTAAGAACCATGCTTGGAGAACAAAGACAAAGCACATATATTGTCCATGCATGGACTGCAAAAATGCTGTTGTATTTGATGACACAGAACAAATCATATCTCATCTGGTATGCCGAGGATTTGTGAAGGATTACATAATTTGGACAAAGCATGGAGAGGGTAGCTCTTCGCCTTATACAGCTGGAAACCCTACGAACATCGACGACAACTTTCAGTTCGTTCACGAGACACAACAACCTCTTCCACAGAGCGAACATGTAGTGCCAAATGTTACTGATCATGGTTACGCCGGAGGAAATGAACGTGAAAGAACCCATGTTCTGCCAAATGTTATGGACGAGGAAGATGCAGAGTTGTTAGAGGCAATGTTGCGCCGTCATACAGATCCATCGATGTTCTTCATGAAAGGTATGGAGTCCCTGAAGAAGGCAGCAGAAGAGCCTTTGTACGACGAGTCTAAGGGTTGTACCAAAGAGTTCACGACGCTCCGGTCTATGTTAAAGTTGTTGATGTTAAAAGCTAGATATGGTCTGTCTGATGCTGGCTTCGATGCGTTCTTGAGTATTGTCGCAGACATGCTTCCAAAGGAGAACAAAGTGCCTGCTAACACGTACTATGCAAAGAAACTAATCAGTCCACTCACTATGGGCGTGGAGAAGATCCACGCGTGTAGAAATCATTGTATCCTTTATCGAGGTGATGATTATAAAGATTTGGAGAGCTGCCCAAAGTGTGGTGCAAGTAGGTACAAGACGAATAAAGACTATCGAGAGGAAGAGTGTGTTGCATCTGTGTCTAAAGGGAAGAAGCGAAAGAAAGCCAAAAAGAAGACTTCAAAATCCACGAGCAAAGAAAAAGAAGAAGTAGACTATTATGCGCTCAAAAAGATTCCTGCTTTGGTGATGTGGTACCTCCCCGTCGTCGATCGATTGAGGTGTTTGTTCGCTAACCCCGAGGATGCCAAACTTATGAGCTGGCATGCTTCTGATGAGCACAAAAACGATGGGAAGCTTCGACATCCAGCTGATGGGAAGCAGTGGCAAGATTTCAATGAGAACCACCGAGACTTTGCCGATGAACCAAGAAATGTTAGATTCACACTGAGTATTGATGGAATGAATCCATTTGCTGAAAGGAGCAGCAAGCATAGCACATGGCCAGTGATCCTCACCATATACAACCTTCCTTCATGGTTGATGCAGAAACGGAAGTACATTTTGCTAACCATGCTTATTTTTGGACCTACACAACCTGGAGTTGATATGGATGTATTTTTAGAGCCCTTAATGGAGGATATGAAAATATTGTGGGTAACGGGTGTTCAAATGTTGGATGAGTATCGTAAAGATTCATTCACGTTGAGAGCAATTATTTTTGTTACGATCAACGATTACCCTGCACTCTTCACATTATCAGGCCAGTTTAAGGGAAAGGTTGGCTGCACAGTATGCATTGATGAAACTGCTTACGTGTCCCTTACTGCATCTAAGAAGATAGTGTACATGAGGCACAGACGCTTTTTATTGGAAGGACACAGGTACCGCATGCGAAAGATGGATAAGTACTTTGACAATAATGGTGAACTACATTCTACTGCTCCATCGGGTAACAATAAAGGTCATAGAGTTTTTGAAATAGTCAAGAATATCAAGTTTGTTTTCGGGAAGAAGACAAAAGACGGAAAAACAAGGAAAGATGTCAAACCAGCTCCGGGGGCTATATTCAAGAAAAAGTCTATTTTCTTCGAGTACTTGCCTTACTGGAAAGAGTTAGATGTGCGGCATGCGATCGATGGTATGCACGTTCAGAAGAACGTGTTTGAAAGCATAATTGGCACCTTGCTAGACATAAAGGGCAAAACAAAAGAAGGGCTCAATTCACGCATGGACTTGGAGAGGGAGAGAGAGCTATTGTTGCCAATGCGCTCGGAGCAGGTCCAGCACTTACAGTCCGTGCGGATGCAGCACTTTGCACATCCAGAATGCCCGTTCTTGCACTAATTTTACACAGAGCAGAGCATCATGCTAGAGCCTACCGATCAATATGTACTGTATATATACATGCATGGTAATCTGACTTGCCATGAAAACTTCGGACTGGATGTGGCACTCCAGCGTGTCCTTCTCCACGGATAGTGTCACAGTCGCCTCTTCCTCATCCTCCAACCCCGCCTCTTCCTCATCCTCCACCACCACCTTGGCTTTCTTTGGAGTGCCGCCGTCAGAGGAAGCCGTGGTCTTTTTCCCGGCCAATGGTGATGAGAGACGCGAAGCCAGGAGACGACGTAGTATTTAAACACTGCAAGAACGGGCATTCTAGTGACAGAGGAGGGAGAGAGAGAGGGAAGAGAGAGGAGGGAGAGAGGAGAGAGAGAGGAGAGAGAGAGAGATAGAGGAGAGAGAGAGGAGAGAGAGAGAGGAGAGAGAGAGGAGAGAGAGAGGAGAGAGAGAGGAGAGAGAGAGAGAGGGAGAGGGAGAGGGGAGAGAAGAGCTAGGGAGAGGAGAGAGAGAGATGAGAGAGAGGAGAGAGAGAGAGAGAGGAGAGATAGAGGAGATAGAGAGAGGGAAGAGAGAGGAGGGAGAGAGGAGAGAGAGAGGATAGAGAGAGAGGAGAGAGAGAGAGAGGAGCTAGGGAGAAAAGAGAGAGGAGAGAGAGGATAGAGAGAGAGGAGAGAGAGAGGATAGAGAGAGGGAGAGGGGAGAGAGAGGAGCTAGGGAGAGGAGAGAGAGGAGAGAGAGAGAGGAGAGAGAGAGAGGAGAGATAGAGGAGAGAGAGAGGAGAGAGAGAGGAGAGAGAGAGGGGAGAGAGAGAAGTAATATATAAATATATATATTATGTATACTAAATATATATATTTATATATTTAATATGTATAAAATATATATAATTAATGTATGAATATATAATAAAAAATAATATACTAAAAACATTACTACTGGCGGTTCACAACGAAAACCGCCAGTATAAATGATTTCTACTGGCGGTTGCCGATGAAAACCGCCTGTAGAAATGGCCTCCACAGTTTGTGGACGGCATTTCTACTAGCGGTTCTCTATGACAACCGCCAGTAGAAATGATTTCTACTGGCGGTTGTCATTGTCAACCGCCAGTAGAAATATCTCCTATATAAAGGAGCGCGCGCGGGGCCGAAAAAATTCGCTAAGTCTCTGGCGCCTGTCTTTCCATCTTCCCGCCGTCAGGCTGCCAAAATTTTCACCCGCCGATTTTCTCCGCCGTGCGCCGCCGTCGTTCACGCCGTCGTCCACGCCGTCGTCCCCGCGCCGTAGGTAAGTTCTTCTCTCTCTCTCCCTTTTCTTCGACTATGATCGCTCGCTCGGGCTAGCTCGCGGGCATGAGCGCCGCCGCCGCCGTGCACGCGCCGCGGCCGTGCAAGCGCCACCGTGCACACGCCGCGGCTAAACCCTAAGCGGAAGAGTGAGAGGGAAGAGAGAGGAGGAAGAGGGAAGAGAGGGAGACCCTGCGCGCGTTCTGCAGAGAGTGTGTGAGAGAGGGAGAGAAGATAGAGGAGGGAGAGGGAAGAGAGAGGAGAGGACCTCTCCCTCCTCTCTCTTCTCTCTCTCTCCCTCCCTCCACTCTCTTTCCTCTCTCTTCCCTTTCCCTCTCTCCCGAGAGAGAGGGAAAGGGAAGAGAGAGGAAAGAGAGTGGGGAGAGAGGGAAAGGGAAGAGAGAGGAAAGAGAGTGGAGGGAGGGAGAGAGAGAGAGGAGAGGAGGGAGAGGGAGTGTATATATAGGAAAGAGAGTGGAGGGAGAGAGAGAGAGGAGAGAGAGGGAAAGGGAAGAGAGAGGAAAGAGAGTGGAGATGGAGGGAGAGAGAGAAGAGAGAGGAGGGAGAGGGAGTGTATATATAGGAAAGAGAGTGGAGGGGGAGAGAGAGAGAGGAGAGAGGGGCAAAGGGAAGAGAGAGGAAAGAGAGGGAGAGGGAGGGAGGGAAGAGAGAGGAAAGGAAGGGAGATTAGAGAGAGAGAGGATAGAGCAACGGAAAGCATGTTTTTTCCATCGTATTCCATTGTAAACAACATATTCTATTGTATTATATTGTAAACAACATATTGTAAAATGTAGACTAGATTCACTAGTAAACAACGTATTCCTTCATGGTTTCGATTAAGAGCAACTCATCAGAACCCCAATTGACCAGAGCGAGTTCTCATCACCTCTCTCCCTCTCTATACGTTCTATACGACTCCTCCTCTCTCCCTCTCTCTCTATACGTTCTATACGACTCTCCATCTCCCTCTCTCCCTCTGTATACATCCTATACGACTCCTCCTCTCTCCCTCTCTCTCTCTATACGTTCTATACGACTCTATACGTCCTATACGACTCCTCTCTCCCTCTCTCTCTCTATACGTTCTATACGACTCTCCATCTCCCTCTCTCCCTCTCTATACGTCCTATACGACTCCTCCTCTCTCCCTCTCTCTCTGAAAGCACCTAGAGGGGGGGGGTGAATAGGTGATCCTGTGAAACTTAAACTTATAGCCACAAAAACTTGTTAAGTGTTAGCGCAATAATTGCCAAGTGGCTAGAGAGAAGGTCTTGCACAATACGATAATCACAAAGAAATCAACACAGAGAAGACACAGTGATTTATCCCGTGGTTCGGCCAAGTACAAAACTTGCCTACTCCACGTTGTGGCGTCCCAACGGACGAGAGTTGCACTCAACTCCTCTCAAGTGATCCAATGATCAACTTGAATACCACAGTGTTATGCTTTTCTCTTCTTATCCCGTTCGCGAGGAATCTCCACAACTTGGAGCCTCTCGCCCTTACACTTTTGATGTTCACAAAGAATCACGGAGTAAGGAAGGGAAGCAACACACACAAATCCACAGCAAAATGCGCACACACACGGCCAAGAATCGAGCTCAAAAGACTATCTCAAAGTTCTCACTAGAACGGAGCTCGAATCACTGAGAATGACAAACAAATGCGCAAAGACTGAGTGTGGATGATCAAGAATGCTCTAAGGTTGCTTGGTTTACTCCTCCATGCGCCTAGGGGTCCCTTTTATAGCCCCAAGGCAGCTAGGAGCCGTTGAGAGCAATCCAGGAAGGCTGATCTTGCCTTCTGTCGACTGGCGCACCGGACAGTCCGGTGTACACCGGACACTGTCCGGTGCCCGATTTCTTTCCTTACACGGCGCAGCCGACCGTTGGCAGCCAGAGAGCCGTTGGCGCACCGGACATGTCCGGTGCACACCGGACAGTCCGGTGCCCCCTTCTAGCCGTTGGCTCGGCCACGTGTCCCGCGCAGATTGCGCGGCCGACCGTTGGCCCGGCCGACCGTTGGCTCACCGGACAGTCTGGTGCACACCGGACAGTCCGGTGAATTTTAGCCGTACGTCGCCGGTGAATTCCCGAGAGCGGCCACTTCGCCCGAGCCAGCCTGGCGCACCGGACACTGTCTGGTGCACCACCGGACAGTCCGGTGCCCCAGACCGAAACAGCCTTTTGGCTGTACACAGCCAACTCTTCTCTTTTCTTCTTCTTTCTGTTTCTCATACTTAGACAAGTATATTAGTACACAAAACCAATGTACTAAGACTTAGAAACATACCTTAGCTCTTGATTTGCACTTTGTTCATCCATGGGCATAGATTCACATTTAAGCACTTGTGTTGGCACTCAATCACCAAAATACTTAGAAATGGCCCAAGGGCACATTTCCCTTTCAATCTCCCCCTTTTTGGTGATTTATGCCAACACAACATAAAGCAACTAGAACAAGTGCAATATCACTTCAAATAAAAACTCAAATTTATTTTGATTCAATTTGGCATATATGGATCATCCTTTGCCACCACTTGGTTTGTTTTTGCAAATCAAACTCAAAATCCTATCTCTAAGTCAAATCCACTTGTAGAGACATAAAGAGAGGTTTTCCAAAAACTCCCCCTTTTTCCCATAGTCAACACTTCTCCCCACAAGAGGCCAACTTTTGACAAAAGAGACAATGCAAGAGTTTTGACAAACCAAAAGCTCTATCCTACTGTTTTCAAAGTTTCTCAAGTGGTAGCTGATCCATTTATTGCTTTGGCCTTTATTTTCTCCCCCTTTGGCATCAAGCACCAAAACGGGATCAATCTTGGCCCTTTAACCCCATTGCCTCACCAAAATCTTCAATTAAGAGCAAATGGCAATAAGAGTTTAAAGATGAACTTGGAATAGGTTACCCTCTCATCGGAGTGCAGTGGAAGTCTTTCACGGTCCAAGTCCACCTTTTTTCCCTTTCAATTCTCCTTGGAGACTAAAACAACCAAACTCAAGTACATGGTTAGTCTCAAAGGGTCAAGTTGTAGCACAGCTCCCCCTAAATATGTGCATTACTGGCACAAGGACTTGTGAGGTCCGGGGAGTGCTTGTACAACTTGAGCACCATAATAAGCAACACAATGCAGAATGAACATGATTAAAGGCATAAACACATGTATGCTATAAATCAATCCAGGTTCCGCGAATCTAAGACATTTAGCTCACTACGCAACCTGCAAAAGGTCTTCTCATCTAGAGGCTTAGTGAAGATATCGGCTAGCTGGTTCTCGGTGCTTACATGAAACACTTCGATATCTCCCTTTTGCTGGTGGTCTCTCAAAAAGTGATGCCGGATGTCAATGTGCTTTGTGCGGCTGTGTTCAACAGGATTTTCCGCCATGCGGATAGCACTCTCATTGTCACATAGGAGTGGGACTTTGCTCAGATTGTAGCCAAAGTCCCTGAGGGTTTGCCTCATCCAAAGTAGTTGCGCGCAACACTGTCCTGCGGCAACGTACTCGGCCTCAGCGGTGGATAGGGCAATAGAAGTTTGTTTCTTAGAGTTCCATGACACCAGGGTGTCCTTCCTAAGAATTGGCACGTCCCCGATGTACTCTTCCTATCGACCTTACATCCAGCATAGTCGGAATCTGAGTATCCAACCAAGTCAAAGGTAGACCCCTTTGGATACCAGAGCCCGAAACAAGGCGTAGCAACCAAATATCTAAGAATTAGCTTCACCGCCACTAAGTGACACTCCTTAGGATCGGATTGAAATCTAGCACACATGCATACACTAAGCATAATGTCCGGTCTACTAGCACATAAATAAAGTAAAGACCCTATCATTGACCGGTATGCTTTTTGATCAACGGACTTACCTCCTTTGTTGAGGTCGGTGTGTCCGTCGGTCCCCATCGGAGTCTTTGCGGGCTTGGCGTCCTTCATCCCAAACCGCTTTAGCAGATCTTGCGTGTACTTCGTTTGGGAGATGAAGGTGCCATCTTTGAGTTGCTTCACTTGGAACCCAGGGAAGTAGTTCAACTCGCCCATCATCGACATCTCGAATTTCTGCGTCATCACCCTGCTAAACTCTTCACAAGACTTTTGGTTAGTAGAACCAAATATTATGTCATCGACATAAATTTGGCACACAAACAAATCACCATCACATGTCTTAGTAAAAAGAGTTGGATCGGCTTTCCCAACCTTGAAAGCATTAACAATTAGAAAGTCTCTAAGGCATTCATACCATGCTCTTGGGGCTTGCTTAAGTCCATAGAGCGCCTTAGAGAGCTTACACACGTGGTCGGGGTACCGTTCATCCTCGAAGCCAGGGGGTTGCGCCACGTACACCTCCTCCTTGATTGGCCCGTTGAGGAAAGCGCTCTTCACATCCATTTGGAACAACCTGAAAGAATGGTGAGCGGCATATGCTAGCAAGATACGAATTGATTCTAGCCTAGCCACAGGAGCAAACGTCTCCTCAAAGTCCAAACCTGCGACTTGGGCATAACCTTTTGCCACAAGTCGAGCCTTGTTCCTCGTCACCACCCCGTGCTCGTCCTGTTTGTTGCGGAATACCCACTTGGTTCCCACAACGTTTTGCTTGGGACGAGGCACCAGTGTCCAAACTTCATTGCGCTTGAAGTTGTTGAGTTCCTCCTGCATGGCTAACACCCAGTCCGGATCTAGCAAGGCCTCTTCTACCCTGAAAGGCTCAATAGAGGAGACAAAGGAGTAATGCTCACAAAAATTAACTAATCGAGATCGAGTAGTTACTCCCTTGCGAATATCACCCAGAATTTGGTCGACGGGATGATCCCTTTGAATCATCGCTCGAACTTGGGTTGGAGGTGCCGGTTGTGCTTCTTCCTCCATCACATGATCATCTTGTGCTCCCCCTTGATCACACTCCTCTTGATGAACCTGTTCATCGTTTTGAGTTGGGGGATGCATCATTGTTGAGGAAGAAGGTTGATCTTGCTCCAATTGTTCCTGTGGTCGCACATCACCAATCGCCATGGTGCGCATAGCGATCGTTGGAACGTCTTCTTCATCTACATCATCAAGATCAACAACTTGCTCTCTTGGAGAGCCATTAGTCTCATCAAATACAACGTCGCTAGAGACTTCAACCAAACCCGATGATTTGTTGAAGACTCTATACGCCTTTGTATTTGAGTCATAACCTAACAAAAACCCTTCTACAACTTTGGGAGCAAACTTAGAATTTCTACCCTTCTTTACTAGAATGTAGCACTTGCTCCCAAATACACGAAAGTAAGATACATTGGGTTTGTTACCGGTTAGTAGCTCATACGAAGTCTTCCTGAGGAGGCGATGAAGGTAGACCCTGTTGATGGCGTGGCAAGCCATGTTCACGGCTTCCGACCAGAAACACTCGGGGGTCTTGAATTCTCCAAGCATCATCCTCGCCATATCGATTAGCGTCCTGTTCTTCCTCTCTACCACACCATTTTGCTGTGGTGTGTAAGGAGCGGAGAACTCGTGCTTGATCCCTTCCTCCTCAAGGAACTCCTCCACTTGAAGGTTCTTAAACTCGGACCCGTTGTCGCTCCTTATCTTCTTCACCTTGAGCTCAAACTCATTTTGAGCTCTCCTAAGGAAACGCTTGAGGGTCCCTTGGGTTTCAGACTTATCCTGCAAAAAGAACACCCAAGTGAAGCGGGAAAAGTCATCGACAATAACTAGACCATACTTACTTCCCCCTATGCTCAGATAGGCGACGGGTCCGAAGAGGTCCATATGCAGCAGCTCCAAGGGTCTTGAAGTGGTCATCACATTCTTGCTGTGATGCGCTCCTCCCACCTGTTTACCTGCTTGACAAGCTGCACAAGGTCTATCTTTTTCGAATTGTACGTTAGTCAAACCTATCACGTGTTCTCCCTTTAGAAGCTTGTGAAGGTTCTTCATCCCAACATGTGCTAAGCGGCGATGCCACAGCCAGCCCATGCTAGTCTTAGCCATTAAGCATGCATCTAGACCTGCCTCTTCTTTTGCAAAATCAACTAAGTAAAGCTTGCCGTCTAATACACCCTTAAAAGCTAGTGAACCATCACTTCTTCTAAAGACAGACACATCTATATTTGTAAATAGACAGTTATATCCCATATTGCATAATTGACTAACAGATAACAAATTATATCCAAGAGACTCTACTAAAAACACATTAGAGATAGAGTGCTCATTAGAAATTGCAATTTTACCTAACCCTTTTACCTTGCCTTGATTCCCATCACCGAATATAATTGAATCTTGGGAATCCTTATTCTTGACGTAGGAGGTGAACATCTTCTTCTCCCCCGTCATATGGTTTGTGCATCAGCTGTCGATAATCCAGCTTGAACCCCCGGATGCATAAACCTGCAAGGCAAATTTAGGCTTGGGTCTTAGGTACCCAACTCATGTTGGGTCCTGCAAGGTTAGCACAAATATCCTTAGGGACCCAAATGCAAGTTTTGTCTCCCTTGCATCTTGCCCCTAATTTTCTAGCAACTATCTTCCTATCCTTTCTACAAATAGCAAAAGAAGCATTTAAGGCATGATATATTGTAGAAGGTTCATTTACTTTCCTAGGAACATTAACAACATTTCTCCTAGGCATATTATGAACAACATTTCTCCTACCAACATTTCTATCATGCACATAAGAAGAGCTAGAAGCAAACATGGCATGAGAATCAAAGGCATTATATGCATTACAACTCCTATAAGCATTTCTAGGTTGTCTTCTATCATAGTACATAAAGGCATGGTTCTTTTGCACACTACTAGCCATAGGGGCCTTCCCTTTCTCCTTGGCGGAGATGGGAGCCTTATGGCTTGTCAAGTTCTTGGCTTCCCTTTTGTAGCCAAGTCCATCCTTAATTGAGGGGTGTCTACCAATCGTGTAGGCATCCCTTGCAAATTTTAGCTTGTCAAATTCATTCTTGCTAGTCTTAAGTTGGGCATTAAGACTAGCTAATTCATCATTTAATTTGGAAATTGAAACTAAATGATCACTACAAGCATCAATGTCAATATCTTTACACCTATTACAAGTTTCAACAATTTCTACACAAGAATTAGATTTACTCGCTACTTCTAGTTTAGCATTTAAATCATCATTAAAACTCTTTAACTTGGCAATAGTTTCATGACAAGAAGATAATTCACTAGAGAGCATTTCATTCCTCTTAATTTCTAGAGCAAGAGATTTCTGAGCTTCTACAAATTTATCATGTTCTTCATACAACAAATCCTCTTGCTTTTCTAAAAGTATATTCCTATCATTCAAGGCATCAATCAATTCATTAATTTTGTCTACCTTGGTTCTATCTAATCCCTTGAATAAGCATGAGTAATCTATCTCATCATCATCACTAGACTCATCCTCACTTGAAGAAGCATAAGTACTAGTATTATGAATGCTTACTTTCTTCTCCCTTGCCATGAGGCAAGTGTGACGCTCGTTGGGGAAGAGGGATGACTTGTTGAAGGCGGTGGCGGCGAGTCCTTCATTGTCGGAGTCGGATGAAGAGCAGTCCGAATCCCACTCCTTGCCCAGATGAGCCTCGCCCTTTGCCTTCTTATAGTTCTTCTTTTTCTCCCTCTTGTTCCCTTGATCCTGATCACTATCATTGTCGGGACAGTTAGCAATAAAATGACCAAGCTTACCGCATTTGAAGCATGAGCGCTTCCCCTTGGCTTTGGTCTTGCTTGGCTGTCCCTTGCGACCTTTAAGCACCGTCTTGAATCTTTTGATGATGAGAGCCATCTCTTCATCATTAAGTCCGGCCGCCTCAATCTGTGCTACCTTGCTAGGTAGCGCCTCCTTGCTTCGTGTTGCTTTGAGAGCAAGGGGTTGCGGCTCATTGATCGGACCATTCAAGGCGTCGTCCACGTACCTTGCCTCCTTGATCATCATTCGCCCACTAACGAATTTCCCAAGAACTTCTTCGGGCGACATCTTGGTGTACCTGGGATTTTCACGTATATTGTTCACCAAATGAGGATCAAGAACGGTAAATGACCTTAGCATTAGGCGGACGACGTCGTGGTCCGTCCATCGCGTGCTCCCGTAGCTCCTTATTTTGTTGATAAGGGTCTTGAGCCAGTTGTATGTTTGCGTCGGCTCCTCCCCCCTTATCATCGCGAACCGTCCAAGTTCGCCTTCCACCAACTCCATTTTGGTGAGCAAGGTGACGTCGTTTCCCTCATGAGAGATCTTGAGGGTGTCCCAGATCTGCTTGGCATTGTCCAAGCCGCTCACCTTGTGATACTCGTCCCTGCACAAAGAGGCTAGCAATACAGTAGTAGCTTGTGCATTTCTATGAATCTGTTCATTAATAAACATAGGGCTATCCGAGCTATCAAATTTCATTCCACTTTCCACAATCTCCCAAATGCTTGGATGGAGAGAAAACAGGTGAGTACGCATTTTGTGGCTCCAAAATCCGTAATCCTCTCCATCAAAGTGAGGGGGCTTGCCAAGTGGAATGGGAAGCAATTGAGCATTTGAACTATGCGGGATGCGCGAATAATCGAAAGAAAAGTTTGAGTTAACCGTCTTTCGTTTATCGTAGTCGTCGTCGTCCTTTTGGGAGGAGGAAGATTCGTCGCTGTCGTAGTAGACAATTTCCTTGATGCGCCTTGCCTTCTTCTTTCTCCCGTCTTTTCTTTTATGGCCCGAGCCTGAGTCGGTGAGCTTGTCATCATTGGGCTCGTTGACGAAGGACTCCTTTTCCTTGTCATTGATCACCATCCCCTTGCCTTTAGGATCCATCTCTTCGGGCGGTTAGTCCCTTTCTTGAAGAGAACGGCTCTGATACCAATTGAAAGCACCTAGAGGGGGGGGTGAATAGGTGATCCTGTGAAACTTAAACTTATAGCCACAAAAACTTGTTAAGTGTTAGCGCAATAATTGCCAAGTGGCTAGAGAGAAGGTCTTGCACAATACGATAATCACAAAGAAATCAACACAGAGAAGACACAGTGATTTATCCCATGGTTCGGCCAAGTACAAAACTTGCCTACTCCACGTTGTGGCGTCCCAACGGACGAGAGTTGCACTCAACTCCTCTCAAGTGATCCAATGATCAACTTGAATACCACAGTGTTATGCTTTTCTCTTCTTATCCCGTTCGCGAGGAATCTCCACAACTTGGAGCCTCTCGCCCTTACACTTTTGATGTTCACAAAGAATCACGGAGTAAGGAAGGGAAGCAACACACACAAATCCACAGCAAAATGCGCACACACACGGCCAAGAATCGAGCTCAAAAGACTATCTCAAAGTTCTCACTAGAACGGAGCTCGAATCACTGAGAATGACAAACGAATGCGCAAAGACTGAGTGTGGATGATCAAGAATGCTCTAAGGTTGCTTGGTTTACTCCTCCATGCGCCTAGGGGTCCCTTTTATAGCCCCAAGGCAGCTAGGAGCCGTTGAG
The DNA here is from genome assembly GCF_902167145.1 of Zea mays. Taxonomy (NCBI): domain Eukaryota; kingdom Viridiplantae; phylum Streptophyta; class Magnoliopsida; order Poales; family Poaceae; genus Zea; species Zea mays. The sequence continues at coordinate 6,905,607 of NC_050105.1, read as the reverse complement.
AGCAATCCAGGAAGGCTGATCTTGCCTTCTGTCGACTGGCGCACCGGACAGTCCGGTGTACACCGGACACTGTCCGGTGCCCGATTTCTTTCCTTACACGGCGCAGCCGACCGTTGGCAGCCAGAGAGCCGTTGGCGCACCGGACATGTCCGGTGCACACCGGACAGTCCGGTGCCCCCTTCTAGCCGTTGGCTCGACCACGTGTCCCGCGCAGATTGCGCGACCGACCGTTGGCCCGGCCGACCGTTGGCTCACCGGACAGTCCGGTGCACACCGGACAGTCCGGTGAATTTTAGCCGTACGTCGCCGGTGAATTCCCGAGAGCGGCCACTTCGCCCGAGCCAGCCTGGCGCACCGGACACTGTCCGGTGCACCACCGGACAGTCCGGTGCCCCAGACCGAAACAGCCTTTTGGCTGTACACAGCCAACTCTTCTCTTTTCTTCTTCTTTCTGTTTCTCATACTTAGACAAGTATATTAGTACACAAAACCAATGTACTAAGACTTAGAAACATACCTTAGCTCTTGATTTGCACTTTGTTCATCCATGGGCATAGATTCACATTTAAGCACTTGTGTTGGCACTCAATCACCAAAATACTTAGAAATGGCCCAAGGGCACATTTCCCTTTCACTCTCTCTCTATACGTTCTATACAACTCTCCATCTCCCTCTCTCCCTCTCTCTCTCTCTCTATACGTTCTATACGACTCTCCATCTCCCTCTCTCCCTCTCTATACGTCCTATACGACTCCTCCTCGATAAGGGTTAGGGTATTTGTTAATACGAATTTAATTATTGCTTATGTTAATATGTAGCTCAATGAGTTCTCCAACCAAGGATCAAGGATTAGGGCCCGACCACATGGACAAGAGTGTTGCTCAAGAAGAATCCAGCAGTGAAGGATATGAAACGCCTAGCGACCCTTTTCCTACCACTGGGATAGATAGGGCCGCTGCGCGTGAGTTGCAACGTGACCCTACTTATGATCCACAAGAACATGAGGTAAATTACACATCCTTAATTTCGTGTGTGTACACCTAATTAATTAGCTGATTTCACAATGTCTATTACACATGCATGATTCTCTTGTGCATTTATTACATGAATAGGAGGTCTTGTCTGAATTTCGTGCGATGCTCGAAAAAGCTGCGGCATAATACCGAGACGCACCGGAACCGATCCAAGGCGCACCAGAACCGACCCAAGGCGCACCGGAATCGACCGAGACAACCACCGAGAGGTCAAGGAAAAGAAAGCAGAGCGATCGGAACAGAGGTGACAGGGGGCTAAACAAGTTTCCTGACAAGACATATAAAATCACAGACGTGAGCCCGAATGGTCAGCCCCTAGCTCCAGAAGAGGCACTGCCTAAGTTTCGGAATGCACTTGGGTTCTTAGTTAGAGATAATCTTGACATCACAATCCGACAGTGGAGAGATGTATCAGATGATGTCAAGAATCAAATGTGGAATAAGCTAGTAACGAGGTTCGTTTTGCCTAGGGGTTCAGAAGAACTCGTGAAAAAATACACGATGAAGCAGTTTGCAATAAATTTCCGAAACTGGAGGTCTGAGACGAATACAAAGTTTGCAAAGAAAGGCCTAGACCCGACGAAAAAATATAAAATCTCAGCAGGTCAGTGGGCAGTATTTCTAGAGCAGAGGAGCAGCCCTGATTTCATATCGCTAAGTGAGGCAAATTCAGAACTGTCTAAGAAGAACAAATACCGCCACCACCTTGGCACTAGTGGTTACAAGCGTCAGGTTCCTAAATGGAGACAAGAAGACGCCGAGAAGAAGGCTGCAGGGTTGCCGACGCTGTCCGAGCAACTCGGTGAAAGGACAGCTAATTGGATCCGTGCTAGAAAACCAAGGGAAACTGAGTCTGGTGTATCTTTTGATGATCCCACTGTCGAAGAAGCGGCAAAAAACATATATGCAATTGCAGCTAAGCAGAGTGAAGGAACATTTAAGCCGCAAAGGGAGAAAGACATTCTAACGGCTGGTCTCGGTAACCCTGAGCATCCTGGTCGTGTACGAGGAATATCATCTAAGGAAGGATGGAAGGAAGGATTCGGACCACAATGGGAAGGTCTGTACAAGAAACGTGATCAATACAAGGAAGAGATGTCAAATTATTTTAAGGAGGAGGCCAAGAAAGAGTTCAAAGGCCTGATGTCTGAAATGCTATCAAATCCTCCTCCAGAATTGATGTAGCAATTGGCGATGGCGAGTGTGATGTCTGTTCAACAGATGACCACTCCACAGATGCAAATAATTCCAGCAGCTCAAACGCCGGCTGCCACCGAGGGTACGACCATCCCAAGCTCTGTCGCGTCAACGGGAAATAAGGTCCGCTATCCAGTTGATGACATCACAAGGCCTGTGGCATGCACATTAGTTATAAGATATGGTATTAACAATCAGCGTACAAGGAAAGTAGCCACAGGCCTTGCGATCCCAGGACGCAAGTTCCATGGAAACGACATTCCAGAAGAATATTGCAGGGTAGAAGTGACGACAGTCGTCCAAGGATACGAGGACGACATGCTAGACATCCCTGGGCCCGAAGGTATCGAGACACTTGGACAAACTATCAAGAATTTTATCCTTTGGCCTCGAAGGGATGTCGAATTGGTTGATTGGTCGAATTCGTCGCAGGCCCAACCGTCTCCGCCTTCTCAAATTGCTGTTCCTATTGTACATCCATCGTCACCTCCTCAAACTTCACATGCTGCTCCTCATCCTCTTTCTGACCCTCCTTCTCCTCATCCTCATGGTGGCCCACCGTCTCCGCCACATACATCGCCCTTCAGGGATCCACCTTCTCCACAGCCATCTCCACGACCATCAAAGAAATCTAAAGTTTCTATACCAAAAGTAGTGTCCCCGTATGATAAGAAAAAGAAGAGTAAATCCACTGCTGGCACTGTTCGTTTTTTGAAAGGGATTGGACGGAGCCTCACGTCAGACAATGTTGATTTGGCCGATCTCGAGGAGTCCTCAAAAAAGGCTGAGGCAATGGCCGCAAAGATAAAGAAGCCAACTAAGGCAGATTATAAAAACGTGCCTAAAAAATATGTGCCGGGCAGACCACTACTCACTTTTGAGAAACTAAGGAAGGTCCCGGCTAATATTAAAAGGTTACATGATTGGTACATGCGGGCATCTTCAGTTGGCATCGACACCATCAGTGTTAATATACCAGCCCATGCTTTTATTGATTCAAATCAAAAGGCCGTTGTTACATTCGAGGACATGTGGTTAATGATGAACCTTCAGAGACTCGACGTGCAACTTGTAACCATATTTGCATTGTAAGTGTCACTCATACTCCACATATATGTGTTATTATTAGTGAGTTATATAAATTTTCAATATCTGACATGCATGTGTGCATTGCAGAATGCAACATGATCAGCAGGAGATCCTTTATGGTACCAATCCCAATGCTAGTGCCAGTAAAAGGGTTGGGTATCTCAACCCAATAAAGATATGCGAGGATAACCACACTTTTAGAATCGGAAAAGGCAACGAAGCATTACAGGGGCTAACAGACGAAGAAATTGAGGTGCGTATCCAGGATCTGAAGAAGGATTTTGAAGCAAGATACGCCACCTACATAGGACACGCAATGCTTCAATTTGAAGACAGGGAATCCATAGTGGCCCCGTACAACTTTAAGTAAGTGTGATTTTGCATAAATAAAATTAATAATTTCAATACACATGTATCACAAGTTTGATTCGTACAGGGACCACTGGATATGCTTCTTCATTTATCCTAAGGTTGGAAAGGTGCTGGTGCTCGACTCCTTGCACACCGAGCATTCGGCCTATTCAAAATTCCTCGGCATCTTAGAGCTGTAAGCCTTTTCTATGCATGCATACTTATATCGATGAGAATTGTAGAATAACATGGTGATTCTATTTGAGATCACAGGGCATTTAGGTTTTATAAGCTACGAGGTGGAAAGTACGACACGTCCAAAAAAGGCGTGCCACTAGACATCCATTATAACTGGCCGGTAAGTATGTGAATTTATGAATACATATCATACATGTACGTACATAGGACAATGTTGCAACTAAATAACCAATCTCCCGTTATGTAGTGCCACAAGCAACCACCCGGATCGGTCCTATGTGGGTTCTACGTGTGCGAGTTCATGAGAATGAACGGACGATACATCACGAACCCTGATAAGGTATTATTAGTAATAGTCACGTATGTATTTATGTGATTTAAGATGCAAATGTGTTATTATTGAGTATAAATAGATAATGTTTATAAACTTCCTTTACAGCAATTTCAAAAAGGAAGCCCGGAGAACTTGACTGAAGGTGCATTGTATGGCATAGTTGAGGACCTGTGCACATTCATATTGAAAGAGGTCATTCCCGCAGAAGGGAAATATCACGATGCTTCCGGAACATTAGCTTTGCCAGAGTTTAGAATACTAACAGAAATTAGTAGACTATCTCTTAGCCGAGATAGTTATTAGAGCTTAAGTGAAAACTTTGATGTATATAATGTGTGATGCATACATGGTTGTAAACAAGACTTTGATGTATATAAATGTATGATAGAATTTAATTCCATGTTGCTTTTAATATCAATACTACATGTTTATCAATATCAATATATATATATATATATATATATATATATATATATATATATGTTGTGTGTGTGTAAATATATATAAATTTCAGTACTGATTGAAAATTTAAAAAAAGGCGGGAAAACTTTCCACTGGCGGCTAAATAAAACAAACCGCCAGTGGAAATGCTATTTCCACTGGCGGTTTTCTTTATAAAACCGCCAGTGAAAATAGCATTTTCACTAGCGGTTGCTTAAGAAAACCGCCAGTGAAAATAGCATTTCCACTGGCGGTTCTAGAATAACCGCCAGTGGAAATGACGATTTCCACTGGCCCCTAGCACTGGCGGCACTGAAAAGCGCCAGTGAAAACGTCTCTAGAACCGCCACTATAGAGGCTGTGTGTACTAGTGAAGGCAATGTATAATCTTTATCAAAAGTTACTTTAACTCAAATATTTTTAAAGAGTGTCTCTAATTATATAGTTTATGAAGGGAATAATCCAGTCTAATAAATAAATTGGAAATCTTTCTATTATTTCTTTTCCTGGGTTTAAAATTAGATTCTAGTTTCAAAGGTTTAAACCTAAATTTTGAATCTACCATAATTTTAATATTATTTTATTATTTATTTTAGGAAGGGCACTACCAAGGTGTAATCCCTCATTTGAAGGCACTTTAATTTAATACTTTTGGAAAACATTTACTAAAGCCAAATTAGGATTTTGGGGTGTTGCACCCAGCTAACTAGTTGGTCATCCGCTATTGTGTGATGGAAACATGTTGCGAGACGGGCAAAAATGCTCATGCCTGGCGTGTCAACTGTTGGTGTTTCGAAACCACTGGCTAGTAATTATTGTGCTGTGTGTGTCTTCGAGCGGATGGTGTACAAAGAGGACACAAGGGTTTATTCTAGTTTGGGCATAACATCCATAAATCCAGTTGACCTGCTCATGTTACCTTGCACTGGTTTGTAGTAGTGGTTACAAACGGGGGAGAGAGGGATCGAGCTCCCAAGTCTCTAGTGTGTGAATATGTGTGCGGTTATAAGTGCTATGTGCTTTGACTTGTGCTAGTGATGTGTGTGTGTGATTGCTTGTCCTCTAATTCAAATAAACAACGGACAAACAAATATATTTTTATTTAAATTTCAAATTAGAATTTCACAACAACCAAACATACATGAATACATGATCAATCGTGTTATTATTTGTAATAAAGTAGAGAATGTAATGATTACTGTAAATTAATAATAATAATAATAATAATAATAATTTTATGATGAATTTTAATCTTGAATACGATGCCTTTATTTATGGCCTCATTGAATTTTGAAAACAATTCAACCTATACATACAAATCAGGTTTTAGAAGCAAGGGATTGAACAAACTGAGGGAATACATTTCCGCATTGACATCTTAATTATAAAGATTATTTTGAGTTTTGACGTGTAAAACAAATTTAGAAAGTTTGTAAATTTGTAGAAGAAATAAAGAAACAGAAATACAAAGTTTGTAAAAGAAACAGCAAGCACACGTACGTACATGCATGGTTGTTTTGACGTCTAAAACAAATTTATAAAGTTTGTAAAAGAAAAGAAACAGAAATACAAACTCTGATCACGTACATACAGAAATTTACACGTACGTACATGCATGGTCGTGTACACAGCACACACATGCATGGTCTATCGGCATCTTTTCACGTAGACGCAAGATTCGACTCTGATCAATCACCATTTCAAGATATATCACCTATTTATCTTTTCACGTAGATAGATAGTAGATCGATCGAGTTTCACAGTTCAAAATTCTGTTGTCAAACTTATCTGGAAAAGGTGTATATAAACAACTAGCTAGCTAGCTAGCTACCTGCCTGTCCGTGCAAAACTATCACGCGCAGGCGCACATAGACGCAAGAAGCTAGCCGATCCACCATCATCACCTGCATCGTCCGGCCCCCACCGGCGACGAGAGAACCGTACGCTAGCCGGCCAGCCGATACACCATCACCACCTGGAGATCGGAGATCGGTGGCATATGGCCGCCAACGATCACGTCTTCCGGGCCACCAACGAGGCATCCGTCGCCCTCCTGCGCAGCCTCCGCGCCGGAACCGTCGACCAGAGATTCAAAGTCTTCATCCACCACGCGGACGTCTACACCGCTGCCCCTGAGGAGCTGGTCGCCGGCCTGGAGCCGGTGCCGGGCACCGACGTGACGGAGGACGGGTACAACAGACAGTGGTACATATACTGTCCAAAGCGATACAAGAACGGCGAGGGAAGGACCAGCGGGCACAGGCTGCGCGCGGTGGAGACCGCCGGGACGTGCTGGCACTCGGAGACTGGCCCGAAGTCCATGCAGGGCTTGCCCGGCGCCACGGTCTGCAGCCTATCCTACGGCCACAAGGAGAAGGAGGACGGGACGTCAGGTCGGCATCGCTTCCACCGAATGGGATGGAGGATGTTCGAGTACGACGACACCCAGGGCGGCGGCGGCGACCACGTGCTGTGCAAGGTGCACCGTTCGTCCTCGTCTCTGGCCAAGAACAAGTCGAAGGCCAAGAGGACGGCGACAGGCGATCACCCCGAGGCGCCGCCAACCAAGGTGATCCACGACGTGCAGGTCCAGATGCAGGACCCCGCCGGCGCCATCTTCACCGGTGCTTACGCGACGATGGATGATCCCCTGTTGATGGTCAGAGGCGAGGAGGCATCAGAGGTGGAGCACGGTGGTGACTTGGGCAAGTTCAACGTCGGTGACTTGCTCAACATCGACAATGTCGATTGGAAAACTTTGCTAGACAATGTTGATAGGGAGCAGCAGCAACAACAACCATGCGCTGAGCCGGCCAAGCAGAGCAGCGTGCAGGTGCAGGTGGACCCCGCCGCCACTTTGATGCCCTCCAATGTTCATGGTCATGAACAAGGCGGGGATTCCATGATGGTCGGAGGCGAGGAAGAACAGCGTCGACGCATTGAGGAGCAGGTCAGCGTCGACGACTTGCTCGACGTCAACAATGTCGATTGGAAAGCTTTGCTAGATATGCTAGAAGACGATGAGGAGCAGGGGCTGTCGCTGCAGCAGCAGCAGCCATGCGTTGAGCCGGCGGCCGAGCACAGCCAGAGCAGCAGGATCGAGGACCCGGCCGTGCCACCCGTTTGAAAACACAATACGCTTCTCTGCTGATTGTAAACACTTTACAGGGACATTAAATATCATCTTGTCTTGAACCAAAGAAATATAATTATGCATGGTTGTTTTACTTTATTAATATTTATGATCAGTGATTTATGTTATTCATATAATTGTTCATCAGATCTAGTGTACCGTCAAGCTTTTGCAGTTAGCTGTTGTGTTGTTATGTCAGACAAGTGGATGCTTGTCGGAGATTGCCGGAGTTTCAGCCACTGCCTTGGCCGCGGCGAGCTCTCAACTACAACACGTGGGGGCTTTTGAAACATTCTACCGGTTACAGACACAAACATGCTCTGGCTGAAACTGACTAAACTGACACAAGCTTATTCAGACAAATGGGTGTTTATATCCTATCCACATTATGGCTTTGGCAAATCACGCGCAAGTCGGTTTTTGTCATGATTATTGATCAGTATGTGATGAACATTATTCGTCAACTCTAGTGTAGCGTCAAGACCAGAACAGATTTTAGATTAATCTTCAGACAAGTGGTCTAAAATTAATCATCTTCACGCAACGGACCTAAAGAATGTCTGATGCTTAATACTAGATGTAATATAGCAGTAGTTCGTTGGAGTCACAAGCTCGTCCAATTTTAACATGGTTTCAGCACCACAATCACATGCTTTCTGAATTCTTATAACTAATAGTACTCTCTGCTTGCCCATAATTTCATGGAGCACAAGGGGTGTGCTGTATACCACTCAAGGTCTCTAGATTGGACAGTTAGAAAAAAAAATCTCCAGATTGCATCTTCTAGTATGTGATATACAGATAAACAATAAGCAACTAATCTGGGATATCAAATCTGGTTATGATTCTTGAATTCCATGTGTATGAGTTATTTGTTTAAACAAATTAATAAATTAAAAATAAGACTTTCATCATGCTGGATTCATTGTCTGCTGCATTTATATTTGAATTCAAGAATCATAACCAGATTTGATATTAGAAATTCAAAATACGAATTTAAAAAGGAATTAGAAACGGAAAACATAAAAGAAAAAGGAAAAAAGAAACAGATTGACCGTTGCTGGGCCAAAACCCTCAGCCGAACCCAGTCGTGGGCTCGTGTGCCGACAAGTGGGCCTCGCTGGGCAAACGTCGAGCCGCTGAAGCCGTCCACGCCCTCGAGACCAGTCACCGACACCACATGCCCACTCGTCAGTCTCCCATTTCACCAGACGTCATCTTCACGCGCGCACACCGCTACTGATGGGCCGCGATGTTAGCCGCACCACAAGATTTCACATGCACACAATAGAATCACTGGCATGTGGGGCCATGGTGCCAGAACCGTCTTCCACCTAGGGTTGTTACGGTTTGCAACTATCGCCATAACCGCTAGAGTTGCTGCCAGCCATGAGCCGAGGAACTCAACCCAGTGGCGAACGTAGAGAGAGAGAGGAAGGGAGAGAGAAGTCACCAAACCCAAAATCGCCTTGTCGCAGGGATATTGGAGGGCGCCCGAGTGGTTGCTGGAGCACCTCAAACGTGTTCCCGACACATTGGAGCATGGGGAGGGACCGGAGCGATCGAAATTACCTCGCCGCCAACGATCCGGGTAAGGAGTGCATCAGATAGTTGACGATTGTCTTGGCTACATTCGTTACCGAACGTTGTGCGTGGAGGTGCTCGGATGGCTGGATCGGTGTTACGCCTACGAGCATCCACCGTGGCGAGGAGGCGTCGTCCCGTTTTGTTGGTGAAAGGAGAAGAACGACCGTGCGTTGTTAGATTAGACACAAGTGGTTTAGATTAGAGGAACTTTGCGACCGTCAATTTTCTCGCACGCGATCCCCGCGCCCTCGCGAACTCCTTCGATTTCTTTGTAGCCTCCGAACGATGGCGTGCACAGGGTGATGCCGACAGCTCTCTCTACCTCTCTGTTCTCTCGTCGCTCGCTTCAATGGGCTCGTAGCTCATCTACTACGATGCTTATGGGTCAAGGGGGTGCAGTGCAGTGCGTATATATAGTCTCCCAAAGTCCTAACTGAAGAAAGAATGAACGGCATGAGAATCCCGGTGTTCGGTTTGCTGCTGGCCCATCTCTGACGCGAGGTAAGAGAACGCCTAACAAGGGGTCCCTGTTGTCAGCGACATTCGAGTGCGGTGTGGATGCGAGGAAACGTGCGGGTGGGGGACTAGGTCGGCCGAGTGTAAGAAGTGGGACACGCCTTAGGATGAGTTGTGGGAAGGGAATGTGCTTTTCTCTTTGCTTTTTTTGTTTCTTTTCAATCTTCTTTTCTGTATTATTTTCATTTCTATTTTCTGTTTTGCCCATTCAAAATTGAATTTGTTCTGAAACTAAATCACAAGTTAAATGCATAAAACAAAGAACCTCAACATGACGCAAAGCAAAATTTTATATTAATTATTTTATTCATTTATTTTGGGCTAATGTGTTAAATATGCAATACACATATTATTCATTTAAGAAACTATTTTTTTGAATGTATAGACAAATTAAAAAGTTCATTTACAAATTAATATTCATTACTTATTTACTTTACGATAAGCTAGGCAATGTATAATCTTTATCAAAAGTTACTTTAACTCAAATATTTTTAAAGAGTGTCTCTAATTATATAGTTTATGAAGAGAATAATCCAGTCTAATAAATAAATTGGAAATCTTTCTATTATTTCTTTTCCTGGGTTTAAAATTAGATTCTAGTTTCAAAGGTTTAAACCTAAATTTTGAATCTACCATAATTTTAATATTATTTTATTATTTATTTTAGGAAGGGCACTACCAAGGTGTAATCCCTCATTTGAAGGCACTTTAATTTAATACTTTTGGAAAACATTTACTAAAGCCAAATTAGGATTTTGGGGTGTTGCACCCAGCTAACTAGTTGGTCATCCGCTATTGTGTGATGGAAACATGTTGCGAGACGGGCAAAAATGCTCATGCCTGGCGTGTCAACTGTTGGTGTTTCGAAACCACTGGCTAGTAATTATTGTGCTGTGTGTGTCTTCGAGCGGATGGTGTACAAAGAGGACACAAGGGTTTATTCTAGTTTGGGCATAACATCCATAAATCCAGTTGACCTGCTCATGTTACCTTGCACTGGTTTGTAGTAGTGGTTACAAACGGGCGAGAGAGGGATCGAGCTCCCAAGTCTCTAGTGTGTGAATATGTGTGCGGTTATAAGTGCTATGTGCTTTGACTTGTGCTAGTGATGTGTGTGTGTGATTGCTTGTCCTCGGAATCGTGTCCCTTTCCCTTCCTTTATAGGCCAAGGTCAAAGACCAACACTGTTACAAGAGCCTAACGGTCAAGAGAATAAAGGTCACGCATTGTCGTGTAGTTCGTTGTCCTCTTGGGTTCCCATCAGTCAAGGAACGCCATGGATGACGCCTTCTTCCTCCGTCAGGGTACTGTAGGCACACCTAGGCCACCCTGGAGCCCGCCGTTACACTCAGTCATGTCCTACAGCGGTTTATCCAGTGTCCTTTGTTGACTTAATAGCTACGAAGTGGTTGAGCCACTGTCCACCAATAGGTCGTGGTGGATTACATACGCGCTCTGACATACATACTCCCATTTTTGTCAATCGAACCTCTCGCTTAGTCAGACTTGCACATTCTCACCTCTGTAATGGCTAAAGTAATACAACCCTAGGAATACCGCGCCCTGGTGGTCGGGTGCAGTGTCTAATCCAATGACCCTTCCTTGTAAATTGTATTGGTTGGTATAGCTTGCCCCTTAAGCCCCGTTTGACATGGTGACAGGCGCCCGGGAACCAGGTACCTGTAGTAGTCCCATGACTCTTAACGGCCCACCTGACGACTAGGTCCCTACTAAGCAACTCAACGAGGTGGAGGTCTCGACCAAGTCCCTATCAAGCAACTCAACGAGGCGGATGTCCCGACCTAGTCCCTACTGAGCAACTCAGCGAGGTGGAGGTCCCGACCTAGTCCTAGCCAGGTTGTAATTCAGCACGTGCCCCTGGGCCCCAGCCCACCTATCACTCACTGAATTATCACTCACATACGCTTGTACTCGCTCGTTATGAAAATGAGGTAGATACTGTTGATTCATGTTAGCCACGACAGGTCGCGTCGTCACCGAATTTCGTCCGGACCAACAGTGCGGCACACCAAAGGGGTGTCAGGAAGTCTCTGTCAACATAAAAGTCAAAAGAAGCATGATGGTTTGAGGTGTCCGGCGAGCAGTAGTTAACATTCCAGTAATAAAACAAAGTTCAAAAAATATAAGCTTACAAGGTTAAAGGAGAGAGTTATCTTTGGCATTATTGGTATATCACTTGGTGCTCATTTTGGCTGAAAGCCGAGCCCTACAAATCCTATTCACATTTCCTCTCCAACTGCTTTGACCTGCAAGAACAACTAAACTTTGAGGTCATATCCTAATTGCACTGAAATGCAGTCTTGTAGAAACAATACAATTTAGTGGCATGCAATTTTGAATTTTCCCATAAGACCCTAGTCAGCGTGCTAAAACAAATACAAAATAAACTCCAACAAGATGCGCGAGTTGAAAGTATAGTTTTCATCAGGAATTACTTAATTTTTTGGTCCAAGACGTGTCCTAAAGTGTTTGTTGTGTTGTTCAAATCTAGAATACCATCCTGAGCCTCACTGAGCAGATTGGCAAAAAAATCAATAGTGCCGGACAAACATCACATATCCACATAAGTAGGTGTCAATAAAAGAATTCATGTGAAAAAAAGATATTAGTAAAAAATATTTGTTATGAAACAATGTAACAAAAAATGGTATATCAAATAAACACTGCATGGATTATTGTAGATGCCGCAATACTGCAAGGATAAATACTTCTCATTAGTAAAGGAGTGGAAAATAACAGGAATATAAAAGAAATTTAATGATACAAACTGGATCAAGCTTGTTAGCTAGTAAAGATTTGACATTGGATTAGTGGAACAGAGTGGCAAATTATATTGGGTCCACTCTAGAATAATCCAGACATAGAGGTCATGAGAAAGATTATATCTATCAATTGTTTTGATCTACCACATTATCTGTTCAAGAGATTATCTTCACCGTGCTAACATGACAACTTAACTTTTATCCTATACTTGTATGTGGTAAGGGGGAAACTAGGTCATTAAACAATGACAAGTAAAAATTATTATAAATACACTTTAGAAGATAATTTGGCCTCTCCAATAGCCTTACAATTAAGAGTTTCATCATTCCTAATTCATATCAGGAATCAACAGGAGGGCGAGGAGGTCCACCTGAACATCTCCACTATCTTTAGTGGGGGAAGCGGGATGCATCGACGGAGAGGTGGAGAGAGAGGCTCAATGAGAGGTCGTCGGCGCGTCGAGGAAGAGGAAGGCGCACACAGGGGCGCACAGTCAGAGGCGGAGCAGGGGGAGCCCGAGCAGCAGCGTGCGCCTGTAGGAGACCATCCCGAACATTGCATGGAGCAGGGACGATGGCTCCGATGTCTCTTCTGACTTCGGTGGCGGGGCGGTACGTTGGAGGAGAGTGGAGGGCAAAATAGCTCCTCGTCAACGTGGTGTGTCGCCGCCGCATCAACGTGGGTCCCAAGCGGCGAGGGCACGAAAATGGGATGGTAGTGGAGTTGAAAGGCGATCGACATCGCGTGGAGGAGCGTGCGAAGAAGGATGCCGTGGTACGGGGTTGACAAGGGGCGTGGGTGGCGGGGAAGCTTCCAGCGTCGAGGCCGAGGTGGCGGCTAGCACCGTGCGGGAGGAGCAGAGTCGCTGAGATGCCCTAGAGGTGTCAGCTCCCCGATAGGTCGAAGAGGGAGGAGCCAGGGCGGAGATCGACGCGAACGACTCATTTCATTTCAGCTGGATTGAAGAAAAACTCGGGTCCGCAGCCACACGTCAGCAAGCCGGTAGCAGCAACACTCGTGAAGCACGGGGAGGGCCTCAATTCCCAGCGTCTTTTAAGACTTTAGATGAAGCATTGTCAGACTGTACCTTGTCTGGCTGGTTTGAAACACAATTTCCCTTCTCAACCTCCTGCTCTACAATTGCATCACCTTTATCCTCCTTTGCTTTGAAGGTCGCCCAAAGGTTGTGTTTGATTTAGAATGTTGTAATTATATTAAACAGTACAAGTTCAAATGTATAGACTTGAGGGCACGATTGTAATTTTTCCGAAGATGTATTCCACGACTATAAATAGGGAATAGTGTCATGCATTAGCTCTCTCTCTCTCTCTCTCGATCAAAAGAGAACAAATCGTTTTGTCTTCAAAGTTGTATTTACTTCTCCTTCTCTGTTGTAACTTCGTGAAGTCGAAGGTATTCATGTATCCCTTTTGTCACACAATATGAAAGAAGAAAAGAATAATTTCTTACGAAATTAAATTGTGTCTCTTACTTTCATGATATAAATGACACATCTGAAGTATTCTTTACATTTTCTTCACTCAACTTCAACTTCATCATTTACTCAACCTTTCTCCTGAAGGCTAAGAGCTAAAGGATGAAGATGGAATATGATCTAATGGCGTTGCCTTGTTTATGACCATCCAAAGGTATCAAAAACAAGTGACCAACAGAGCGTATGAGTTGAAGCAAGATTTGTAGATACTGGATAAATGTATCTGTTTGAAGACTTATGAATTGGAGAGTTGCTCTTGTGTAATATCAAGACATGTTGAAAATAAAGACAGAAAAAACAAGAATTGGGAAAATTCTTGTTGTCCATTTTAACTTCCATCGGCGTGTCCACGTGCCGACAGGAATTAGTTAATCCAAGTTGGCTATATGAGAGCTAACAATAGTTAATTAATCCTCACTGGCCAGACTGACAGCCGATGTGAGTTAATTAATCCATGTCGGCTCAACACCATAACCAACGGGAGTTATTCTCCCATATGAGGAGCCTTCAAGTCCCTTTCTCTCCTTTGCGCACGACTCCCACACATGAGCTAACAGTCGTGACCTCTTTTTCCTCGTTGTTGCACGTCCGACGCTCCCCTAGCCGCACTTGACTCATCGTGGCCACACCCGGCCCACGGTCGTCCTCCCTCGTCGACACGCCACCTCGGCCATCCACAACCGCCCGCGACTGTGCCTCGTCTCTCATTGACCGTGGCGCCCTCGGTCCATCTTCAAATGTCGGTTGTGTTCACCCCATCCCCGCGCTAGTCAACACCTCCCATGCCTCCGACCAACACGCAAGTGCCCTTTTCCCTATGCAAATGAACATAGTTAATTACAATTAGTTTAAAAAGGGATGTTGATTATTCTTGTAGGTGTTAGTATGACCGAAAAAAGTTAGATGTGGTATGATTAGAGTTAGTTTGTTATTGTGAAGTGATAGTGTGATTCGGATTAATATGAATTTATGCATGATACTAGTTATTTCTAATTTAGTGTTGTGAATACTAATTAATGAGTTTGATGTTATTAATTGATATGATGATATAATTTAACTTTATTATATTGTTGTTGCATCAATATAAATATTAATTGTTTTACTTTATCTCCATCCTCTAATCTTGTATTACACAGTTTAGGTTTTGAAATATTAATTGAATACTTCTTTGCATTTAAACTTGTGCTTTGTTTCGGTTATTTATGATGGACAATACGAATTGAATTGAATGTATATGGTTTGGTGAACGGATAACTTAACTTGTGAGATGAGATTGTGATTATTGATTAGCTATGATGAGCTTTGATGAATTTGAAATGTTATGTATATGATGTATGTGAATTGTGATATATGATGTATGTGAATTATGATTCATATTATTTGTGCTTTGTTGTGTTCAAATTGGTTGAAAAAATCATAATAGGTTGTGGTGCTTGTGGACTCTAGTCAGGTTGATGGGAGTTAAGCGCTAACGTGGCACCGTTTAGGTTAACTCCTCGAATTAGGTGGTGAACTGGAGTTATGGGCTGAACACAGTGATTCCTGTTGACCCATGGTGCTCGATGGGAATTAAATAAACCTCGTCGATAGTCGATGGAAATTAGATAATCCTCGACAAAAAAACTAAAAGAAATGACAAACTTTCAGGGATTTATCGAATTATGGTTGTGAGTTTAGGTTACCTTTGGTCGAGCATTTGAGAGCTACTTTTTCTTCTAAAAGCCAATCAAAGGGGTGAAAAATAAAAAAACTGTAGTTTTGGGTAGTATATTTTGAAAGCGTCTTAGACCCTGCCTTTAGCTTTTGATTTCATACCTTTTGAGATTGTGAAAATAAAGAGTTATTTTATAGCAGATAAGTTTTGTACTTGTTTGAATCAAACAACTTACGTTATTTTCATCGTCCACATCCTACAACAACTTTTTACATCTCAACATTCATAATAATTTCTGAGAAGCCACAACTCAACCAAACACACACTTAGTTTTTTAGCTTTCTTTTTAGTCATAAATGTTGGTATATGCTTCTCTGTTTCAAAGCTTTAGGCCTAGGAGCTCATGTAACTTTTGGCTGATTATAGAGGTTGTATTTTATATCTTTTATATAAAAAATATTATTTAAAATATTCTCTAGAATACATTAATCTCTAATATTTTAAAGCATCAGTTTTCACCGCCTTCGTGCGTCATCCCGTCCCTTCCGTCCATCTCTCCCTACCTCGCATTTAAATGATAAAAACCAAAATTATTAATGAAAACTCAAACCATAGCTGCTGGCTCTAAAATAGGGGTGAAGGCAGAATTACTGTCGTTGGTGTCGGTTGGCCTACAGGCCATCGTGTTGCTGCATTGTTGTGGCTGATGTGATATTATATGGTCAGTATCAAAAGTAATTAATACATGAGTATTAGAGATGCTAAGCATGTCACTGATGGTTGCATGTAGCTCCGCCCGTGCTCTAAACTTATATTCACATCCACTTATCTAGTAGAACACATATATCTTTATGTTTTATATTTTATACCCAAGCCTAAATGGAAACCATAGCATTAAACATATACTAACTAGTACTCGTCCATTTCAATTTATAATTATTTTGATTTTTTATACCTAATTTGATCTGCTCGTCTTATTCAAAAAATTTGCAAAGAACAAAAAAATCAAGCCATTCTTAAAATATATTATATGCTAAATGTTATCATAGTAATAATAAATAATAATTATGATCTTTTATAAAATGAGCCAGTTAAGTTGGTGTAAAGAAATCAAATGAATTATAGGTCTCAGTCGGCTAAGCTTTTGTCGGCCAAACCTCCCTCAAGCTAAATTCAGTCGGCTAGATGTCGTTTAGCGAAAAACTCGATTTGCTCACAATCAGACCAATAAAATGATCCTTTGAAGAAAAGATCTCGGGGACCATCGAGTTGATTGTTGCTCAACTCAAAACTCGAGGGCTACATCCATTGGGTGCACCTACAACATGGGAAAAGAAGATGCACTCAAAGACAATCAAATAATAGAGTTCATTCTTGGAGTCTCGAGCCTATTGTCCTCAAAATTTTGCTTGAGCCTTGGGGGCCTGTGGGAGATAGATATCCCATGTGCCACTAAGGCACCAATACATTCCTTGGGTTGCCTAAGAGGCCCATGATAAGTCGCCCAATAGGGCGCACAGTTGGCCTCGCTTGGGTAGGACAAAAACTAATGGAAGTTATGGCGCGCGAGGTAGCTGAAAATCTCGAAGGATACTGCACGGGTATACCGGTGGTGCGCCGTGCGCGTGTCCCACTGAGGGATCACCTCGCGTGTCCTGCGAAGGGGTCACCTGAACTCTGAAGACACGTCACGAGCGTGGTCAAGCGCCGGATCACTCAGATGATAACCCAGAGAAGGCAACCAAGCACCGAAAGAATAGGAATACTTGTAGCAACAGGAAGTAGACTCGAGTGGACTCAATGATCTATAAAGGAATATCTCTCCAGTCAGCTATATAAGGTTGCAGAGGTACCCCTACAAGAAAGAGAGAACACTCCATTAAATTGATAGACAACTTCATCTTCCACATCCCACAATCACTTGTAATCTTCGAACTCATAGCAATCCAATACTCAGCACCACATAGGACGTAGGGTAATACGCACTTGCGGAACCCGAACCTATATAAATCCCTCGTGTTCCGATGTGCCCCTACACGTATCATCGAGCAGCAATCGACGTTGTCGTCCTTTCAAAAGCTCTACGTGGGTTACCCCGTAGCGCGTCGTCGGGACTAAACACTGATAGTGTGCGCGTACAAGGAACAAAGTCCTAATAGAACTCGAGGAAGACGGTTCTAACGACTGGATCAGAAAATCAGCACACGAATAAAAAACCTTTTTGATTTTTTAGAAAAGAGTTTAAATCCAAATCCAATTTTTAGATGCGAATTTAAATTCACACACACAAAAATAATGCTCCAGCATGTAGCGGACAAACAAAATATTTATTTTAAGAAAAATATTATTTGAAATGTTTAATCCGTATAAATGTCCTCTAATTCAAATAAATAGCGGACAAAGAAAGATATTTTTATTTAAATTTCAAATTAGAATTTCGCAACGACCAAACATACATGAATGCATTACACTAGCTCACACTTTGTTTTTAATTACTTAGTGCACTCTAGGCGATAGAATCAGCCATTCATGAATACGTCGCCCTTGCCCCTGGCACAACCATCGAGGTGGCCGAGGGATGGGTGGTGACTAGGGAGGGGAGGGGAGGAGAGGTGGCGATGGGGTGTAGGGGCGACACGCAGATTCGCGTCATGATTGGGGTAAGCGGTAGACGATAACGCCTAGGACGAGGGCGGGGTGCGGTGCTGAGGCCGAGGAGAACGGGCCAGGGAGGAGGACACCGGAGGCAGTGGCCGAGTGGCGGCTGCGGTGAGCGCAGGGGGGGTCGCGAGCGGGGATGACGGGGTTGGGGCACGGTATCACCGTGCACGGCTACAATTGATATTTAATATATAAGTAGTAGAGGTTTAGTTAATTATATATAAAAGTGGAGCTTTAATTTAAGATCAGGTGAGATATATTGTGAACAACAAAATTATTTGTTTTTTAAAATATAGGATCAATCGTGTTATTATTTGTAATAAAGTAGAGAATGTAATGATTAGTGTAGAAAAATAATAATAATAATTTTATGATGATTTTTAATCTTGAATACGATGCCTTTTATGGCCTCATTGAATTTTGAAAACAATTCAACCTATACATACAAATCAGGTTTTAGAAGGAAGGGATCGAATAAACTGAGGGAATACATTTCCTCATTGACATCTTAATTATAAAGATTATTTTGAGTTTTGACGTGTAAAACAAATTTAGAAAGTTTGTAAATTTGTAGAAGAAATAAAGAAACAGAAATACAAAGTTTGTAAAAGAAACAGCAAGCACACGTACGTACATGCATGGTTGTTTTGACGTCTAAAATAAATTTACAAAGTTTGTAAAAGAAAAAGAAACAAAAATACAAACTGCGCCACGTCGTGTACACGCAGAGCGGGCAATACGTACATGCATATGGTCTGTCGGCATCTTTTCACGTAGACGCAAGATTCGACTCTGATCAATCAGCATTTCAAGATATATCACCTATTTATCTTTTCACGTAGATAGATAGTAGATCGATCGTTTCACAGGTCAAAATTCTGTTGTCAAACTTATCTGGAAAAGGTGTATATAAACACCTCGCTAGCTAGCGCTAGCTACCTGCCTGTCCGTGCAAAACTATTAAGCGCAGCTAGCCGATAAACCATCACCTGCATCGTCCCCGGCGACGAGAGAACGTACGCTAGCCGGCCGTCACCACCTGGAGATCGGAGATCGGTGGCATATGGCCGCCAACGACCACGTCTTCCGGGCCACCAACGAGGCATCCGTCGCCCTCCTGCGCAGCCTCCGCGCCGGAACCGTCGACCAGAGATTCAAAGCCTTCATCCACCACGCGGACGTCTACACCGCTGCCCCTGAGGAGCTGGTCGCCGGCCTGGAGCCGGTGCCGGGCACCAACGTGACGGAGGACGGGTACAACAGACAGTGGTACATATACTGTCCAAAGCGATACAAGAACGGCGAGGGAAGGACCAGCGGGCACAGGCTGCGCGCGGTGGAGACCGCCGGGACGTGCTGGCACACGGAGACTGGCCCGAAGCTGCCTTCGGCCAAGTAACGGCCAATATCCAATGTGACGGAAAACTTTTCCAAGTAACGGAGACTAATTCCGCTGCATCCGAAGCTGCCTTCGGCCAATAAAACCCTTGACGGAAAACTTTTCCAAGTAACGGCCTATATCCAATGTGAGATCCACACAGGCCTGCATGTATTTCTTTCATCAACTCTATGCATTCGGTTCTAGATAAACACTTGAGTAACGGAGCACAAACTCCATGCTTGTACAGCTCCCCTTCTATCATGACATATGGACGAGCTCTTGCCTCTATCCTCCTATTATAAGTTTCGTCATCTGAAAGGAATTTACCCTGAAGGTAAGAGATGATCTCAGTTCTCCAATCTTCGCTATAAACAGGAGATATATTGAGGACTGCTCTTTCAAGAAGTTCCATCGAAGGTGCTTTTATTGTTTCGAAGAACACATCCGAAGGTAAGGGCAGCCCCTGTGCTGCTGACTTAGCTAGCAAATCAGCATGCTCATTTTGTCCTCGAGGGATATTTTTGACAGAAAATCCTTCGAAGGAAGCTTCGACTCTTCGAACCATATTCAGATATTTTTCAAGCTTCGACTCTTTGAATATCAACCAAGACATTGTGGACTAGAAATCCTTTGATAACGCAAGAAATAACCATAGCATCATTGTGAGGAAAATCCTTGAGCTGAAGGTCCTCCTGGGAGAAGGTGATTGGAATGTGGGACCACCTTGACTTGATAAAGGGCCCCTGCACTCCAACATGTTGTACCCTTCTCTGCGCCTCTTTCTTCTGCTTTTTGTTGGCTGGTTCTGAGCACGAACCACCTGTTATCGGGAGCACCAGCTTCGGGTCCGAAGCAGCTCCAGCTTGATCGTTGAACGAAGTCATCAGCTCAAAAAAGTGGAAGTGAGTTCACCGGAGGTGGGCGCCAATGTTGGGGACTTGTTCTCAAATGCTATGAATTAAGAACAAGGCAACATAGAATGTTAAATGTTAACGTCCTTCGTCCATGAAGCATTATTCCCTTGAGGATAATGAACCTTGGACGAAGGTTGACAAAAATACGATTACGAAGGTTAAATCTTCGTAATCGAAATTCAATAGATTATATAAGATAACATAAAATAGAAGGTAACAAGGATAAATGAAACATAAACAAATCATATTATATTTAATCAATGTATATAATCATTGAGTACAGTTATACCTCTGCCTTGGCAAAGATTGGTTTCCGAAAGATGCGATTGCAATTACAATAATGCGTGAACAGTAAAGGAATATTGTCCACTATTTATAGGCACAGGACACAGCCTGTGAGGAATTACAATTATGCCCCTCATAAAAGTTTACAACATTGACTCAGACCTTTATGGACTAAAAGGTCATTCTATCTTTAAGTCGGTTTGTAATACCGAAGCTTCATGAAGAGGAACCTTCGGCCATCTCATACAAACAGCTTCAGCCGAAAGCCGCTTCTTCCTAGAAGACCTTCGGCGACGAAGCATAGACCCAACAATGTTCTTTTTTTATCATTTGTTTTAATTCATCTCTCTTAATTATAGGTATGCTCTATTCATGATGCAACTAAGACACATAGAATAAGGAAATCACTATATATTCCTTGTATATAATTTTGGGGTATTACAGCTACATTAATTGATACTTAATATATAAGTAGTAGAGATTTAGTTAATTATATATAAAAGTGGAACTTTAATTTAAGATCAGGTGAGGTGAGGTATATTGTGAACAACAAAATTATTTGTTTTTAAAAATATAGGATCAATCGATGTTATTATTTGTAATAAAGTAGAGAATGTAATGATTAGTGTAGAAAAATAATAATAATAATTTTATGATGATTTTTAATCTTGAATACGCGCGATGCCTTTTATGGCCTCATTGAATTTTGAAAACAATTCAACCTATACATACAAATCAGGTTTTAGAAGCAAGGGATCGAATAAACTGAGGGATTAATACATTTCCTCATTGACATCTTAATTATAAAGATTATTTTGAGTTTTGACGTGTAAAACAAATTTAGAAAGTTTGTAAATTTGTAGAAGAAATAAAGAAACAGAAATACAAAGTTTCAAGCACACGTACGTACATGCATGGTTGTTTTGACGTCTAAAATAAATTTACAAAGTTTGTAAAAGAAAAAGAAACAAAAATACAAACTGCGCCACGTCGTGTACACGCAGAGCGGGCAATACAATACGTACATGCATATGGTCTGTCGGCATCTTTTCACGTAGACGCAAGATTCGACTCTGATCAATCAGCATTTCAAGATATATCACCTATTTATCTTTTCACGTAGATAGATAGTAGATCGATCGTTTCACAGGTCAAAATTCTGTTGTCAAACTTATCTGGAAAAGGTGTATATAAACACCTCGCTAGCTAGCGCTAGCTACCTGCCTGTCCGTGCAAAACTATTAAGCGCAGCTAGCCGATAAACCATCACCTGCATCGTCCCCGGCGACGAGAGAACGTACGCTAGCCGGCCGTCACCACCTGGAGATCGGAGATCGGTGGCATATGGCCGCCAACGACCACGTCTTCCGGGCCACCAACGAGGCATCCACTACAAGAAACTAATAAATGTTCGTGTGTTAATTTAAGAACGTGGGTACCGACGTTCTTAATTAGGTTATGTTCATGGGTTAATATAAGAACGTGGGTACCCACGTTCTTAAATTAAATTCGTGGGCCCGTGGTAAAACCGTCGAACTTATCGTATTAGAAACGTCGGTACCCATGTTCTTAAATTAAATTCGTCGGCCACGTGAGCCCCGTCGAACTTAACCCAAAACCTAAATCTCTCACCGCCGCGCGTCTCTCTTTTTTCCCTCTGTATACCGCGAGCGCCCGCAACTAGCTGCCAGCCGCGCGCCCGCCGCTACCTGCTCGCATCCAGCGCCCCGCCGCCACCCCTCGCGGTGATCTATGTGGGCGACGTCCACGGCTACATCACGAAGCTGGAGAGCCTCTGTTCCAACCTCTAGGCCGCACTCCCCGCCGACGCCTTGGCCACCGCGCTGGTCATCTTCCTCGGCGACTACAACGACCGCGGCCCGCACACCCGCAGGGTTCTCAACTTTCTCCTCGCGCTCCCGACGCGCTACCCAGCGCAGCGCCATGTCTTCCTCTGCGGCAACCACGACCTCGCCTTCGTGGCGTTCGTTGGGGCGCTGCCGCTGCCGCCCAACGGCTCCCTGTTCTTTGGCCACCTGCGCAGCGCCATCTCTCTGTCCTCCCTCTCTCGCTCATCCTCCCCCACCGCCCTGCTTATTTACGCCCATTTCTTAAGAGAGGATTTGATAGCCTGTCAGAATAAAAGAGCTCGAGGAAATTGCGGCGGCCGGAAATTCTGGTCATGGTGCCACACAAACACGATAATCTGCTTCATCCTCGACGGAATTGCCGTCGGGGTCGGGCGATTCTTCGGAGGACAAGCGCCTCTGTTTCGTTGAGCTAGCTAGGTCCATGGGGATTAGTCAGGACACTCATGAGTCGATGGCAACAGATGCAGCCAATTACCTTTGCCACCAGCTTCAGCATCTTCTTGGGCCTATCTCTTCTGCGACGAGCCAAAGTGGCCCCTGGGAGGAGAGGTCGGCGATGGTTAGGTTGACTCAGAAGCTGCAGAAATCTAAGAGAAATAAGCGGTGGCGGCAGAGGAGAAGGAAGCATGTTGAAGAGCTTTTTCAGAAGGTGCCACTCGTCGCTGTCACCTTTTATACGTCTCATTATACATTTCTGGTTCCTTCATTCCAAACAGCCAAAAAAAACCAACCATGTGAATTGTGAAATGTGGATGGCATCTCTTGTCTTGTTGTTTCATAGGAGCGTGCGGATTATGATAGAGTTGACCAGGAAGCTGATGAATGGAGGGCTAAGCAAATAGCCAAGGACATTGCAAAACAGAGGGTGCGTTCTCGTATCTGTGAATTTTGTTTCATGATTAAAGATATATTGCAGTAGGACAGAATTGTTGCTTCAGAATTAATGTATTCACTTATGTACCTGTTAACCAGGTGGAAAGCATGCAGCAGATTGCTAGAAAGAAAACAAATGTGGAAAGAAAGCGCCTAGAATCTGAGGTACTATGGAATAAAATTTCACGCCCAGGCTGTGCTGTGAAAGTTTTCTTCTCTAGGGTGTTTGAGAACTGCCTTTTACTAGTTATGTGCAAGCGCATGTGCGCATACTACTGAACACTGATACAAACCAGTTATTTTGTTTGTTTGTTTAAGTTTAGCTGCAACATTTAAGTTGTGGCTTACTTTGATACAAACTAATTATTTTGTTTGTTTGTATAAGTTTAGTTGCAACATTTAAGTTGTGCCTTACTGCCTTCCTATTCTTATGATCTTTATCTACTTTTATTGTAACTCTAGAAACCCTCTGATCTCTACAATTGTCTTAGTGCAACCAATCTTATGGGATATCATTCACCTATTTTTTTGTATTTTTTGGAGAGCTATTTTGCAATCAGTTCATGAAGATTTGAGTAGTCATTCAAATTTCTTTTTTACTTTAATCTACTATTGATTCTGTGGACGTTTTTGAGTTAATAGTATCATCATAATATTCATTATCCTGAATAAGCTAATTTTCCCAATTGGCAATTCAAATCTGGTACTTCCAGCTGGAGCTTGCCCTAATGGTCGAGAAACTTCAGGAGCTTCGGTCTATAAGAGTTCAAAAAATGAAGAAACAAGGTAAAATATTCTTATTTTCCTATTTCTTTATTTGCATTCTCTGCTTTACAAAATATGTTATGTACATGCATGAGGTGTATTAGTATCACCTAGAAAATAATTAATAGTTGGATTATTTTGTATTCAGTTAATAAATATATTAGTACTTAATTGTTCACTCTCTCTCAGCCTTGAAAGCTTGGGTAGTGGTGGGAAAAATTATGGTGACTACTGACTAAACTTTATTTTCCTAGTTGACTTACACAGTGAAACAACAATTGCCATGATTGACTTTTACTAAAAGTCACACAAATGTCTTATCATTGAATCCTTTTCTGACCTTAAGGCTGAGCTATGTTATTTAGATTCTGGCATTCTGCATGCTGAAGGCTGAAACACATATGCTGAAGAGAAAAGAATAGCATATCCATTTTAGCGATATAAATGTCTGTGTCTACCTGTGTATGATCCCACTAGCATAAACATTTTGGATTGACAGAATGCTCATAGTTCCTATATAATAGCACCTAAGTACCAGTGTCTCAAAATGGATTAGTGCAGTGGTGTGTTAAAGCGAATCTCATATAATATTTTCCCTGATAGTAAATGTTGCACTTGCTCGCAGTCGTATACCTGGGCACTGGACATTGGTCTTACTACTTTGGTTTTCCTATTTTTGTAGATCCATACTTGAACACAGATGCAAGTACAATGTCCCCCTTTGAGCATGGTGAGGTGTCTGTTCTTGATAACGGTGGATAGGTACAGCTCCCTAATACTTCCATTTAATACACATTTTAAAATTTGCAGCCTCGATGGTATCTACCTAGCATGTGGTATTTGTAGGTTGACTTGGATTTAGAGAATTATGAGTGTTTCATAGATGTTACTCTGACGAGGGATAACAATATTACCACTAGAAATATATACTAGGTGAGTATCTTCTAGCTCAAGGAAATACTTGTGTTTGCTCATTTGAGATTGTAACCGATAGTTTCTACTTCTTTCAGTCTGTCATTGAGAAGGAGAGAAGGGGTGATTATATTGGAAAGACTTTATAGGTAATTTTTCTGTGGCATTTATCACTCGAGTTGCATTGTATGGACTGTCCATATCCCATAATCTAAAATAACTATGGTTTCAAATATCTAGGTTGTTCCTCATGTCACTGATGAAATAAAATAGTGAATACAGTCAGTGTCTTTAGTTCTTGTGGATGGGCAGACCTGTCTAGCCGATGTTTGTGTTATTGAATTAGGAGACACTGTATGTAGGGTTTTATGACATCTTACAATATGACACTTATGTAATTATTATAATATAGCAGATAAATTGATTTCACTTTTATTTTAGGTGATAATTTATGGTTGTGGTGATATGTTTTGGTTTTACAACTTCACTCTTATGAGAATTGTATTGTTTTTTATGGTTTATTTTTCTATCTATTTGTGTGGGAACTGTTGGACCCTTAGATTAGGGTACACTCTTTGGACTGCCATTTCTTTTATGCTAATGTAGCATTCACAAATTTTACATTTCTTGGAATTAAAGACATCAAAATTGTACATTCATCTTATGATGTTGGGGTTATTTTGCAGACACATTCAGTGAAGATTTGTTCTCAGGTTGATCTGTGCAATTTTGATGGCACTCATGGTGTCAAGTGAGGACTGGTTGATCTGTGCAATCACTGGACAGCGTTGAATGTACACAAATGACAAATTTGACATGCTCATATTGGGTCCAGGTCCGTGTTATCCTAAATCTCAGTCATTCTCAGTTGGATTAGTTCATCCTTAAATATCTAGAGTTATCATTATTCTGAATTTCCTTACCAATTCAAAGACGATAAACTGAAGATTACTAATGAGTGGAACTTTCTATATTCAATCGCATATGTAGCCTATGAACTTTCCTGACAAGGTAAGGTGTTTCCTTTGCTTCTTGTTTTTATATGATACTTGATTGTTGTGTTGATGCAGTGTCCCAGTGGGTCAAGGCTATGATTTGACTGAAACTTGTGCTGGAGCAGCTTTCACTGAATGGGATGACACCACTTCCTTGCTGCTATGTGAAGGTTTGTTCTACAAATTTGATGTTTGCTGGATCTGTTAACAAATGTAGTTGATATTCATATGGCAGATGTAGCAGATGAAACCTGCATTAAAAAGAACAGGTGGTAGATTTAAGCGTGTCTGGGAGTGTCATGCTTGGCACCTTTTCTGGATCCATTTTATCAACCACGTAGCTTAGCATTTTAGTTTTTTCAATGGAATGCTCAAACTTTTCCATTAAATACTTGCCCCCAACCATTTATCTGATTTTGATTCCCTAACGAATACAATGAACACTTCCATTTTCCTTAAAATTGTTCTCTTTCCAGCATGTTCAGGCCTTAATTATCTGAAATATGTTCCTTTTTCGTCAAACCAATGTAGCTTGTTTCATGGGAAGAAGGTGGTTACAAGATTTCTGATTATCCGATGCTGAGAGGAGAGGTAGTGGTTGGCGGACACAGTACAACAAAAGGCTATAGGACTAACTGTATTGTATGTGATATTCTGTGAACTTATATATTTGGACTTGTGTGAATTTGTGATATGAACATATATCAATGTGTTTGAAATCTGTATTGTATGTGATATTCTGTGTTGCATGTGATATTATGTGTGTCTAATTTTTCATTTCTGTATTTTTTATTTTTTTCTGAAAAGCGTTAAGAACGTGGGTACCCACGTTCTTAATGTTAAGAACGTGGGTACCGTCGAACTTAATGTGCAGTCCTCGCAGACCCACGCAGGACACATAAGTTCGACGGCCACAGGGCCCCGTCGAACTTAACCGTAAGAACGTGGGTACCCACGAACTTATGGAAAAAAATTCGACGGCCCCCGTCGAACTTAAAAACGCACGTTCTTATTGTTAAGTTCGACGGTACCTACGTTCTTAATGTTAAGTTCGACGGTACCCACGTTCTTAATGTTAAGTTCGACGGGGCCGTCGAACTTACTTCTCTAAGTTCGTCCAAAAATCGTCGTCGGCTATATTCGTCGGTAAACCCACGTTCTTACGGTAAGTTCGACGGCTTATTACATTAAGTTCGACGGTTTGTCACCCACGTTCTTTAACCAGTTTTCTGTAGTGATCCGTCGCCCTCCTGCGCAGCCTCCGCGCCGGAACCGTCGACCAGAGATTCAAAGCATTCATCCACCACGCGGACGTCTACACCGCTGCCCCTGAGGAGCTGGTCGCCGGCCTGGAGCCGGTGCCGGGCACCAACGTGACGGAGGACGGGTACAACAGACAGTGGTACATATACTGTCCAAAGCGATACAAGAACGGCGAGGGAAGGACCAGCGGGCACAGGCTGCGCGCGGTGGAGACCGCCGGGACGTGCTGGCACTCGGAGACTGGCCCGAAGTCCATGCAGGGCTTGCCCGGCGCCACGGTCTGCAGCCTATCCTACGGCCACAAGGAGAAGGAGGACGGGACGTCAGGTCGGCATCGCTTCCACCGAATGGGATGGAGGATGTTCGAGTACGACGACACCCAGGGCGGCGGCGGCGACCACGTGCTGTGCAAGGTGCACCGTTCGTCCTCGTCTCTGGCCAAGAACAAGTCGAAGGCCAAGAGGACGGCGACAGGCGATCACCCCGAGGCGCCGCCAACCAAGGTGATCCACGACGTGCAGGTCCAGATGCAGGACCCCGCCGGCGCCATCTTCACCGGTGCTTACCCGACGATGGATGATCCCCTGTTGATGGTCAGAGGCGAGGAGGCATCAGAGGCGGAGCACGGTGGTGACTTGGGCAAGTTCAACATCGGTGGCTTATTGCTCAACATCGACAATGTCGATTGGAAAACTTTGCTAGACAATGTCGATGGGGAGCAGCAGCAACAACAACCATGCGCTGAGCCGGCCAAGCAGAGCAGCGTGCAGGTGCAGGTGGACCCCGCCGCCACTTTGATGCCCTCCAATGTTCATGGTCATGAACAAGGCGGGGATTCCATGATGGTCGGAGGCGAGGAAGAACAGCGTCGACGCATTGAGGAGCAGGTCAGCGTCGACGACTTGCTCGACGTCAACAATGTCGATTGGAAAGCTTTGCTAGATATGCTAGAAGACGATGAGGAGCAGGGGCTGCCGCTGCAGCAGCAGCCATGCGCTGAGCCGGCGGCCGAGCAGAGCCAGAGCAGCAGGATCGAGGACCCGGCCGTGCCACCCGTTTGAAAACAGAATACGCTTCTCTGCTGATTGTAAACACTTTACAGGGACATTAAATATCATCTTGTCTTGAACCAAAGAAATATAATTATGCATGGTTGTTTTACTTTATTAATATTTATGATCAGTGATTTATGTTATTCATATAATTGTTCATCAGATCTAGTGTAGCGTCAATCTTTTACAGTTAGCTGTTGTGTTGTTATGTCAGACAAGTGGATGCTTGTCGGAGATTGCCGGAGTTTCAGCCACTGCCTTGGCCGCCAGCGAGCTCTCAACTACAACACGTGGGGGCTTTTGAAACATTCTACCGGTTACAGACACAAACATGCTCTGGCTGAAACCGACTAAACTGACACAAGCTTATTCAGACAAATGGGTGTTTATATCCTATCCACATTATGGCTTTGGCAAATCACGCGCAAGTCGGTTTTTGTCATGATTATTCAGTATGTGATGAACATTATTCGTCAACTCTAGTGTAGCGTTAAGACCAGAACAGATTTTAGATTAATCTTCAGACAAGCGGTCTAAAATTAATCATCTTCGCGCAACGGACCTAAAGAATGTCTGATGCTTAATACTAGATGTAATGTAGCAGTAGTTCGTTGGAGTCACAAGCTCGTCCAATTTTAACATGGTTTCAGCACCACAATCACATGCTTTCTGAATCCTGATAATTCATAGCACTCTCTGCTTGCCCATAATTTCATGGAACACAAGGGGTGTGCTGTATACCACTCAAGGTCTCTAGATTGGACAGTTAGAAAAAAAATCTCCAGATTGCATCTTCTAGTATGTGATATACAGATGAACAATAAGCAACTAATCTGGGATATGACGATTATGAGTATAAACAAATGAAATGTGGCTAGCCCTTTTCATACAAAAACATAGAAAATAGAAAGGAAAACATTTATTTCAATCTTACTTCAGATTAGTTAGGAAAGATGAATACACAAGACATTCAAACTGAGAGCACCTAGAGGGGGGTGAATAGGTGATCCTGTAAAAACTTGAAACTTAATCCGCAAAACTTGATTAGGAGTTAGCACGAATAAGCCAAGTGGCTAGAGAGGAGAACTTGCACAACACGATAACCACAAAGATATCAACACAGAGATGGCACGGTGGTTTATCCCGTGGTTCGGCCAAGTCCAACACTTGCCTACTCCACGTTGTGGCGTCCCAATGGACGAGGGTTGCAATCAACCCCTTTCAAGCGGTCCAAAGACCCACTTGAATACCACGGTGTTTTGCTTTCACTTTACTATATCCCGCTTGCGAGGAATCTCCACAACTTGGAGCCTCTCGCCCTTACACTTTGAAGTTCACAGAGAAGCACGGAGTAAGGGAGGGATGAGCAACACACACAAGACACGAAATCAGAGTATCAACACGCACACAAGTCGCAACAAGAGCTCACAACACAACTTAGCGAGTTCACAACTCAAATGGAGCTCTAATTGCTATCGCAAAGAATCAAATGCGCGGAATCGAAGTCTTGGTGCTTAGGAATGCTTAGAGAATGCTTGGTGTGCTCCTCCATGCGCCTAGGGGTCCCTTTTATAGCCCCAAGGCAGCTAGAAGCCGTTGAGTGCATTCCAGGAAGGCAATTCTTGCCTTCTGTCGCCTGGCGCACCGGACAGTCCGGTGCACCACCGGACACAGTCCGGTGCGGATCTCCTTCCTTATTTGGCGAAGCCGACCGTTGGCGCTTTGGGGCCGTTGGTGCACCGGACACTGTCCGGTGCACACCGGACAGTCCGGTGCCCCCCTTCCGACTGTTGGCTCGGCCATGTGTCTCGCGCGGATCGCGCGGCCGACCGTTGGCCCGGCCGACCGTTGGCTCACCGGGCAGTCCAGTGCACACCGGACAGTCCGGTGAATTATAGCCGTACGTCGTTAATCACTTCCCGAGAGCAGCAAGTTCGCCTGACCCAGCCTGGCGCACCGGACAGTCCGGTGCACCCAGACAGAGCTGACTTTGGCTGAACAAAGCCATCTTTAATTTCAACTTGATTTTTCCTGTTTCCAGCACTTAGACACAATACATTAGTCTCTAAAACAATGTACTAAGTCTGAGAAACATACCTTTATACTAGATTTGTACTTTGTCCACCATTTAACACTTAGGCACTTGTGTTGGACACTAAATCACCAAAATACTTAGAAATGGCCCAAGGGCACATTTCCCTTTCAATCTCCCCCTTTTTGGTGATTTATGCCAACACAACATAAAGCAAGTAGAACAAGTGCAAAATCAATTCACATAAGAACTCAAAATTGTTTTGATTCACATTTGACCTATATGGATCATTCTTTGCCACCGCTTGTTTTGTTTTTGCAAATCA
The DNA here is from genome assembly GCF_902167145.1 of Zea mays. Classification (NCBI taxonomy): domain Eukaryota; kingdom Viridiplantae; phylum Streptophyta; class Magnoliopsida; order Poales; family Poaceae; genus Zea; species Zea mays. The sequence continues at coordinate 6,874,465 of NC_050105.1, read as the reverse complement.
AACTCAAATTCCTATCTCTAAGTCAAACATACATGTTGAAACATAAAGAGAGATATTTCACGAGAAATTGATCAAGGATTCAAAAACTCTCCCTTTTTCCCATAATTAAGCCTTCTCCCCACAAGAGACCACTTTGGACAATAAGAGATAAACAAGAGGATTTTGACAAAACAAAAGCTCTATTCGACTATTTTCAAAATTCTCAAGTGGTAGCTGATCCATTTCTTGCTTTGGCCTTATTTTCTCCCCCTTTGGCATCAAGCACCAAAACGGAATCAATTTTGGCCCTTTAACCCCATTGCCTCACCAAAATCTTCAACTAAGAGTAAAAAGGCAATAAGAGCATAGAGATGAACTTGGAATAAGTTACTCTTTCATCGGAGTGCAGTGGAAGTCTTGCATGGTCCAAGTAATCAAGCAAACTCAAGCACATGGTTAGTCCCAAAGAGTCAAGTTGTAACACACCTCCCCCTAAATTTGTGCACCACTTGCAAATGGACTTGTGAGGTCCGGGGAGTGTTTGTACAACTTGAGCACTATAAATAAACAACAAAATGCAGGAACATGAGCAAGGCATAAACACATGTATGCTATAAATCAATCCAAGTTCCGCGAGTCTAAGACATTTAGCTCACTACGCAACTTGCAAAAGGTCTGCTCATCTAAAGGCTTGGTAAAGATATCGGCTAACTGATTCTCGGTGCTAACATGAAACACTTCGATATCCCCCTTTTGCTGGTGATCTCTCAAAAAGTGATGCTGGATGTCTATGTGCTTTGTGCGGCTGTGTTCAATAGGATTATCCGCCATGCGGATAGCACTCTCATTATCACATAGGAGTGGGACTTTGCTCAGATTGTAGTCAAAGTCCCTGAGGGTTTGCCTCATCCAAAGTAGTTGCGCGCAACACTGTCCTGCGACAACATACTCGGCCTCAGCGGTGGATAGGGCAACGGAGTTTTGTTTCTTGGAACTCCATGACACTAGGGACCTTCCTAAGAATTGGCACGTCCCCGATGTACTCTTCCTATCGACCTTACATCCAGCATAGTCGGAGTTTGAATATCCAATCAAGTCAAAGGTAGACCCCTTTGGATACCAGATCCCGAAGCAAGGTGTAGCTACTAAATATCTAAGAATTCGCTTCACAGCCACCAAGTGACATTCCCTTGGATCGGATTGAAATCTAGCACACATGCATACGCTAAGCATAATATCCGGTCTACTAGCACATAAATAAAGTAAAGACCCTATCATAGACCGGTATGCCTTGTGATCAACGGACTTACCTCCTTTGTTGAGGTCGGTGTGTCCGTCGGTTCCCATTGGAGTCTTTGCGGGCTTGGCGTCCTTCATCCCAAACCGCTTGATCAAGTATTGTGTGTACTTTGTTTGGGAGATGAAGGTCCCATCCTTGAGTTGCCTCACTTGGAACCCAAGGAAATAGCTTAACTCGCCCATCATTGACATCTCAAACTTTTGAGTCATCACCCTGCTAAACTCTTCACAAGACTTTTGATTAGTAGAACCAAATATTATGTCATCGACATAAATTTGGCACACAAAAAGATCACCATCACAAGTCTTAGTAAAAAGAGTTGGATCGGCTTTCCCAACCTTGAAAGCATTAGCAATTAAAAAGTCTCTAAGGCATTCATACCATGCTCTTGGGGCTTGCTTAAGTTCATAGAGCGCCTTAGAGAGCTTACACATGTGGTCGGGGTACCGTTCATCCTCGAAGCCAGGGGGTTGCTCCACGTACACCTCCTCCTTGATTGGCCCGTTGAGGAAAGCGCTCTTCACATCCATTTGGAACAACCTGAAAGAATGGTGAGCGGCATATGCTAGCAAAATGCGAATGGACTCTAGCCTAGCCACAGGAGCGAAAGTCTCCTCAAAGTCCAAACCTGCGACTTGGGCATAACCTTTTGCCACAAGTCTAGCCTTGTTCCTTGTCACCACCCCGTGCTCGTCTTGTTTGTTGCAAAACACCCACTTGGTTCCCACAACATTTTGCTTGGGACGAGGCACCAGTGTCCAAACTTCATTTCTCTTGAAGTTATTGAGCTCCTCTTGCATGGCCAACACCCAGTCCGGATCTAGCAAGGCCTCCTCTACCCTGAAAGGCTCAATAGAAGAGACAAAGGAGTAATGCTCACAAAAAATAACTAATCGAGATCGAGTAGTTACTCCCTTGCTAATGTCACCCAAAATTTGGTCGACGGGATGATCCCTTTGAATCATCGCTCGGACTTGAGTTGGAGGTGCCGGTTGTGCTTCTTCCTCCATTACTTGATCATCTTGTGCTCCCCTTGATCACACGCCTCCTCTTGATGAACATGTTCATCTTCTTGAGTTGGGGGATGCACCATTGTTGAGGAAGAAGGTTGATCTTGCTCCTTTTGTTCCATTGGCCTCACATCTCCAATCGCCATGGTGCGCATTGCGGTCGTTGGAACGTCTTCTTCATCTACATCATCAAGATCAACAACTTGCTTTCTTGGAGAGCCATTAGTCTCATCAAATACAACGTCGCTAGAGACTTCAACCAAACCCGATGATTTGTTGAAGACCCTATACGCTTTTGTATTTGAGTCATAACCTAACAAAAACCCTTCTACGGCTTTGGGAGCAAATTTGGAATTCCTACCCTTCTTCACTAGAATGTAGCATTTACTCCCAAAAACTCGAAAATACGAAACATTGGGTTTGTTACCGGTTAGTAGCTCATATGAAGTCTTCTTGAGAAGGCGATGAAGATAGACCCGGTTGATGGCGTGGCGAGCCGTGTTCACGGCTTCCGACCAAAAACGCTCGGGGGTCTTGAACTCTCCAAGCATCGTCCTCGCCATGTCTATAAGCGTCCTGTTCTTCCTCTCTACCACACCATTTTGTTGTGGTGTGTAGGGAGCGGAGAACTCATGCTTGATTCCTTCCTCCTCAAGATACTTCTCCACTTGAAGGTTCTTGAACTCGGACCCATTGTCGCTTCTTATCTTCTTCACCTTGAGCTCAAACTCGTTTTGAGCTCTCCTTAGGAAGCGCTTGAGGGTCCCTTGGGTTTCAGATTTATCCTGCAAAAAGAATACCCAAGTGAAGCGGGAAAAATCATCAACTATAACAAGACCATACTTACTTCCTCCTATGCTTAGATAGGCAACAGGTCCGAAGAGGTCCATATGAAGTAACTCCAGGGGTCTTGATGTTGTCATCACATTTTTGGCATGATGAGAGCTTCCCACCTGTTTCCCTGCTTGACAAGCTGCACAAGGTCTATCTTTTTCGAAAGTAACATTAGTTAGACCTATCACGTGTTCTCCCTTTAGAAGCTTGTGAAGGTTCTTCATCCCTACATGTGCTAAGCGACGATGCCACAGCCTGCCCATGCTAGTCTTAGCAATTAAGCATGCATCTAGACCAGCCTCCTCTTTTGCAAAATAAACTAAATAGAGTTTACCGTCTAATACACCCTTAAAAGCTAATGAACCATCACTTCTTCTAAAGACAGACACATCTACATTTGTGAATAGACAATTATATCCCATATTGCATAATTGACTTACGGATAGCAAATTATATCCAAGCAACTCAACTAAGAATACATTAGAAATAGAGTGCTCATTTGAGATTGCAATCTTGCCTAAGCCTTTAATCTTGCCTTGGTTCCCATCACCGAATATGATTGAATCTTGGGGATCCTTGTTCTTGACGTAGGAAGAGAACATCCTCTTTTTCCCCGTCATGTGGTTTGTGCATCCGCTGTCGATAATCCAGCTTGATCCCTCGGATGCATAAACCTGCAAGGCAAATTTAGGCTTGGGTCTTAGGTACCCAACTCATGTTGGGTCCTACAAGGTTAGTACAATAAGCCTTAGGGACCCAAATGCAAGTTTTATCTCCCTTGCATTTTGCCCCTAATTTTCTAGCAATTATCTTCCTATCCTTTCTACAAATAGCAAAGGAAGCATTTAAAGCATGATAAATTGTAGAAGGTTCACTATTTGTTTTCCTAGGCACATGAACAACATTTCTTCTAGGCATGTGATTAATAGCATTTCTCCTAGCTAAATTTCTATCATGCACAATAGAAGAACTAGAAGCAACCATAGCATAAGAATCAAAAGCATCATAACTTCTATAAACATTTCTAGAATGTCTCCTATCATGATACATGAAGGCATGGTTCTTTTGAGCACTACTAGCCATAGGGGCCTTCCCTTTCTCCTTGGTGGAGATGGGAGCCTTATGGCTTGTTAAGTTCTTGACTTCCCTCTTGAAGCCAAGACCATCCTTAATTGAGGGGTGTCTACCAATCGTGTAGGTATCCCTTGCAAATTTTAGCTTGTCAAATTCACTCTTGCTAGTCTTAAGTTGGGCATTAAGACTAGCCACTTCATCATTTAATTTAGAGATGCAAACTAGGTGTTCACTACAAGCATCAACATTAAAATCTTTGCACCTATTGCAAATTATAACATGTTCTACACAAGAGTTAGATTTATTTGCTACTTCTAGTTTAGCATTTAAATCATCATTAACACCTTTTAAAGTAGAAATGGTTTCATGACAAGTAGATAGTTCATAAGAAAGCATTTCATTCCTTTTAACTTCTAGAGCAAGAGAATTTTGTGCACTAACAAATTTATCATGCTCTTCATACAAAAGATCCTCTTGCTTTTCTAATAACCTATTCTTATCATTCAAGGCATCAATTAATTCATTAATTTTATCAACCTTGGTTCTATCTAGGCCCTTGAATAAACATGAATAATCTATTTCATCATCATCACTAGACTCATCCTCACTTGAAGAAGCATAAGTACTAGTATTACGAATGCTTACCTTCTTTTCCCTTGCCATGAGGCAAGTGTGATGCTCGTTGGGGAAGAGGGATGACTTGTTGAAGGCGGTGGCGGCGAGTCCTTCGTTGTCGGAGTCTGACGAGGAGCAATCCGAATCCCACTCCTTTCCAAGATGTGCCTCGCCCTTTGCCTTCTTGTAATTCTTCTTCTTTTCCCACTTTCCACTCTTCTTTTCCTGGTCACTATCATTATCGGGACAGTTAGCGATAAAATGACCAATCTTACCACATTTGAAGCAGGAGTGCTTCCCCTTGGTCTTGTTCTTGTTGGGGTGCTCCTTGCGACCCTTTAGCGCCGTCTTGAATCGCTTGATGATGATGGCCATCTCTTCATCATTAAGCCCGACCACCTCAACTTGTGCCACCTTGCTAGGTAGCACCTCCTTGCTCCTTGTTGCCTTGAGAGCAATAGTTTGAGGCTCTTGGATTGGGCCATTTAATGCATCGTCGACGTATCTAGCCTCCTTGATCATCATCCGCCCGCTTACGAACTTTCCAAGGATCTCCTCGGGCGTCATCTTCGTGTACCAAGGATTCTCACGAATGTTGTTCACAAGATGTGGATCAAGGACGGTAAAGGACCTTAGCATTAGGCGGACAACGTCGTGGTCCGTCCATCGCGTGCTTCCGTAGCTCCTTATCTTGTTGACGAGGGTCTTGAGCCTGTTGTACGTCTGTGTTGGCTCCTCCCCTCTAATCATCGCGAATCTCCCGAGTTCGCCTTCCACCAACTCCATTTTGGTGAGCATGGTGACGTCGTTCCCCTCATGTGAGATCTTGAGGGTGTCCCAGATCTGCTTGGCATTGTCCAAGCCGCTCACCTTATGGTACTCGTCCCTGCACAATGAGGCTAACAACACAGTAGTAGCTTGTGCATTTTTATGAATCTGTTCATTTATAAATAAAGGACTATCCGAGCTATCAAATTTCATTCCACTCTCTACTATCTCCCATATACTAGGATGGAGAGAGAACAAGTGACTACGCATTTTGTGACTCCAAAATCCGTAGTCCTCTCCATCAAAATGAGGAGGTTTACCAAGTGGAATGGAGAGTAAATGAGCATTGGTACTTTGAGGAATACGAGAATAATCGAAAGAGAAGTTTGAGTTAACCGTCTTCTTTTTCTCGTAGTCGTTGTCGTCGTCCTTTTGGGAAGAAGATGACTCATCGCTGTCATCGTAGTAGACGATCTCCTTTGATGCGCCTCGTCTTCTTCTTCTTCCCATCTTTTCGTTTGTGGTCCGAGCCCGAGTCGGTAGGCTTGTCATCTTTAGGCTCGTTGACGAAGGACTCCTTCTCCTTATCATTGATCACAATCCCCTTGCCCCTAGGATCCATCTCTTCGGGCGGTTAGTCCCTTTCTTGAAGAGAACGGCTCTGATACCAGTTGAGAGCACCTAGAGGGGGGTGAATAGGTGATCCTGTAAAAACTTGAAACTTAATCCGCAAAACTTGATTAGGAGTTAGCACGAATAAGCCAAGTGGCTAGAGAGGAGAACTTGCACAACACGATAACCACAAAGATATCAACACAGAGATGGCACGGTGGTTTATCCCGTGGTTCGGCCAAGTCCAACACTTGCCTACTCCACGTTGTGGCGTCCCAATGGACGAGGGTTGCAATCAACCCCTTTCAAGCGGTCCAAAGACCCACTTGAATACCACGATGTTTTGCTTTCACTTTACTATATCTCGCTTGCGAGGAATCTCCACAACTTGGAGTCTCTCGCCCTTACACTTTGAAGTTCACAGAGAAGCACGGAGTAAGGGAGGGATGAGCAACACACACAAGACACAAAATCAGAGTATCAACACGCACACAAGTCGCAACAAGAGCTCACAACACAACTTAGCGAGTTCACAACTCAAATGGAGCTCTAATTGCTATCGCAAAGAATCAAATGTGCGGAATCGAAGTCTTGATGCTTAGGAATGCTTAGAGAATGCTTAGAGAATGCTTGGTGTGCTCCTCCATGCGCCTAGGGGTCCCTTTTATAGCCCCAAGGCAGCTAGGAGCCATTGAGTGCATTCCAGGAAGGCAATTCTTGCCTTCTGTCGCCTGGCGCACCGGACAGTCCGGTGCACCATCGGACACTGTCCGGTGCGGATCTCCTTCCTTATTTGGCGAAGCCGACCGTTGGCGCTTTGGGGCCGTTGGCGCACCGGACACTGTCCGGTGCCCCCCTTCCGACCGTTGGCTCAGCCACGTGTCTCGTGCGGATCGCGCGGCCGACCGTTGGCCCGGCCGACCGTTGGCTCACCGGACAGTCCGGTGAATTATAGTCGTACGCCGTTAATCACTTCCCGAGAGCAGCAAGTTCGCCTGACCCAGCCTGGCGCACCGGACACTGTCCGGTGCACCCAGACAGAGCTGACTTTGGCTGAACAAAGCCATCTTTAATTTCAACTTGATTTTTCCTGTTTCCAGCACTTAGACACAATACATTAGTCTCTAAAACAATGTACTAAGTCTGAGAAACATACCTTTATACTTGATTTGTACTTTGTCCACCATTTAACACTTAGGCACTTGTGTTGGACACTAAATCACCAAAATACTTAGAAATGGCCCAAGGGCACATTTCCCTTTCACAAACATGTTAAAATGTTAACCGAACATTAATAGTTCCAAAATAAAAACGTTACACAAGACATTCACGATGTTGCCATGTAATACCCAAAAGTTTGGAAGGAATAAAGGAGTGTTTTAACTATGTGATGAGGACAAATTCTTGTTTGTTTAATTCCATGTGTATGAGTTATTTGTTTAAACAAATTAATAAATTAAAAATAAGACTTTCATCATGCTGGATTCATTGTCTGCTGCATTTATATTTGAATTCAAGAATCATAACCAGATTTGATATTAGAAATTCAAAATAAGAATTTAAAAAGGAATTAGAAACGAAAAACATAAAAGAAAACGGAAAAAAAGAGAAACAGATTGACCGTTGCTGGGCCAAAACCCTCAGCCGAACCCAGTCGTGGGCTCGTGTGCCGACAAGTGGGCCTCGCTGGGCAAACGTCGATTCGCTGAAGCCGTCCACGCCCTCGAGACCAGTCACCGACACCACATGCCCACTCATCACTCTCCCATTTCACCAGACGTCATCTTCACGCGCGCACACCGCTACTGATGGGCCGCGATGTTAGTCGCACCACAAGATTTCACATGCGCACACCAGAATCACTGGCATGTGGGGCCATGGTGCCAGAACCGTCTTCCACCTAGGGTTGTTACGGTTTGCAACTGTCGCCATAACCGCTAGAGTTGCTGCCAGCCATGAGCCGAGGAACTCAACCCAGTGGCGAACATAGAGAGAGAGAGAGAGGAAGGGAGAGAGAAGTCGCCAAACCAAAATCGCCTTGTCGCAGCGATATTGGAGGGAGCCCGAGTGGTTGTTGGAGCACCTCAAACGTGTTCCCAACACATTGGAGCATGGGGAGGGACCGGAGCGATCGAAATTACCACGCCGCCATCGATCCGGGTAAGGAGTGCATCAGATAGTTCACGGTTGTCTTGGCTACATTCGTTACCGAACGTTGTGTGTGGAGGTGCTCGGATGGCTAGATCGGGGTTACGCCTGCGAGCATCCACAGTGGCGAGGAGGCGTCGTCCCGTTTTGTTGGTGAAAGGAGAAGAACGACCGTGCGTAGTTAGATTAGACACAAGTGGTTTAGATTTGAGGAACTTTGCGACCGTCAATTTTCTCGCACGCGATCCCCGCGCCCTCGCGAACTCCTTCGATTGCCTTGTAGCCTCCGAACGATGACGTACATAGGGTGATGCCGACGGCTCTCTCTACCTCTCTGTTCTCTCGTCGCTCGCTTCAATGGGCTCGTGGCTCATCTACTACGATGCTTATGGGTCAAGGGGGTGCAGTGCAGTGCGTATATATAGTCTCCCTAGGTCCTAACTGAAGAAAGAACGAACGGCATGAGAATCCCGGTGTTCGGTTTGCTGCTGGCCCATCTCTGACAAGGGGTCCCTATTGTCAGCGACATTCAAGTGCGGTGTGGATGCGAGGAAATGTGCGGGTGGGGGACTGAAAGGGAAATGTGCCCTTGGGCCATTTCTAAGTATTTTGGTGATTGAGTGCAAACACAAGGGCCTAAATGTGAAAATATGCTCATGGATGAACAAAGTGTAAATCACAAGTAAAGGTATGTTTCTAAGCCTTAGTACATTAGTTTTGTGTACTAACATCTTGTCTAAGTGTTAGAAACAGGAGAAAGAAGAAAAGAAAAGAAGTGGAGAGTGGCTGTGTACAGCCAAAGGCTGCTTCGGGCTGGGGCACCGGACTGTCCGGTGTGCACCGGACAGTGTCCGGTGCGCCAGATCAGCGCAGCGCAAACCAGCCGCTCTCGGGTTTTTCTCCGGCGACTTCGGCTAAAATTCACCGGACTGTCCGGTGTGCACCGGACTGTCCGGTGAGCCAACGGTCGGCCAGGGCCAACGGTCGGCCGCGCAATCCGCGCGGGACACGTGGCCGAGCCAACGGTCGGAAGACGGCACCGGACTGTCCGGTGTGCACCGGACATGTCCGGTGCGCCAACAGCGCCAGATCTGCCAACGGTCTGCAACGGTCGTCTTCGCCGTTTAAGGAAACAAATCGGGCACTGGACAGTGTCCGGTGTGCACCGGACTGTCCGGTGCCCCCGACGACAGAAGGCAAGGATGGCCTTCCGGATTTGCTATCAACGGCTCCTAGCTGCCTTGGGGCTATAAAAGGAGCCCCTAGGCGCATGGAGGAGATGGACAAGCAACCTTTGAGCATTCTTGATCATCCACACTAAGTCTCTGCGCATTCGTTTGTGTTTCTAAGTGATTCGAGCTCTGTTCTAAGTGAGAACTCTGAGATAGTCTTGTGAGCTCGATTCTTGGCCGTGTGTGTGCGCTTTTGCTGTGGATTTGTGTGTGTTGCTTCCCTCCCTTACTCTGTGTTTCATTTGTGATCATATACTTGTAAGGGCAAGAGACTCCAATTTGTGGAGATTCCTTGCAAACGGGATAGTGAAAGGAAAACAAAACACCGTGGTATTCAAGTGGGTCTTTGGACCGCTTGAGAGGGGTTGATTGCAACCCTCGTCCGTTGGGACGCCACAACGTGGAGTAGGCAAGCGTTGGTCTTGGCCGAACCACGGGATAAAACCACTGTGTCACTCTGTGCTTGATTCTCTTGTGGTACTGTGTTTTGTTGAGACTGTTGAGACTTCACCTTAGCCACTTGGCAATAATCGTGCTAACACTTAACAAGTTTTTGTGGCTTAAGTTTGAAGTTTTTACAGGATCACCTATTCACCCCCCCCCTCTAGGTGCTCTCAATTGGTATCGGAGCCGTTCTCTTCAAGAAAGGGACTAACCGCCCGAAGAGATGGATCCTAAGGGGAAGGGAATTGTGATCAACGACAAGGAGAAGGAGTCCTTCGTCAACGAGCCAAGGGATGACAAGTCCAATGACTCGGGCTCGGGCCACAAGCGAAGAGATGGGAAGAAGAAGAAGACAAGACGCATCAAGGAGATCGTCTACTACGACAGCGATGAGTCCTCTTCTTCCCAAAAGGACGACGACTACGACAAACAAAGAAAACCGGTTAATTCGAACTTTTCTTTTGATTACTCTCGTATTCCGCAAAGTTCACATTCTCATTTGCTCTCCATTCCACTCGGCAAGCCCCCACACTTTGATGGAGAGGACTACGGATTTTGGAGCCACAAAATGCGTAGTCACCTATTCTCTCTCCATCCTAGTATATGGGAGATTGTAGAGAGTGGAATGCATTTTGATAGTTCGGATAGTCCCATGTTCATTAATGAACAAATTCATAAGAATGCACAAGCTACTACTGTTCTTCTAGCTTCCTTGTGCAGGAATGAATACCATAAGGTGAGCGGCTTGGATAACGCCAAGCAAATCTGGGACACCCTCAAGATTTCTCATGAGGGGAACGACGTCACCTTACTCACCAAGATGGAGTTGGTGGAGGGCGAGCTTGGACGGTTCGCAATGATAAGGGGCGAGGAGCCAACGCAAACATACAATCGGCTCAAGACCCTTATCAACAAGATAAGAAGCTACGGGAGCACGCGATGGACGGACCACGACGTCGTCCGCCTAATGCTAAGGTCATTTACCGTTCTTGATCCTCACTTGGTGAACAATATACGTGAAAATCCCAGGTACACCAAGATGTCGCCCGAAGAAGTTCTTGGGAAATTTGTTAGCGGGCGAATGATGATCAAGGAGGCGAGATATGTGGACGACGCCTTGAATGGTCCGATCAACGAGCCGCAACCTCTCGCTCTCAAGGCAACACGAAGCAAGGAGGCGCTACCTAGCAAGGTGGCACAAATTGAGGCGGCCGGACTCAACGATGAAGAGATGGCTCTCATCATCAAGAGATTCAAGACGGCGCTAAATGGTCGCAAGGGGCAGCCAAGCAAGACCAAGACCAAGGGGAAGCGCTCATGCTTCAAATGCGGTAAGCTTGGTCATTTTATCGCTAACTGTCCCGATAATGAAAGTGACCAGGAAAAGGGGAACAAAAGAGAAAAGAAGAAGCAATACAAGAAGGCAAAGGGCGAGGCGCATCTAGGAAAGGAGTGGGACTCGGATTGCTCCTCCTCCGACTCCGACAACGAAGGACTCGCCGCCACTGCCTTCAACAAATCGGCTCTCTTCCCCAACGAGCGTCTCACATGTCTTATGGCAAGGGAGAAGAAGGTGAGTACTCAAGACTCCACTTATGCTTCTTCTAGTGATAGTGAGTCTAGTGATGATGACATAGATTATTCATGCTTGTTCAAGGGCTTAGATAGATCTAAGATAGATAAAATCAATGAATTGATTGATGCATTGAATGAAAAGGATAGGCTTTTAGAAAAGCAGGAGGATTTATTGTATGATGAACATGATAAATTTGTAGAGGCACAAAAATCATATGCTTTAGAAGTAAAAAGAAATGAAATGCTTTCTTATGAACTATCTACTTGTCATGAAACCATTTCTACTTTACAAGGTGTTAACAATGATTTAAATGCTAAGTTAGAAGTAGCAAATAAATCTAATTCTTGTGTAGAACATGTTAAGATTTGCACTAGGTGTAAGGATTTCGATGTTGATGCCTGTAGTGAACATCTAATTTTAATTTCCAAATTAAATAAGGAAGTGGCTAGTCTTAATGCCCAACTTAAGACTAGCAAGAATGAAGTTGATAAAATAAAATTTGCAAGGGATGCCTATACGGTTGGTAGACACCCCTCAATTAAGGATGGTCTTGGCTTCAAGAGAGAGGCCAAGAACTTAACAAGCCATAAGGCTCCCATCTTCGTCAAGGAGAAAGGGAAGGCCCCTATGGCTAGTAATGCTAAAAAGAACCATGCTTTTATGTATTATGATAGGAGAAATGCTAGAAATGCTTATAATGATTTTGATTCACATGTTTATGATTCTCATACCATGTTTGCCTCTAGTTCTTCTTATAAGCATGATAGGGATATGCCTAGGAGAAATATTGCTCATGTGCCTAGAAAGAATGTTATTCATGCTCCTAGGAAAGTAGTGAATGAACCTTCTATAATTTATTGTGCTTTAAACACTTCCTTTGCTATTTGTAGAAAGGATAGGAAAATAGTTGCTAGGAAGTTAGGGGCAAAATGCAAGGGAGACAGGACTTGCATTTGGGTCCCTAAGGACATTTGTGCTAACCTTGTAGGACCCAACAAGAGTTGGGTACCTAAGTCCCAAGCCTAAATTTGCCTTGCAGGTTTATGCATCCGGGGGTTCAAGCTGGATTATCGACAGCGGATGCACAAACCATATGACGGGGGAGAAGAAGATGTTCACCTCCTACGTCAAGAATAAAGATTCCCAAGATTCAATTGTATTCGGTGATGGGAATCAAGGCAAGGTAAAAGGGTTAGGTAAAATTGCGATTTCTAATGAGCATTCTATCTCTAATGTATTTTTAGTAGAGAGTCTTGGATATAATTTGCTATCCGTTAGTCAATTATGTCATATGGGGTATAACTGTCTATTTACAAACGTAGATGTGTCTGTCTTTAGAAGGAGTGATGGTTCACTAGCTTTTAAGGGTGTATTAGACGGCAAACTTTATCTAGTTGATTTTGCAAAAGAAGAGGCCGGTCTAGATGCATGCTTAATGGCTAAGACTAGCATGGGCTGGCTGTGGCATCGCCGCTTAGCACATGTGGGGATGAAGAACCTTCACAAGCTTCTAAAGGGAGAACACGTGATAGGTTTGACTAACGTTCAATTCGAAAAAGATAGACCTTGTGCAGCTTGTCAAGCAGGGAAACAGGTGGGAGGAGCACATCACAGCAAGAATGTGATGACCACTTCAAGACCCCTGGAGCTGCTGCATATGGACCTCTTCGGACCCGTCGCCTATCTAAGCATAGGGGGAAGTAAGTATGGTTTAGTTATTGTTGATGATTTTTCCCGCTTCACTTGGGTGTTCTTTTTGCAGGATAAGTCTGAAACCCAAGGGACCCTCAAGCGCTTCCTCAGGAGGGCTCAAAATGAGTTTGAGCTCAAAGTGAAAAAGATAAGGAGCGACAACGGGTCCGAGTTCAAGAACTCTCAAGTGGAGGAGTTCCTTGAAGAGGAAGGGATCAAGCACGAGTTCTCCGCTCCCTACACACCACAGCAAAATGGTGTGGTAGAGAGGAAGAACAGGACGCTCATTGACATGGCGAGGACGATGCTAGGAGAGTTCAAGACCCCCGAGTGCTTTTGGACGGAAGCCGTGAACACTGCTTGCCACGCCATCAACAGGGTCTACCTTCATCGCCTCCTCAAGAAGACGTCGTATGTGCTTCTAACCGGTAACAAACCCAATGTATCTTACTTTCGTGTATTTGGGAGCAAGTGCTACATTCTAGTGAAGAAAGGTAGAAATTCTAAGTTTGCTCCCAAAGCTGTAGAAGGGTTTTTGTTAGGTTATGACTCAAATACAAAGGCGTATAGAGTCTTCAACAAATCATCGGGTTTGGTTGAAGTCTCTAGCGACGTTGTATTTGATGAGACTAATGGCTCTCCAAGAGAGCAAGTTGTTGATTGTGATGATGTAGATGAAGAAGATGTTCCGACGGCCGCTATACGGACCATGGCGATTGGAGAAGTACGGCCACAGGAACAAGATGAACGAGATCAACCTTCTTCCTCAACTATGGTGCAACCCCCAACCAAAGATGACGAACAGGTACCTCAAATGGAGGCGCTTGATCAAGGGGGAGCACAAGATGATCAAGTGATAGAGGAAGAAGCGCAACCGGCACCTCCAACTCAAGTTCGAGCGATGATTCAAAGGGATCATCCCGTCGACCAAATTCTAGGTGACATTAGCAAGGGAGTAACTACTCGATCTCGATTAGTTAATTTTTGTGAGCATTACTCCTTTGTCTCTTCTATTGAGCCTTTCAGGGTAGAAGAGGCCTTGCTAGATCCGGACTGGGTGTTGGCCATGCAAGAGGAGTTAAACAACTTCAAGCGCAATGAAGTTTGGACACTGGTGCCTCGTCCGAAGCAAAATGTTGTGGGAACCAAGTGGGTGTTCCGCAACAAACAGGACGAGCACGGGGTGGTGACGAGGAACAAGGCTCGACTTGTGGCAAAAGGTTATGCCCAAGTCGCAGGTTTGGATTTCGAGGAGACTTTCGCTCCTGTGGCTAGGCTAGAATCAATTCGTATCTTGCTAGCATATGCCGCTCACCATTCTTTCAGGTTGTTTCAAATGGATGTGAAGAGCGCCTTCCTCAACGGGCCAATCAAGGAGGAGGTGTACGTGGAGCAACCCCCTGGCTTCGAGGATGAACGGTACCCCGACCATGTGTGTAAGCTCTCTAAGGCGCTCTATGGACTTAAGCAAGCCCCAAGAGCATGGTATGAATGCCTTAGAGATTTCTTAATTGCTAATGCTTTCAAGGTTGGGAAAGCCGATCCAACTCTTTTTACTAAGACTTGTAATGGTGATTTGTTTGTGTGCCAAATTTATGTCGATGACATAATATTTGGTTCTACTAACCAAAAGTCTTGTGAAGAGTTTAGCAGGGTGATGACGCAGAAATTCGAGATGTCGATGATGGGCGAGTTGAACTACTTCCTTGGGTTCCAAGTGAAGCAACTCAAGGACGGCACCTTCATCTCCCAAACGAAGTACACGCAAGATCTGCTAAAGCGGTTTGGGATGAAGGACGCCAAGCCCGCAAAGACTCCGATGGGGACCGACGGACACACCGACCTCAACAAAGGAGGTAAGTCCGTTGATCAAAAAGCATACCGGTCAATGATAGGTTCTTTGCTTTACTTATGTGCTAGTAGACCGGATATTATGCTTAGCGTATGCATGTGTGCTAGATTTCAATCCGATCCTAAGGAGTGTCACTTAGTGGCGGTAAAGCGAATTCTTAGATATTTGGTTGCTACGCCTTGCTTCGGGCTCTGGTATCCAAAAGGGTCTACCTTTGACTTAGTTGGATACTCAGACTCCGACTATGCTGGATGTAAGGTCGATAGGAAGAGTACATCGGGGACGTGCCAATTCTTAGGAAGGTCCCTGGTGTCATGGAATTCTAAGAAACAAACATCCGTTGCCCTATCCACCGCTGAGGCCGAGTACGTTGCCGCAGGTCAGTGTTGCGCACAACTACTTTGGATGAGGCAAACCCTCCGGGACTTTGGCTACAATCTGAGCAAAGTCCCACTCCTATGTGACAATGAGAGTGCTATCCGCATGGCGGAGAATCCTGTTGAACACAGCCGCACAAAGCACATAGACATCCGGCATCACTTTTTGAGAGACCACCAGCAAAAGGGAGATATCGAAGTGTTTCATGTTAGCACCGAGAACCAGCTAGCCGATATCTTTACCAAGCCTCTAGATGAGAAGACCTTTTGCAGGCTGCGTAGTGAGCTAAATGTCTTAGATTCGCGGAACTTGGATTGAATTGTAGCATACATGTGTTTATGCATTTGATCAGGTTCATTCTGCATTTTGTTGCTTATTGTGGTGCTCAAGTTGTACCAACACTCCCTGGACCTCACAAGTCCGTTGCAAAGTGATGCACATGTTTAGGGGGAGATGTGTTACAACTTGACCCTTTGAGACTAACCATTTGCTTGAGATTGCTTGATTAAGTCTCGAAGGAGGATTGAAAGGGAAAAGGTGGACTTGGACCATGAAAGACTTCCACTGCACTCCGATGAGAGGGTAACTAATTCCAAGTTCATCTCATGAAATCTTATTGCCATTTGCTCTTAATTGAAGACTTTGGTGAGGCAATGGGGTTAAAAGGCCAAGATTGATCCCGTTTTGGTGCTTGATGCCAAAGGGGGAGAAAATAAAGGCCAAAGCGATAAATGGATCAGCTACCACTTGACAGATTTTGAAAAGAGTAGGATAGAATTTTTGTTTTGTCAAAAGCTTTTATTGTCTCTTATTGTCTCTATTGTCAAAAGTTGGCTTCTTGTGGGGAGAAGTATTGAGTATGGGAAATAGGGGGAGTTTTTGAAATCTTTGATCAATCTCTTTTGGAATGACTCTCTTTAAACTTCAACATGTGTGTTTGACTTAGAGATAGAGATTTGAGTTTGATTTGCAAAAACAAACCAAGTGGTGGCAAAGGATGATCCATATATGCCAAAATTGAATCAAAACCAATTTGAGTTTTTATTTGAAGTGATTTTGCACTTGTTCCACTTGCTTTATGTTGTGTTGGCATAAATCACCAAAAAGGGGGAGATTGAAAGGGAAATGTGCCCTTGGGCCATTTCTAAGTATTTTGGTGATTGAGTGCAAACACAAGGGCCTAAATGTGAAAATATGCTCATGGATGAACAAAGTGTAAATCACAAGTAAAGGTATGTTTCTAAGCCTTAGTACATTAGTTTTGTGTACTAACATCTTGTCTAAGTGTTAGAAACAGGAGAAAGAAGAAAAGAAAAGAAGTGGAGAGTGGCTGTGTACAGCCAAAGGCTGCTTCGGGCTGGGGCACCGGACTGTCCGGTGTGCACCGGACAGTGTCCGGTGCGCCAGATCAGCGCAGCGCAAACCAGCCGCTCTCGGGTTTTTCTCCGGCGACTTCGGCTAAAATTCACCGGACTGTCCGGTGTGCACCGGACTGTCCGGTGAGCCAACGGTCGGCCAGGGCCAACGGTCGGCCGCGCAATCCGTGCGGGACACGTGGCCGAGCCAACGGTCGGAAGACGGCACCGGACTGTCCGGTGTGCACCGGACATGTCCGGTGCGCCAACAGCGCCAGATCTGCCAACGGTCTGCAACGGTCGTCTTCGCCGTTTAAGGAAACAAATCGGGCACCGGACAGTGTCCGGTGTGCACCGGACTGTCCGGTGCCCCCGACGACAGAAGGCAAGGATGGCCTTCCGGATTTGCTATCAACGGCTCCTAGCTGCCTTGGGGCTATAAAAGGAGCCCCTAGGCGCATGGAGGAGATGGACAAGCAACCTTTGAGCATTCTTGATCATCCACACTAAGTCTCTGCGCATTCGTTTGTGTTTCTAAGTGATTCGAGCTCTGTTCTAAGTGAGAACTCTGAGATAGTCTTGTGAGCTCGATTCTTGGCCGTGTGTGTGCGCTTTTGCTGTGGATTTGTGTGTGTTGCTTCCCTCCCTTACTCTGTGTTTCATTTGTGATCATATACTTGTAAGGGCAAGAGACTCCAATTTGTGGAGATTCCTTGCAAACGGGATAGTGAAAGGAAAACAAAACACCGTGGTATTCAAGTGGGTCTTTGGACCGCTTGAGAGGGGTTGATTGCAACCCTCGTCCGTTGGGACGCCACAACGTGGAGTAGGCAAGCGTTGGTCTTGGCCGAACCACGGGATAAAACCACTGTGTCACTCTGTGCTTGATTCTCTTGTGGTACTGTGTTTTGTTGAGACTGTTGAGACTTCACCTTAGCCACTTGGCAATAATCGTGCTAACACTTAACAAGTTTTTGTGGCTTAAGTTTGAAGTTTTTACAGGATCACCTATTCACCCCCCCCCCCTCTAGGTGCTCTCAGGGACTAGGTCGGCCGAGTGTAAGAAGTGGGACACGCCTTAGGATGAGTTGTGGGAAGGGAATGTGCTTTTCTCTTTGCTTTTTTTGTTTCTTTTCAATCTTCTTTTCTGTATTATTTTCATTACTATTTTCTGTTTTGCCCATTCAAAATTGAATTTGTTCTAAAACTAAATCACAAGTTAAATGCATAAAACAAAGAACCTCACATGATGCAAAGCAAAATTTTATATTAATTATTTTATTCATTTATTTTGCGCTAATGTGTTAAATATGCAATACACATATTATTCATTTAAGAAACTATTTTTTGAATGTATAGACAAATTAAAAAGTTCATTTACAAATTAATATTCATTACTTATTTACTTTACGATAAGGCAATGTATAATCTTTATCAAAAGTTACTTTAACTCAAATATTTTTAAAGAGTGTCTCTAATTATATAGTTTATGAAGGGAATAATCCAGTCTAATAAATAAATTGGAAATTTTTCTATTATTTCTTTTCCTGTGTTTAAAATTGGATTCTAGTTTCAAAGGTTTAAACCTAAATTTTGAATCTACCATAATTTTAATATTATTTTATTATTTATTTTAGGAAGGGCACTACCAAGGTGTAATCCCTCATTTGAAGGAACTTTAATTTAATACTTTTGGAAAAATTTACTAAAGCAAAATTAGGATTTTGGGGTGTTGCACCCAGCTAACTAGTCGGTCATCCGCTATTGTGTGATGGAAACATGTTGCGAGACGGGCAAAAATGCTCATGCCTGGCGTGTCAACTGTTGGTGTTTCGAAACCACTGGCTAGTAATTATTGTGCTATGTGTGTCTTCGAGCGGATGGTGTACAAAGAGGACACAAGGGTTTATTCTAGTTTGGGCATAACATCCATAAATCCAGTTGACCTGCTCGTGTTACCTTGCACTGGTTTGTAGTAGTGGTTACAAACGGGCGAGAGAGGGATCGAGCTCCCAAGTCTCTAGTGTGTGAATATGTGTGCGGTTATAAGTGCTCTGTGCTTTGACTTGTGCTAGTGATGTGTATGTGTGATTGCTCGTCCTCGGAATCGTGTCCATTTCCCTTCCTTTATAGGCCAAGGTCAAAGACCAACACTATTACAAGAGCCTTACGGTCAAGAGAATAAAGGTCACGCATTGTCGTGTAGTTCGTTGTCCTCTTGGGTTCCCATCAGTCGAGGGACGCCATGGATGACGCCTTCTTCCTCCGTCAGGGTACTGTATGCACACCTAGGCCACCCTGGAGCCCGCCGTTACACTCAGTCATGTCCTACAGCGGTTTATCCAGTGTCCTTTGTTGACTTAATAGCTACGAAGTGGTTGAGCCACTATCCACCAATAGGTCGTGGTGGATTACATACGCGCTCTGACATACATACTCCCATTTTCGTCAATCGAACCTCTCGCTTAGTCAGACTTGCACATTCTCACCTCTGTAATGGCTAAAGTAATACGACCCTAGGAATACCGTGCCCTAGTGGTCGGGTGCAGTGTCTAATCTAATGACCCTTCCTTGTAAATTGTATTGGTTCGTATAGCTTACCCCTTAAGCCCTGTTTGACATGGTGACAGGTACCCGGGAACCAGGTACCTGTAGTAGTCCCATGACTCTTAACGACCCACCTGACGACTAGGTCCCTACTAAGCAACTCAACGAGGTGGAGGTCTCGACCAAGTCCCTATCGATCAACTCAACGAGGCGGAGGTCCCGACCTGGTCCCTGCCGAGCAACTCAGCGAGGTGGAGATCCCGACCTAGTCCCGGCCAGGTTGTAATTCAGCACGTGCCCCTAGGCCCCAGCCCACCTATCACTCACCGAATGATCACTCACATACACTTGTACTCGCTCGTTATGAAAACGAGGTAGATACTGTTGATTCACGTTAGCCACGACAGACCGTGTCGTCACCGAATTTCGTCCGGGCCAACAGTGCGTCACACCAAAGGGGTGTCAGGAAGTCTCTGTCAACATAAAAGTCAAAAGAAGCATGATGGTTTGAGGTGTCTGGCGAGCAGTAGTTAACATTCCAGTAATAAAACAAAGTTCAAAAAAATATAAGCTTACAAGGTTAAAGGAGAGAGTTATCTTTGGCATTATTGGTATATCACTTGGTGCTCATTTTGGCTGAAAGCCGAGCCCTACAAATCCTATTCACATTTCCTCTCCAACTGCTTTGACCTGCAAGAACAGCTAAACTGGATCAAGCTTGTTAGCTAGTAAAGATCTGACATTGGATTAGTGGAACAGCGTGGCAAATTATATTGGGTCCACTATAGAATAATCCAGACATAGAGGTCATGAGAAAGATTATATCTATCAATTGTTTCGATCTACCACATTATCTGTTCAAGAGATTATCTTCACCGTGCTAACATGACAGCTTAACTTTTATCCTATACTTGTATGTGGTAAGGGGGAAACCAGGTCATTAAACAATGACATGTAAAAATTATTATAAATACACTTTAGGAGATAATTTGGCCTCTCCAATAGCCTTACAATTAAGAGTTTCATCATTCCTAATTCATATCAGGAATCAACAGGAGGGCGAGGAGGTCCACCTGAACATCTCCACTATCTTTAGTGGGGGAAGCGGGATGCATTGGCGGAGAGGTGGAGAGCGAGGCTCAATGAGAGGTCATCGGCACGTCGAGGAAGAGGAAGGCGCACACAGGGGCGCACAGTCAGAGGTGGTGCAGGGGGAGCCCGAGCAGCAGCGTGCGTCTGTAGGAGACCATCCCGAACATTGCGTGGAGCAAGGACGATGGATTCGATGTCTCTTCTGACTTCGGTGGCGGGGCGGTACGTTGGAGGAGAGTGGAGGGCAACATAGCTCCTCCTCAACGTGGTGTGTCGCCGCCGCATCAGCTGAGAGCACCTAGAGGGGGGTGAATAGGTGATCCTTTGAAACTTGAAACTTAATCCACAAAAACTTGATTAGGCGTTAGCACAATAATGCCAAGTGGCTAGAGAGGAGTCTCAACAAAACACAATAACCACAGGAGATCAATCACAGAGATGGCATAGTGGTTTATCCCGTGGTTCGGCCAAGACCAATGCTTGCCTACTCCACGTTGTGGCGTCCCAACGGACGAGGGTTGCAATCAACCCCTCTCAAGCGGTCCAAAGACCCACTTGAATACCACAGTGTTTTGCTTGCTTTACTATATCCCGTTTGCGAGGAATCTCCACACTTTGGAGCCTCTCGCCCTTACACTTGAAGTTCACAAAGAAGCACGGAGTAAGAAAGGGATGAGCAACACACTCAAGACAAGAAATCACAGCAACACCACGCACACAAGTCGCAACAAGAGCACACAACACAACTCAATGAGTTCACAACTCAACTAGAGCTCTAATTGCTATTGCAAGGAATCAAAAGCGCGGAATCGATGTCTTAGTGCTTAGGAATGCTTAGAGAATGCTTGGTCTACTCCTCCATGCGCCTAGGGGTCCCTTTTATAGCCCCAAGGCAGCAAGGAGCCGTTGAGTGCATTCCAGGAAGGCAATTCTTGCCTTCTGTCGCCTGGCGCACCGGACACTGTCCGGTGCGGATTTCCTTCCTTATTTGGCGAAGCCGACCGTTGGCAGTCTTGGAGCCGTTGGCGCACCGGACACTGTCCGGTGCACACCGGACAGTCCGGTGCCCCCTACTAGCCGTTAGCTCGGCCACATGTCCCGCGCGGATCGCGCGGCCGACCGTTGGCCCGGCCGACCGTTGGCTCACCAGACAGTCCGGTGCACACCGGACAGTCCGGTGCACACCGGATAGTCCGGTGAATTATAGTCGTACGCCGTTAACTTATTCCCGAGAGCGACAAGTTCGCCTGAGCCAACCTGGCACACCGTACACTGTCCGGTGCACCACCGGACAGTCCGGTGCACCCAGTCAGAGCTGGCTTTGGCTGAACAAGGTCATCTCCTCTCCAATTCGATTTCTCCTGTTTCCAGCACTTAGACACAATACATTAGTCACTAAAACAATGTACTAAGTCTGAGAAACATACCTTTATACTTGATTTGTACTTTGTCCACCATTTGACACTTAGGCACTTGTGTTGGACACTAAATCGCCAAAACACTTAGAAATGGCCCAAGGGCACATTTCCCTTTCATTAGCGTGGGTCCCGAGCGGCGAGGGCACAAAAGTGGGATGGTAGAGGAGTTCAAAGGCGATTGGCATCGCGTGGAGGAGCGTGCGAAGAAGGATGCCGTGGTACGGGGTCGACAAGGGGCGTGGGTGGCGGGGAAGCTTCCGGCGTCGAGGCCGAGGTGGTGGCTAGCACCATGCGGGAGGAGTAGAGTCGCTGAGATGCCCTAGAGGTGCTAGCTGCCCCGATAGGTCGAAGAGGGAGGAGCCAGGGTGGAGATCGGCGCGAACGGCTCATTTCATTTCAGCTGGATTGAAGAAAAAACTCGCATCCGCAGCCACTCGTCAGCAAGCCGGTAGCAGCAACACCCGTGAAGCACGGGGAGGGCCTCAATTCCCAGCGTCTTTTAAGACTTTAGATGAAGCATTGTCAGACTGTACCTTGTCTGGCTGGTTTGAAACACAATTTCCCTTCTCAACCTCCTGCTCTATAATTGCATCACCTTTATCCTCCTTTGCTTTGAAGGCCGCCCAAAGGTAGTGTTTGATTTAGAATGTTGTAATTATATTAAACAGTACAAGTTCAAATGTATAGACTTGAGGGCACGATTGTAATTTTTCCGAAGATGTATTCCACGACTATAAATAAGGAACAGTGCCATGCATTAGCTCTCTCTCTCTCTATCAAAAGAGGACAAATCGTTTTGTCTTCGAAGCTGTATTTACTTCTCCTTCTCTGTTGTAACTTCGTGAAGTCGAAGGTATTCATGTATCCCTTTTGTCACACAATATGAAAGAAGAAAAGAATAATTTCTTACGAAATTAAATTGTGTCTCTTACTTTCATGATATAAATGACACATCTAAAGTATTCTTTACATTTTCTTCACTCAACTTCAACTTCATCATTTACTCAACCTTTCTCCTAAAAGCTAAGAGCTAAAGGATGAAGATGGAATATGATCTAATGGTGTTGCCTTGTTTATGACCATCCAAAGGTATCAAAAACAAGTGACCAACAGAGCGTATGAGTTGAAGCAAGATTTGTAGATACTGGATAAATGTATCTGTTTGAAGACTTATGAATTGGAGAGTTGCTCTTGTGTAATATCAAGACATGTTGAAAATAAAGACAGAAAAAACAAGATTTGGGAAAATTCTTGCTGTCCATTTTAACTCCCATCGGCGTGTCCACGTGCCGACAGGAATTAGTTAATCCAAGTTGGCTATATGAGAGCTAACAATAGTTAATTAATCCTCATTGGCCAGACTGACAGCCGATGTGAGTTAATTAATCCATGTCGGCTCAACACCATAACCAACGGGAGTTATTCTCCCATATGAGAAGCCTTCAAGTCCCTTTCTCTCCTTCCCGCACGACTCCCACACATGAGCTAACAGTCGTGACCTCTTTTTCCTCGTTGTTGCACGTCCGACGCTCCCCTAGCCGCACTTGACTCATCGCGGCCGCACCCGGCCCATGGTTGTCCTCCCTCGTCGACACGCCGCCTCGGCCATCCACTACCGCCCACGACTGTGCCTCGTCTCTCGTTGACCGTGGCGCCCTCGGTGCATCTTCAAATGTCGGTTGTGTTCACCCCATCCCCGCGCTAGTAAACACCTCCCATGCCTCCGGCCAACACGCAAGTGCCCTTTTCCCTATGCAAATGAACATAGTTAATTACAATTAGTTTAAAAACGGATGTTGATTATTCTTGTAGGTGTTAGTATGACCGACAAAGGTTAGATGTGGTATGATTAGAGTTAGTTTGTTATTGTGAAGTGATATTAGTGAAGTGTGATTCGGATTAATATGAAATTATGCATGATACTAGTTATTTCTAATTTAGTGTTGTGAATACTAATTAATGAGTTTGATGTTATTAATTGATATGATGATATAATTTAACTTTATTATATTGTTGTTGCATCAATATAAATATTAATTGTTTTACTTTATCTCCATCCTCTAAACATGTATTACACAGTTTAGGTTTTGAAATATTAATTGAATACTTCTTTGCATTTAAACTTGTGCTTTGTTTCAGTTATTTATGATGGACAATACAAATTGAATTGAATGTCTATGGTTTGGTGAACGGATAACTTAACTTGTGAGATGAGATTGTGATTATTGATTAGCTGTGATGAGCTTTGATGAATTTGAAATGTTATGTATATGATGTATGTGAATTGTGATATATAATGTATGCGAATTATGATTCATATTATTTGTGCTTTGTTGTGTTCAAATTGGTTGAAAAAATCATAATAGGTTGTGGTGCTTGTGGACTCTAGTGAGGTTGACGGGAGTTAAGCGCTAACGTGGCACCGTTTAGGTTAACTCCTCGAATTAGGAGGTCAACTGGAGTTATGGGCTGAACACAGTGATTCCTGTTGACCCATGGTGCTCGATGGGAATTAAATAAACCTCGTCGATAGTCGATGGAAATTAGATAATCCTCGACAAAAAACTAAAAGAAATGACAAACTTTCGGGGATTTATCGAATTATGGTTGTGAGTTTAGGTTACCTTTGGTCGAGCATTCGAGAGCTACTTTTTCTTCTAAAAGCCAATCAAAGGGGTGAAAAATAAAAAACTGTAGTTTTGGGTAGTATATTTTGAAAGCGTCTTAGACCCTGCCTTTAGCTTTTGATTTCATGCCTTTTGAGATTGTGAAAATAGAGAGTTATTTTATAGCTGATAAGTTTTGTACTTGTTTGAATCAAACAACATACGTTATTTTCATCGTCCACATCCTACAACAACTTTTTACATCCCACCATTCATAATAATTTCTGAGAAGCCACAACTCAACCGAACACACACTTAGTTTTTTAGCTTTCTTTTTAGTCATAAATGTTGGTATATGCTTCTCTGTTTCAAAGCTTTAGGCCTAGGAGCTCATGTAACTTTTGGCTGATTATAGAGGTTGTATTTTATATCTTTTATATAAAAAAATTATTATTTAAAATATTCTCTAGAATACATTAATCTATAATATTTTAAAGCATCAGTTTTTACCGCCGTCGTGCGTCATCCCGTCCCTTCCGTCCACCTCTCCCTACCTCGCATTTAAATGATAAAAACCAAAATTATAAATGAAAACTCAAACCATAGCTGTTGGCTCTAAAACAGGGGTGAAGGCAGAATTACTGTCGGCCTACAGGCCATCGTGTTGCTGCATTGTTGTGGCTGATGTGATATTATATGGTCAGTATCAAAAGTAATTAATACATGAGTATTAGAGATGCATGTAGCTCCGTCTGTGCTCTAAACTTATATTCACATCCACTTATCTAGTAGAACACATATATCTTTATGTTTTATATTTTATACCCAAGCCTAAATGGAAACCATAGCATTATACATATACTAACTAGTACTCGTCCATTTCAATTTATAATTATTTTGATTTTTTATACCTAATTTGATATGTTCGTCTTATTCAAAAAAATTGCAAAGAATGAAAAAAAATCAAAGTCATTCTTAAAATATATTATATGCTAAATGTTATCATAGTAATAATAAATAATAATTATGATCTTTTATAAAATGAGCCAGTTAAGTTGGTGTAAAGAAATCAAATAAATTATAAATTAGGACAGATGGAGTATCATTTAATATACTAATCATATGCTAATCCAGTCATTAGTTGGCGTACGGTGTGCATGCATGTGACATGTCTGCATCGCAAAAAACGTCCACAAAATCTGAGTCCACCGCTGTGCAGCATGTTGGTTGCTTTCTGCACCAACCGAAATAGGGTCCCATGCTTGTGCAAGCATCAAATATGAGACTGCACGCCACGGTGCTGTTTCGTCGTCCATGCAGCCAATCACTACTACTTGATGAATCTCCTACTCATATGGTCCTTGGCGCCCATGCGATTCCCATGTGAACGTTGGAATGGAGGAAAACGTGTTCCATATGGAGAGCCGAGGGTCCCTTTGGTTCATTTAGTTCAGCGACTAAAATTTAGTTAGGGAAATTTTAGTCCATACTCTGTTTTAGTTTTAGGGACTAAAAGCAATTAGAACACATTAAATGAATCGTAAGAAAGCCAAAATACCTCCTTAGTATTCTTCCGCCATTAGTGTAACAGAAATAAAGGAGTAGCAAAAAGTGAAATTAATATGATTTAGTCCCTTTTAATCACCACCTGAGGGTATAGATGTTCAAATGGGCGAACCGTGCTGGCCCGACTCGGATTAGCTAGCAGGTCGTGCTGTGTCGGCCCATGGGCCACAAGCGAGGCCCAGTCACGGCTCGTTAGGTTAATAATCGTGTCGGGCCGGCCCGGATTAGCTAGCGGGTCGTGTTGTGCCGCCCCATGGGCCCCAAGCGAGGCCCAGTCACGGCCCATTAGGTTAATAATCGTGCCAGGCCGGCCCACGGCCCGACGGGCCTAACGGGCCCATAACAACATATGATGTTTAAATTATAAAAATATCCTAAAAGTATGCATATTTGAGGATTTAAACCATATTTATTAGCTCTAAACATTTATATACACTCACATAACCAACAAAAACACATGTTTTTTGTGTTTTATACTCTATATTCAAGTATAATATATGTATTTATACGGAAAAAATAGAAAAAAATAAAATCGGGCTGTGTCGGGCCTAGCCCGCCGTGCCACGCCTTCGGCCTAGGCCCGACCTGGTGGGCCCGATTCACTACGTGTCATGCAGGATTTCGGGCCGCCCGGTAAGCCCAGTCCGTCTAGACATCTCTACCTGACGGGACTAGAGACAAAAACAATTTAGTTCATGTTTTAGTCCCACTGTTTGTTAGTTTAAGGACTAAATGAGACTAAAATGGAAGGACTAATCTTTAATTCCTCAAACCAAACGGGCTCGTTCCTAATGTTTCTTCACAAAATAGTAGGGTCCTAAATAAATTTTAGTTAAAAATAAATAAAAAATAGGGTCCGATCCTAATTCGATCTGATACTTCAATCTTATAGTGTAAAATTTAGTGTTCATTGTTACCCTTAGATGGGGGGATGTTGATGGTGGCGGAGGCGTGAGTGGCTCGGAGGGGGTAGCGGTGAAACCGGGGAGGGGTGGGGGCTAGGGGCGACAGGTTCGCAGGGAGGAATAGGAGATAAAGGATGATCCAAATAATATATTTTATTGGATTAGAGTAAGGGAGATGAATATCCAACGGTCTGAGCCATTGGTTTTGATGGCGTGTTAAGTCTGGGTATAATTTGTTTGGTGGATTTAGTAGAAGTTATGTGTGTGAGCTGATTTGGTTGGCTAGATTTTGCAAAATTTAAACTGATAGGTATATAGATATAGATGACAATGTGAATATGGTCGTGCACCTAGTGAATTTCGCGTCCATCGCTTTTATGAACAACGCTAAATATGCAGTGGCGGAGCTGCATAATAACCATTGGGTTCAACTGACACCAATACTTTTTTTCCAAAATAACGATTAGTATATATAGTTTATTTGTTTGAACCCAACAAAAATTTAGTCGTGAACCCATTGACCTATGGGTATGCCGGCCAGTCCTATTTGGGCTGCAAAAGCTCAGCCCACTCGGCCACTCCGATGTGTATTCATATAATTTAATAGGTTAATAGGCCACCACCAGTTATGTAGCCCAAGTATTCAGTATTTCAGCCGGAGGTGACCGCACCCTTTCGCAGTCTCGCTCCTCTCCAGTTTTCGCTTCAACTTCTTGGTTCCGGTTCATCGTCGACCGCCGCTTTTTTTCTTCCTTCCGCCGCCGACTGTTGCCACTTGCCAGTACCATCTAGCTGCTTCTGATTTCCTAAAATCAGGTGTGATCCCTCTGTTTAATTGTTTAAATCACCTTATCTAATCAGCTCTCGTAGACTCATTCTAAATTAGGGCTTTAAGTTTGAAATTGGTCTGAGTTTGATACTCTGATTTTTTCCATGTAAACCTTGAATAATCTAGGGCATCTCATGGAACGTTATTTTCAGAAAAGAAATAGATCATCAGATTTAGATGATAATACAACAGATACTTCAAGATCGGTCCTTAGATTGAAGCAAACAAATGTTGCTGCTAGCGTTCCAAAGTCTTCTGCCCAATCTCAAAGAGAAATTGATTTAGATGAATTGCCTTATGACCCAGCTGATCGGAAGAGAATTACAGAGTACACTAAAAATCCTAAGAAGCAAGATGAGATTAGGAGAAGATATTTAACTAGAGGGCCTTACAGACCACCACCTAATTTTGAGTATCCATATAGAGACATTGGAAGTGACCGTCGAAGATTTAATCCAGAATGGTTTAAAGAATATGGTGGTTGGCTTGAATATAGTGACAAGGTTCATAAGGCCTTTTGTTTATGCTGCTACCTTTTTAGAGATTGTAATGAGGGACAAGCTGGGAATGATGCATTTGCAATTAATGGTTGGAATGGTTGGAACAAGAAATGCAGATTAGATACTCATGTGGGCAAGGGTAATGCTAGCAGTTTTCATAATGTTGCGGTAAAAAGATGTGATGCTTTGATGAATCAAAATCAGTCAATTGAGGTTGCTTTTGATAGACAAACTGATCTTACAAAAAAGAAGAATAGAATCCGACTTAATACTTCAATCAATTCAGTTAGATACTTGCTTCATCAAGGCTTAGCTTTTCGAGGTCATGATGAATCAAAAGAGTCAAAAAATAAGGGAAACTTTCGAGAGCTGGTGAATACTTTGGCTGATCAAAATGATGCTATACGTGAATCTATTAGGAATGCTCCTGAAAATTGTCAATGGATTTGTGGAGATATTCAAAAGGAAATCACCAGTTATTTTGCAAAGGTAATATCATTATAAAATTCTTATTACTATGTTTTATAAGCTATATCTAATTTTCTAATAAGCCTGTTACTCTTTTGAGCAGATAACTTTAAATTCTATTATTAAGGAAATTGGAGGCGATGTGTTTAGTTTATTAATTGATGAGGCTGCAGATGTGTCTGATAAAGAGCAAATGGCAATTGTGTTAAGATATCTCAACAAACAAGGGCTTATCATTGAAAGTTTAGTTGGAGTTGTACATGTGAAAGAAACATCAGCAATATGTCTCATGGAAGCTCTTCAAAAATTATTCACTGATATTGGGTTAAGCATAAAACAAGTCAGGGGTCAATGTTATGATGGGGCAAGCAACATGCGTGGTGAGTTTAATGGCTTGAAAGCTAAGATTTTGCAAGCAAATAAGTCAGCATATTATGTGCATTGTTTTGCTCACCAGCTCCAGTTGGTTATTGTGGCAGTAGCAAAGAAGCATGGAGATGTTGCAGATTTTTTTTATATGATCTCTATTTTATTCAATGTGGTTGGAGGTTCTTGCAAAAGAAAAGATATGATCAGAGAGAAACATCGTGATGATGTAACAAAGGCCATTGGAAGTGGACAACTTAGCACTGGCAAAGGGTTAAATCAAGATCAAACTCTTCAGAGAGCTGGTGACACACGCTGGGGTTCACACTATAGAACCCTCTCAAGTATAGTGAAATTGTTCCCATCTATTATTTCTGTTCTAAAATATGTTGAGAAAGAGGGGAAAAGTGATAAGAAATCTCAAGCACGTGGTCTTATAGCATATTTTGAGACATTTGATTTTGTGTTTTATTTGCACATGATGCTCCATATATTGGGAAGTGCAAATACTTTGTCACAATCATTACAAAGGAAGGATCAAGATATCCTCAATGCGATGTCATGTGTGAGGGGAACAAGAAATGAGCTGCAAAACCTAAGAGAGAATGGATGGAACTCACTCATGGAGAAGGTACATTTATTCTGCGATGAACATCACATTGAAAGGGAAAACATGCATGACGAATATGTCAATAGGCATGCACCACGAAAGAAATCCAATAAGACAAACTTGCAGCATTACCAAATAGAAGTTCTTAATTATGTTATTGATTGGCAACTTCAAGAGTTCGATGACCGTTTTAGTGAGGTAAATTCTGCATTGTTGGGTCACATGGCTGCTTTTAACCCAAAGAACTCATTTCTCGCATTTGACAGAGAAACCTTAGTAAGGCTTGCTGAGTTTTATCCAGATGATTTTGATTCAAATAAATTGGATGATCTAAGCCTTGAACTTGTTATATACATTGACAATGTGAGAGCAGATAGAAGGTTTGACAATTTGGATGGGATTGTTGATCTAGCTAAATTAATGGTGCAAACAAATAAGCATATTACTTTTTCATTGGTCTATCAACTTCTAAAGCTAGTACTAATATTGCCGGTTGCCACAGCATCAGTGGAAAGGTGTTTTTCAGCTATGAATGTTGTAAAGAAAAAGTTGAGAAACAAGATGGGTGATCAGTTCATGAGTGATTGCCTAATATGCTATGTGGAGAAAGATATGTTTTCAACCATTAGTAATGATGAGGTGATTGATCTTTTTAAGAAGATGAAATTTCGAAGTGGGAAGCTTTAACATGTGAGTATATATAGTTTTCAATTAATTGTGCATGATCAAATGTTCAAAACTCATGAAAGTAACATGTTTTTTTGTTTAATTATATCAGGAATGAGGAAACTACATATACATTGCACAACATCAAAGCGCTTTTTTGAAACATGCAAACATATGATTGCAGGATTCTATTCAGTTGGTATGTTTTCACCCTTTAATTTATATAATAGCTATATATAGTATTATTATGATTTATAGTTATACGTATATTTCTGAATCCTGAACCCATTAACAAAAATCTCTAGCTCCGCCCCTGTAAATATGTAATCGATCTAGTTTCCTCCCATCACCGTACGTCGTACCTGCCGGTCTTCTCGTTCACATAAACCTGTCCGCCGCAGTTCAATTTTGCATCCATAACAGCTCAAGAGATTCTCTGTTAGCCCGGGCGGCCCGGTTTCTGAACTGTATGAATGTCACGGAAAATGCAGTACTTTGTTTTCAAGAGTAGCTCGACGAAACCATGCGAACGCTTTCAAATGATTATTGCGGCTATATATTGACGGATCCTCAAGGTCTCAGCTAATTATATTCTTTAGTTCTTTTTTATTTGTCGTGGTTTAGTTTAAAACACTAGTACACAGAAGCTTTATAATGATGGTTTTAGAACTATTTGCACTGTTGTTTTAAACTATCGGACGATAAATATTCGAGAACGGAAGTAGTATATTATAACAATTGAAAGAGAAAAATTCATGTTCTAATAATAAATAAAACTTATAAGACGAGACGCGGTGTGTACTGTTCACGTACCAACCACGTGTGGCCTCATATGTTTTCCAGCCAGCCGCCGTAGCAGCAGGAGCATGCAGCGTTCATGCATGCGTTCTATCTATTCTATGAATATATGTATGGTCAAGTCTCTTGATCTTAAATACACATGTATGTAATACTATATAGTACTTACTAATGTCCAACTTTGCCAGAGGAGGGGATCGATAGAATTATTCAAGGAAGAAGACGCGTAGCGCCGTCGTCGGTCCTGCTCAACATTAATGACTGGACGATCGAGAGGGTTGGAAGTAGAGATGACCAAACGGGCCGCCCGGCCCGGCCCGATCCGGGTCCGATGAAGCCTGGCCCGGTTTAGGCCCGGCCCGCCAAGCATGGTTAGGAAACCGGGTCGGGCCTGCTAAACCCGCGGGCTTGATTCTCTGTTCGATTTCGGCCCGCAGCGTGCTAAACGGGCCGGGCCGGCCAGTTTAGCACGAAAAAAGCGGGCCAAAAAGCATGTTTTAGTGCAAAAAAGCGGGCTTAACGTGATTAGAGGTAAACGGGCCGTGCCGGGCTAGCCCACCGTGCCTAATTTCTTGTCCGAGCCCGGCCCGCTTATTCCTGTCGGGCCGGGCCGGACCGGGCCCACATAGAACCGAGCCGTGCCGGGTTCGGACCAGGCCCAAACAGCGTGCTTCGTGCCGGGCTCGCGGGCTTCGTGCTTATTGGCCATCTATAGTTGGAAGTCCTCCAAATTTGAAGTCTGAAGACATGCTGTACGTAAGAGTATGACCAAGTGCTCAAGCAACGTAGGTTAGTTGGCAACCTCGCTAGCTAGCTAAGCTGCTTCAAGCTAAGGCTTCAAGTTCAAGCTATATATATTGAATCCGTAGAGAATAATGTGAAACATTGGACGATCCAGCTAGCATATCTAGATGGAATGAGGATCTACATGTGCAATGGGATGACCTAAGAACGTAACTAGCTTAAACTAGTCGTACGTATGGTCTTACAAAGTAAATATCTTTAAATATTTTGAAAGCATAACATAACTGACTCTCCAAATACCCTCACATATTATTTATATACCAGATTTATAGCAGAGGTTGTTAAGTTGAACATCCACCGCTAGTCTCAAGATAGTCACACTAGCTCAAAACTATTCGATGAACTATGTCTTAAATTGGTTTGTTTTTTGCACAAACTAGTTTCATTGAAGAATCCGAGTGATACTTGGCATCCTTTAGGCTACCTTCTTGGATGAAGCTTGTAAGTCATATACTCACGTGCCTCTTTCGTGAGCTTCTTAAAGAATTCCTACAACTCGCAAACCGTGACCAACAATCATCTCATATATAAGTGTGTTAAAACAAGGATACCATTTAGGGCAGTATATATATAGTTGTTAAGCCTTCGAACATATTAAGAGGCACTGGATAACATTAAAGTCTAGTTTGGGAACATCATTTTCTCAAGAGATTTCAATTTTTTCAAAGAAAAATTAACTAATTTCCCTTTGTAAAATGGGTTCCCAAACTAGCCTTAAATTTGGACAAGGAAAAAGAAAGGAAAAGCCTCGTCTAATAAAGATATATAAGGAAAATAACATTAAATTCCTCTACATACATTTGCTGGTGATAGATGGGTTGACTACCATTATTTGCTGGCAGCATAATCTTGACCGATCGACGAACAAGAAAACTAAATGAGCTAGTTACTAGTAGAGAAGACTTAACCATGTCGTCGGTCTGCAATGCCGACAGGAAGTCGCTGCCTCGCAGCATGCATGCATGGCGTGCCCTTACTGGCGGCAACGACTAGAGGTACCTGGAGAGCAGGTACGCGCTGACGCAGGGCGACCCGCTCCACACGCCGTGGTGCAGCCTGAGCACGGCGCGGGCCGCGTCCTTGACGGCGGCGTCGCAGTCCGCCTGCAGCACGCAGCAGAGCTTCCCGACGGCGCCTACGCGCGCCATCTCGCGCAGCACCTCGGGGGACGCGGCCCGGCCGCCGACGGCCGCCAGCACGCGCACGGCGCACGCGTCGGCGGCCGCGGACACGCGAAGCAGCCGCCGCGCCACCACGGCCACGCCCGCCGGGTGCGCCGCCACGGCCGCGCGCCCGTCCGCGCACGCGCACAGCTCCGCCAGCAGCGCCAAGGCCAGCTCCGTGGCCCCAGGGGCGGAGCTAGAGATTTTTGTTAATGGGTTCAGGATTCAGAAATATACGTATAACTATAAATCATAATAATACTATATATAGCTATTATATAAATTAAAGGGTGAAAACATACCAACTGAATAGAATCCTGCAATCATATGTTTGCATGTTTCAAAAAAGCGCTTTGATGTTGTGCAATGTATATGTAGTTTCCTCATTCCTGATATAATTAAACAAAAAAACATGTTACTTTCATGAGTTTTGAACATTTGATCATGCACAATTAATTGAAAACTATATATACTCACATGTTAAAGCTTCCCACTTCGAAATTTCATCTTCTTAAAAAGATCAATCACCTCATCATTACTAATGGTTGAAAACATATCTTTCTCCACATAGCATATTAGGCAATCACTCATGAACTGATCACCCATCTTGTTTCTCAACTTTTTCTTTACAACATTCATAGCTGAAAAACACCTTTCCACTGATGCTGTGGCAACCGGCAATATTAGTACTAGCTTTAGAAGTTGATAGACCAATGAAAAAGTAATATGCTTATTTGTTTGCACCATTAATTTAGCTAGATCAACAATCCCATCCAAATTGTCAAACCTTCTATCTGCTCTCACATTGTCAATGTATATAACAAGTTCAAGGCTTAGATCATCCAATTTATTTGAATCAAAATCATCTGGATAAAACTCAGCAAGCCTTACTAAGGTTTCTCTGTCAAATGCGAGAAATGAGTTCTTTGGGTTAAAAGCAGCCATGTGACCCAACAATGCAGAATTTACCTCACTAAAACGGTCATCGAACTCTTGAAGTTGCCAATCAATAACATAATTAAGAACTTCTATTTGGTAATGCTGCAAGTTTGTCTTATTGGATTTCTTTCGTGGTGCATGCCTATTGACATATTCGTCATGCATGTTTTCCCTTTCAATGTGATGTTCATCGCAGAATAAATGTACCTTCTCCATGAGTGAGTTCCATCCATTCTCTCTTAGGTTTTGCAGCTCATTTCTTGTTCCCCTCACACATGACATCGCATTGAGGATATCTTGATCCTTCCTTTGTAATGATTGTGACAAAGTATTTGCACTTCCCAATATATGGAGCATCATGTGCAAATAAAACACAAAATCAAATGTCTCAAAATATGCTATAAGACCACGTGCTTGAGATTTCTTATCACTTTTCCCCTCTTTCTCAACATATTTTAGAACAGAAATAATAGATGGGAACAATTTCACTATACTTGAGAGGGTTCTATAGTGTGAACCCCAGCGTGTGTCACCAGCTCTCTGAAGAGTTTGATCTTGATTTAACCCTTTGCCAGTGCTAAGTTGTCCACTTCCAATGGCCTTTGTTACATCATCACGATGTTTCTCTCTGATCATATCTTTTCTTTTGCAAGAACCTCCAACCACATTGAATAAAATAGAGATCATATAAAAAAAATCTGCAACATCTCCATGCTTCTTTGCTACTGCCACAATAACCAACTGGAGCTGGTGAGCAAAACAATGCACATAATATGCTGACTTATTTGCTTGCAAAATCTTAGCTTTCAAGCCATTAAACTCACCACGCATGTTGCTTGCCCCATCATAACATTGACCCCTGACTTGTTTTATGCTTAACCCAATATCAGTGAATAATTTTTGAAGAGCTTCCATGAGACATATTGCTGATGTTTCTTTCACATGTACAACTCCAACTAAACTTTCAATGATAAGCCCTTGTTTGTTGAGATATCTTAACACAATTGCCATTTGCTCTTTATCAGACACATCTGCAGCCTCATCAATTAATAAACTAAACACATCGCCTCCAATTTCCTTAATAATAGAATTTAAAGTTATCTGCTCAAAAGAGTAACAGGCTTATTAGAAAATTAGATATAGCTTATAAAACATAGTAATAAGAATTTTATAATGATATTACCTTTGCAAAATAACTGGTGATTTCCTTTTGAATATCTCCACAAATCCATTGACAATTTTCAGGAGCATTCCTAATAGATTCACGTATAGCATCATTTTGATCAGCCAAAGTATTCACCAGCTCTCGAAAGTTTCCCTTATTTTTTGACTCTTTTGATTCATCATGACCTCGAAAAGCTAAGCCTTGATGAAGCAAGTATCTAACTGAATTGATTGAAGTATTAAGTCGGATTCTATTCTTCTTTTTTGTAAGATCAGTTTGTCTATCAAAAGCAACCTCAATTGACTGATTTTGATTCATCAAAGCATCACATCTTTTTACCGCAACATTATGAAAACTGCTAGCATTACCCTTGCCCACATGAGTATCTAATCTGCATTTCTTGTTCCAACCATTCCAACCATTAATTGCAAATGCATCATTCCCAGCTTGTCCCTCATTACAATCTCTAAAAAGGTAGCAGCATAAACAAAAGGCCTTATGAACCTTGTCACTATATTCAAGCCAACCACCATATTCTTTAAACCATTCTGGATTAAATCTTCGACGGTCACTTCCAATGTCTCTATATGGATACTCAAAATTAGGTGGTGGTCTGTAAGGCCCTCTAGTTAAATATCTTCTCCTAATCTCATCTTGCTTCTTAGGATTTTTAGTGTACTCTGTAATTCTCTTCCGATCAGCTGGGTCATAAGGCAATTCATCTAAATCAATTTCTCTTTGAGATTGGGCAGAAGACTTTGGAACGCTAGCAGCAACATTTGTTTGCTTCAATCTAAGGACCGATCTTGAAGTATCTGTTGTATTATCATCTAAATCTGATGATCTATTTCTTTTCTGAAAATAACGTTCCATGAGATGCCCTAGATTATTCAAGGTTTACATGGAAAAAATCAGAGTATCAAACTCAGACCAATTTCAAACTTAAAGCCCTAATTTAGAATGAGTCTACGAGAGCTGATTAGATAAGGTGATTTAAACAATTAAACAGAGGGATCACACCTGATTTTAGGAAATCAGAAGCAGCTAGATGGTACTGGCAAGTGGCAACAGTCGGCGGCGGAAGGAAGAAAAAAAGCGGCGGTCGACGATGAACCGGAACCAAGAAGTTGAAGCGAAAACTGGAGAGGAGCGAGACTGCGAAAGGGTGCGGTCACCTCCGGCTGAAATACTGAATACTTGGGCTACATAACTGGTGGTGGCCTATTAACCTATTAAATTATATGAATACACATCGGAGTGGCCGAGTGGGCTGAGCTTTTGCAGCCCAAATAGGACTGGCCGGCATACCCATAGGTCAATGGGTTCACGACTAAATTTTTGTTGGGTTCAAACAAATAAACTATATATACTAATCGTTATTTTGGAAAAAAAGTATTGGTGTCAGTTGAACCCAATGGTTATTATGCAGCTCCGCCACTGCGTGGCCCTCCTGTTGCCGCCGCCGCCGCCCGCGGGCGGCGCGTCGAGCTCCAGCTCGATGGCCTCGCGCGCGGCGCCGGCCTCCACGGCCAGCGCGCGGTTCCGGCCCAGCGGGCACGCGTGCAGGAGCACCCGCAGCGCGGACCGCGTCGCGGCGGGGGACACCCGGTCGCGCACCACCGCCGTGACGGCGCGGAAGAGCCCCGGCCGCAGCCGCTCCAGCACGGCCGCGCCGGCCGCCCCCGTCACGGAGTCCAGCAGCCGGACCGCGCTCGCCCGCGCCGCGTCGCCGCCGGCGCCGCCGGCGCCGGCGCGCTCGAGGGCCGCCAGCACGTCCGTCGCCGCGTCGAGGAGGCCGTGCACGAGGCTGTCGGCGACCAGCTGCGGCCGCAGCTCGTCGTCGTCGCAGCTAGAGACGGCGAGCGCGCGGGCGAGGTCGAGCCTGGCCTCGATGGCGCGCGCGATCGCTGAGCTGCTCTCATTCTCATGGTGTCGGGGATCATCGGCCTTGACCTCGCTGGCGATTGCCGCGACGCCGCGGAGCACGCGCTGGAGCACGCCGGCGTCCACCATGCGCCGCCGCGCCGCGTCGCTCTCGAACGCAGCCGCCGCGGCCTCGCGGAGCACGTCGATGGGCGGGGAAGTAGCCGCGCGCAGCAGCTTCTTGACGACGTCGTCGTCGGTCTGCGACTGCGAGTGCTCCACTGCGTCGTCGCCATCCGCCGGCTTATTAGCACCCGCCGCCTCCGGTGGCGTGGAGGGACGCGGGGCGCACCAGGACTGGATGAGCCTCCGGAGCGTGTGGTTCGGGGTGAGGTCGGCGAGGGCGAGCGGCTGGCCAGTGACCGGGCAAGTGGCGTGGCCGGCGGCCAGCCAGCGCTCGATGGCGCGCCGGTCGTAGGTGATGCCGGTGGGCGCCGTGACGGGGTCCTGCATGGGCTGCAGTGAGATGGGGCACATCAAGTGGTGACGCATGGCGCTCAAGTCCTCCATTTTTTTTTTCTTTTTGTCACCGCGAACGCGACTGGAAAGAGGTCTGTCTATACTCTATATATATGTGGAGGAGGGGGTGGGGGTGGATTAATGACGCTTATGCATATCAGGTTTTGGGTTACGACCGTTATGAAACAAGAACTGGGGTCGTAGCCCTCCCTGCCGCAACATTTGTTTTTCGGTCAAACGATTTTGAACTAGGTACGTAATGAGCTGTGCATGTGAAAACAATACCGATAGCCTGCGTGCCGTAATAATTTGTAGTCAAGCAAGTGTCCTTTCGTGGAAACGATTTTCAGTTGACTCAACGAAGTAACAAATTTAATTTGATACCGAATATTAGGTTGGAGAAAGTATCTTCGTTCTCGAATATTTATCGTTCCTTAGTTATTTTTAAACCAAAACGGATAAATAAAAAGAAATAAAAAAGAACAAAGAAAGTATATCGGTTGAAAATTCTCCTCTGGAAGAAGATTTTTTTTTTTGAAATGAGAATAGTGGTTCGACTTTAATTTATTGGGTTACAACTACAACACGCACCGAATTGTATATTATAGAAAATCCGGGAGTGCAAATGGCTCTGATTTTGATGTAGATTATAGAATCCATTGAACCCCTTTTTCGAAGAGATTTTCATTTTCCTAAATAAATTTAGTTTATTTTCAATGAAAAAATAGGAATCTCTTCGGAAAAAATAGTGTTCACATACTAGTCTTACTATGTCATTATCTCTAGTAGTCACTGTGCTACCGTTTCCCCGAGATTATAGACTTTGTCCAACCATTTCCATGACACGTAAAAATCTTACAAGCTCAGACGTGGAGCCCTCATCAATAAAAACCGTCGCTTTCTACAGTGTCTACGTGCTACTACTTTGTACACCAAGTCATGCGTGGCGCGTCAAACACATGCAAAAAAAATAGGAGGCGATTGGTTCGGTTTGCACATTGCATGGATGAAGCCGGTTAATCCATTTGTAACCCCTGATGGTGATCCTACATTCTATTCTATCCATGCATGCAACTGCAAGCAGAGATGGGATGGCTTTCTCCCAGGTCCTCTTGTCAAAGTCGTGACGTGAACACATTCAAGGGACGACAGCACGACACGAGACGGACGCCGAACTGGCCGTCCAGCTCTCTAATGAATGGTGGCGTGCGCGTTCTTTGACCGGCGGCGCGCAATACTTTGACTGGCAGACGTCTGGTTGGCTGGCCGGAGGTGAGCGCTGTTCGCGTCGCAGGCCGTGGCGGGCGGTGCATGCCGTGCCGTGCCGTGCCGTGCGTAGGCGTAGCGTACGCCTGGGGTTGCAAGCAAGACAGCAGGCCTGCCTACCGGTCGTTGCTGGACTCGGACGCCTTTTGTCCGTATCGGGCGTCGGGCCCAAGCACGGTAGGGGTCTAGGGGACTCCGGCCGGCGCCTACGTCCACATGGAGGCTTCCTGTCGTCGGCCAGGTTCTCCGCCCACCTTCCACGCTCTAATAAAACTGCTGCTCTAAATTTCAGAATGGAATTTGGAGGCAGGATGACGCGAAAAAACTAGGCCAGTTTCTTTGCTGATAATAACATACCATGGTCTTTCCTGTGTCTCATTTCCGTTTTTTTTTCCATACTACTAGCAGCAGCTAGCTCCGTACAAAAAATGGTAGGATTATTTTAGTTTTTTAATGAGTCGAACAACAGATTTAGAGTTAGTACAAAATGTGAACTCAATAAGCCAGGTGTGGTTCGCATGTAAGGCCTCGTATTCCTCCTCTATAGTGTGCCATCAGTTGGGGTCAGCGAGCGCACTACGGACAAAGGACGGCTCAGGGGAGAGTGCCAGAGAGGATGGTGAAAGGGAAATTGGGTTAACCATTTCATGTAATTGATTTTAGTGGTTGATCGTCAACACAAACACATGGACTAACTAGTTTGTCTAGAATTCATGTATTACAGGTGCATAAGGTTCAACACAAACCAATAAAATAATCAAGTTAGGGACACAATTTTAAAGGAGCAAAAGGACTTGAGTGTGCTGAAGAATGGCGCACCGGACTGTCCGGTGTGCCACCGGACAGCGTCCGGTGCACTAGGGTCGTACACTCCGAAGCAGCCACTCTCGGGAATTCAACGGTGCGCTCCGCTATAATTCACCGAACTGTCCAGTGAGCCAGCGGAGCAACGGCTATCTACGTGCAACGGTCGACTCTAACGGATCAACAGTGCAGCGCAGAAGTCAGAGCAGCAAGTCAGAGGGGCACCGGGCTGTCCGGTGCCGCAAGAGGACAAAGCTTCAACGGTCGATCCAGCTCCGAACCCTAACGGTTGGGTGACGTGGCGGCGCACCGGACAGCGCACAGTACCTGTCCGGTGGCGCACCGGACTGTCCGGTGCGCCCATCGCTAGAAGCCTCCCCAACGGCTACCAAAGTTATTGGGGGCTATAAATACCCCCCAACCACCACAACCTTTGGCATACGAGTTTTTCAGAGACCACATTCAATACAAAAGCTAGTGCATTCACTCCAAAGACACATTTCCAAAGATCAAACCCTCTCCAAGCCTAGAGTTCAACTCAAACATTTAGTGACTTGTGAGAGAGTGTGTTTGTGTTCTTTTGCGCTCTTGCTTCTTGGATTGCCTTTCTTCTTTCTCATTCTTGTTCTCAAGTGACTTGTAATCAAAGCAAGAGACACCTAAGTGTGTGGTGGTCCTTGCGGGGTCTTAGTGATCCTGATTAAGGAGAAGGCTCACTCGGTCTAAGTGATCGTTTGAGAGAGGGAAAGGGTTGAAATAGACCTGGTCTTTGTGACCTCCTCAACGGAGAATAGGTTCCTTGGAACCGAACCTCGGTAAAACAAATCATCGTGTCATTCGCCTTGATTCTTGTTTGATTTGTCTTCCCCTCTCTTTTCGACTTGAATTTAATTCTAACGCTAACCCCCGATCTTAGTGCGTGCTTAAGTTTATAAATTTCAGGTTTCGCCTATTCAACCCCCCCCCCTCTAGGCGACTTTCAGATGGCGCCGAGAGGACCAGGTGGTCGATAGGTTGGTGGACACCAGCGGCCCGTCGGGTAACCATACATGCCTGGGTCCTTGTGGAGTGCAACCAAATGGTACATCAGTGGCTCCTCGCAAGAGAGGGTTGAGGCACGGACCGACGATGTGTAGGGGACCAAGGAGTCAGGACACACACGCCACTGGTAAACATGTGCGAGATCTGCGAAGCGTGTTGTGAGGGGCGCAGGCGACGGGGTCGTGCTCGTCGTGGGCGAGGGTGACGGGACCGCGCGTGGCCCGAGTGACAACACAGGTAAAGGTAAAGACCGCGAGGCCACGGGTAGTGCAAGCGATGACACGGGTAAAGGTAAAGACCGTGAGGACACGTGTGGCGCATGGGATGGCGACGAGGCTGCATGCGGCATGAAAGAGAGTAGTGGAAGAGAAACATCGATGCAGTCGGCATCGAGGAGGGAATCAAGGTCGGGAGATGGGGAAGAATGAGCAAGGGGGAAAACATCCTCATCAAAAACAACATGATGAGAAGATTGAGGCACTGGTGCCCCTTGTGATCAAGGGAATACCCGAGGAAAAGACAGCTAAAGGGTGAGGGGCAAGTTTGTGAGGCGCGGTGGCGGAGGTGTTGAGATAGCAGGCACACCCAAAGACCCGAAGATGCTCATAGAAGGGGGGTGGTGCTGAAGAAGGCGAAGAACAAAGTAGGATGGGAAACCACCTTGGAGGGAAGACGGTTGAGGAGATAGGTGGGGGTGTGTTCAGGGCCTCAGCCCAGTAGCGGGCAAAAAGAGAAGCATGAAAGAGGAGACAACATAGCATGTTGGTGGTGGTGTGAACCATGCGTTCGGCACGACCATTCTGAGGGGAGGTGTGAGGGCACGACATCCACAGTTGCACGCCATGGGAGAGAAAGGTGTGAGACATGGAATTATCAAACTCCCATCCATTATCACATTGAAATAGACTGGATGGTACGACTAGGGCTGACAATGGGCTATAAATTTTGCACTATAAGATTTAAGGATCGAATCGGATTATGATCGGACTTTATTTCTAATCATTTTTGAACTATAATTTATTTAGGGCCTTGACATTTTGTGAAGAACCATTTGGATCACGATCCATTACCACCCCTAGGTACGACCGAACTAAGTCGACACCCACGTAAAGAAATGAGAAAGGTGGGGAAAGGTGTCAGACTTATGGAGGAGGCAAAAGGTCCACCAGTAGTTAGAGAAGTCATCCAAAATGACGAGATTGTACCTCATACCAGAGATGCTGAGGATGGGAGATGTCCAAAGGTCACAATGAATGAGGTCGAAGGGGCGAGTAGCGCAGGACAAGGAAGAAGAAAAGGGTAAGCGAGTGTGCGCCCAAGCTGACATGCATGGCGAAGCGAGGTAGCGTTGTCGCGAGGACAAGGGATTGCCGAGGTGGCAGAGAATCTAGAGAGGACATCGTGGCCGGGGTGGCCGAGACGACGGTGCTAGGTGGAGGCAGAGGCATTAGAGGCGAGGGCGTAGGGCGTGGCAACATGGGAGCAAGAAGGTGGGTCGGGGAATCGAATGGAATATAAGGGACGGAGTTGTCGCAACGAGCAACCACAGCACTAGTAGTAAGATCCTGTGTAGTAAGCCCCTAGGGATCGAACTCCATAGAACAACGGTTGTCACTGGAAAAAGGACGGATCGAAAG
Organism: Zea mays; assembly: GCF_902167145.1. Lineage (NCBI taxonomy): Eukaryota > Viridiplantae > Streptophyta > Magnoliopsida > Poales > Poaceae > Zea > Zea mays. The sequence goes on along the minus strand of NC_050105.1, from coordinate 6,832,024 downwards.
AAGCTTCTGGATGATGTTGGGGACAACAAGAATGTTGTTTGGGTACAAAGGACTAGAAAGGATTGACACCTACTGAGGTGACATGTAGAGTCAATCCATTACTGGTAATGATGGAGGACAGAAAGGTGGGGCTAGGAGGATGAGGAAAGAGACAACTCTAGGCTCACGGGTGGTATGGAACGAGGCGTCAGAGTCGGCAACCTAGTCAGTAGAAGGGGGCCGGTGGCGGTGATATGTGAAAGGATGAGAGAGCCAGCGATGGCACCCGCAGAGGTGCTGGGGTCGATAGTGGTGAGCATGCTGACAGAGATCCTGGATGGGGAGGGAGACAAGGCCTCGATCTTCATGGAGACAATTACGGTGCTGGAAAACACAAACTGTCCGGGTTCATGACATGATCAAGAGCCACAAAGGTGTCTCAGAGAAGATGGTCGGTGTGAAGGGAAAGCGCACACGGTAGGGAGGCACGAGAATCGTGGCAAAGGTAAGGTTCGACGCACTATATTTTACAAATGTGCATCGCCATATCTAACTAGATTCACCTAGATCAAGTTCCCATTTCATGATCAAGTTACCCATTTCATATCACATATTCCGTTTATATTACAAATAAAGAAAAATAAAGATACTATGACTACTTAGAAGTTAGAACTATAGCTGATTCTTAAACTTCTAGTATATTTCTTTAAAATACATACCATTAATCTCTATCAATAAGGGCATAAAAATCCCAAACCCTAATCATCATATATTATTATAACCTAACTTGTTTCTATAAAAACATAGTTTCTATAAAAAAAAATATACTTGTTACTATAAAAAAAATATGTTAATAACAACAATCTTATGTTATCATTAATAATCAAAACTAAACTGAAGTCTGGCTATATAGATGCTTTCAATAGGTCCACGATAATTTGGGAGAACAAAGAGAACCTTAACTGTAAACAGTAAAACTAGTTTCTCATTAGTAATCACACAGGAACGGTAAGAAAAAGAGAGCTCCGACTTCGAGCTAGTACCAGAAACAACTGAACAAGGTCTACAATTCAACTCAGAATTTCCATTCAGCAGAAGAACATAACAAAATTCACTAATATGCAGAAGAACAAAAGGCAAAAGCATCAGCAACAGTTAAGATTATACAGTCAAAACATCGATCGTCTAATGATCACCCGCCGAACCAACTATCCATGTCTCCATTCCCCTCTACTGTTAGGCTTTCCGAATGCACACTGCAGGGACGATGCACTGCATGCCACGAGATTCCCGCTCGTCCTGGGTTGATAATGCTAGTCATGGCAGAAGTGGGTCGACCTCCCGCTCTTAGCATTTCAAAGATGCCTCCTGTCCTGTGATCTTTGTGCTGGCTGGGCAGCTGGCTCACCTAAGATGACCTGACACAGGGATAACGGGATACTGCACAATTCCAAGGGGCATTTTTATGTTGTTATTAGGATTCTCTCCTGCTCCACCGCCATCATAACTCGGTTCCAGCAAGCGCATTAGGGAAAGGAAGATTTCCATTCTAGTCACATCCCTGTTGGCCTGCATAATAAACAAAGTAAAATGAGAACTTCCATAGAGCAGACAGTGGAGGAAGCAAAAGAAATCTAGTCATGGAATAACATGCTCTGGGGGGAAGCTATTCAAGCCTTCTGAGTTCTCAGCCAACCTAGAGAACCTTCTTAATGCATTGAACTGCTTACCTCAACAGTGAACCGTGCCCAGATTTTATTTTTGCGTGCTTCCATGACGCCCCTTAAGATGGTTAATCCGAGTCCTTTAATAAAGTCAGCTATCTCCAAGAAGATACCTCTATCCTCACAAAGCATCTATACAGGCAACACCATTAGCAATATGCATACATTGACAATAATGAGTTGAAAGGACAAGCAATAACAGAATCATTTACCTCCACAAGCATCTGACGAGGCCGATCAAGATCCTCAACAATGATTGGACACGTCATAGATTGACTACCAACATCAAAGGCCCAAGTCGCACCACCTTCGAAGTAGTCTTTTAATGGACCATTCTCACCACCAAGAATCTGTTTGGAGTTTATCCATACTGCATGAGGTTAGTAACTATTGCCTTCTCAAAAAGGCTGCAAATTAAATGGCAAAATTAATAAGTATGTGGACACCTTAGATTCATTTGAGTCCTTGAGGTTATCTGCATGCTTTGTCACACTTTGCAAGAAAACCATGTGCTTAATGGTCTTCTCCAACAAGGCATCAATGCTACACTGTTGACAAAAAATGTTATGAGGCTTAACAGTCATTGCACAAGCATATGAAGTTTCAAACAAGTGCCATTGAACCTTAAATAATCCTAAATTCCTAACACACATTTGAAATGCACAAGTAGAAGAAGAGGATACCTTTGCCCCATTAGGTACGAGTTCCCGGAGCTCCTTTATACGATCCTGAATAAGCTGGCGGTCCTTTGGTCGTGGCTTAGGATTCTCTCCTGGTCGAGACCTCTTTCGACTAGCCTTGCTTGATGTATCAACGCCCTTGCTGTTTGAGGCTGAGGCACTTTCACATTTCAAGTTCTGTCCGCTCTCAATCCAGAGGCGTATCTGAGATTTCTGTATTGCATTATTTTGAGAAAGACAGCCATCCGCTGCCTTTTCTGGGAAAGATGGATGTTTAACAAAATTTGAAACAGCTAACTCATTCTTGATTAGCAAAGGAGGAGCAGATGATTCAGACTGCTTTGGCTCTTTTAAGCGACAATACGAAGTGCTAGGAATATCTGTCACTGAAGTCTTGCAAGAAGCGCTGTCACCAGATATCTGCTTGCCACCAGGATTGGCATTAGAGACAACCGCATCCAACAGTTGGTCGGTATCAGTTAGTGAGAAGATCCCAGAATAAGGGAACTCGTCATCCACTGAATTGAAGGCTGGAGAGGAACCAAGATGATCAGAGAATTCAGGTACATCTCTATTTGAATTCTCAGGTTTTGCAGCTTTCCAGGTAAGATCATTATCCACATTGTGACACAAATGATGAAATTCAGAACCAAACATGTCAAACAAATCACTTTCTGCAGCAGGATCCATAAGGAATGGGGGTGATCTCTCGTTAGATATGTCTGGGAGTCTGCGGCGATCCATATTCTTGACAGCTTGAACAATTGCATCAGTAGGATCATGCACTTCATTAGCCTTTTTTGAGCCAATAAGATCAGATCTACTCGTCTGATTCTCTTGGGAAATGGCTGTTTTCAAGACACTAGAAACCTGAATATCAGAGTCAGACAACAGAGCAACAGAAGCTTGACATGTCTCTCTCTTGGAACTCTCCGTTTTTCCAACAAATTGGGTAGGTTGGGGGATTTTATATGAAATAGTTGGTCCGTGCCCTTTCATCCCAGAAGTAGAACTGCATATTTGATCTAAAATTTGATTTGTTGTGCTGCCATACAGGTTACTCTTGACTACTCTAGTACCTTCTGGGAGAAAATCAAAACCCCCATGACCATTAACAAAGCCTGGCACCTGGCCTCTTCCATGCAACAAAGTCATGTTTGTGTTTTCATGCACTAAAGGGTTATGGTATGCGAGAGATTTCAAGAGAACACTTCTGGAATCTGATGGTTCTCCAGTGTTTCCTTGTTCTAACTGTCGATTGTTGGTCATTAATGGATGCCTTTCCATTGATGCTGAGATAGACGAGATAAAACCAGAGCTCACAACACTATTTTGGGTGTTACTCCCAACTCTCCTGTCACAGTAAGGGTTTTGTGGTCTGAACCTCATGTCAGGAGCATATACAATGTGTTCTTTACCCACTTGGCCATTTCTTTGTGCAACCATAAGCATTGAAGCATTACTGCCCATGTTTGCCAATGTACTACTAGACACAGTTCTGCCATCAGGACCATAACATTGTTGATATGTCAATGGGGGTCCACTAAAAAACTTTGAGCGTGTATCTGCAGGGTGTATACTCGTGAGGCCATTCAAAGGGCGTGACTGAATTTTCTGGTTCAAATCATTTTTAACAGATGACGATGAAGCCATACTCGACCGATTGTTTAGCTGAGAACACAGGTTCTTATACTGGAGCACAAGGTTGGTATTTTCCATTACCTGCCAAAAAATAAGCATTGATAAGCTCTAACACGTCAGAAGCCTGGTTAGCAGAGTTAGAATAAAGAGATACTTGAGAATCTTTTTTTCTTATTTCTTTCACAGCAGTTCTAAGTGCAAAAATAGAGCACAATTATCACAAGTGTTTTTTTTTCTTTTCAAGATTCCACTACTGTCCACAAGAAGGTTTTGTCTCCTCAGATCTCACCACATATGGTTTATATACAGAGATCAAGGAAAAATAACATTTGACCAGTCAACAATGTAACACAGTCATAAAGTAGTACGTCATGGCCCATATATAATAATAACAGAGAACAACTTCAAGATACTATATAGTGATCCCAGTTGCTAAAGCATGGATATCTTACCACACTTGTCGCACCTAGCTGCAGTACACCTCGTGGTAACACGGGAATAATTGCAATAGTCTGCACACAGTAACTTATTATAAAAGCAGAAGCAAACATTGTGTCAGTGAATAATCCAGCATGCAAGGAAAAAATTCGTACTAACCTGAATGCCAGCTGCAAACTGATGATTCATCTCAGCAGAAACCTATCGTCGTGAGAAGAACATAATCAGCTTGATGTTCCATCACAGAAACTCATATTACAATTTAAAATCCATCAAACAAAGAAAACATTTCTGCTTAGAAAATAAGTAAGCAAGACCCAAAGATAATGAAGAAATTCTCATGGCGCGTGCATGAAGAAAGGGATGTCATCATGGTTGACTTGAGCTCAAGGGCAAAACCATACAAACAAAAACCTTGAAATATGTCTCCACTTATTTCACATGTCTATTTGTGTGCTCTCGCAGCTAGCTTATCACAATGACAACTTGTTCACAGAATAATAGACCAAACTCACTACATGCCAAAATTTGCAGGCGTGGAACAAATACTCGAGGACAAAATAACCCCACAACTCCACAAGGACTTCTGCAGTGGCATAAATCCCTTCGCCTCACGCTTTAAATGAGATGGCGGCAAAATGGACCACATAAAACTGAAATTGGGCTACATTTATATCAGTTCACGAGGGAGAAGGAATTGTACCTCGGGTCTGAGATTGTGATCATTGGCAGGATCATGGACAATCCATTGATGATTTCCGGTGAAAGCAGCACGGCCAATGGTACTGAAGAATACAAGCATAGCATACATACATCAGTAAAGCTTGAACTTCTCCAAAACGCCGAAGCACTTATTAGCTAAGAACATTGTAGCAAGCAAAGCAAAATTCCTGCTTACCCCTCACCAACAACATGAATTTGCGAGGTCATGACCTTCCTAACAAGCGTGCACACACTGGTGCCCAGCTCGCACCCAGCTTCAGGAGCCTCAGACCCGGCGGAGCATGACACGTGGCCGCAGCAACCGTCCTCCCACACCAAATGCCTGCACGTCACCAAGGCGAAGACACAAAATATGTAAAAGAACCGCTGAATTCGTGCACTTCACATTAGCGTAAATGTGCGGCGCAGTAGCGTTACAAAGAAATGCAGGTGCATTTCACGCATTCCCGCCCTTGTACACCCCAAGAACTCACACACATTACACATTAGCGGGGCTCAACGGGCACACGTTCTAGTAACCAAAAGTCGCATACACTAGTTTGTTTGTTTGTTCGAAGTAAAGGGCTCCCATGTTAGGAAGGATGCACAGGAATATGCCCATCCGAATGTTCCCCACGCGCGCTTCGCTTGTCTACCAGGCAAATCTAGCTGAAACGGAATGTGCAGCAAAACTCCAAAGCCCAGACCCGGCGAGCGAAAAGTTGCATACGAACGTTCCGGAAACAAATGAGATGGGATGTCTTGCGCAAATCGAGCTGCAGCCTGCAGGAGAAGCTTAAGATCCGAGAAAAACCAGGGGAGTCAAAAAAAAAAAAAAAACAGGAGGAGGAAGGAGGGGTGAAGCTTACACAGGGTCGGCGGCGCCGATGGCCTTCCAGAAGACGGCGTAGGACCAGCCGACCTCCTCGCAGAGCCGGCGCAGCGCGTCCCCAACCGCCATCCCGGCGACGCAGGGAGAGTGAGAACAGAGAGAACCCTAGCTCCTCCGCGGCCCGCCGCCTGCAGTCCCGCCCCCCTTCTCTCTGGCCTGGTACTGGAACAGGACGTGCGACGGTGCGAGCAAACAAGCAAAGACGGGCGGCGCCCTCCCTAGGCGGCGCGGCGGCAGGCTCGCCCGGCCTGCTTCGTGCGGAGCCCGCCGGCCCTCCTCGTCCTCACGCTTTCCCTCGCCGCCGGCGCCTGCCGGCGCCCATCAATGGGGCGGGCCCACTCCCAGCAGGCGCGGGTCCCAGCGTCAGCGTCCGCGGGGGGGCGCGCCTCACTTCACGCGGCGGCGGCGGCGGCGAGCGAGCCTGCTGCACCAGTGCTGGGGCTCCGGGTCGGGGGATGAAGCTGGGAGCTGCTGCTGCGGACCGCGGCTCGTCAATGTCCTGGTGCGTCTTCCTCCTTGCTCCCTCGCTCGCTCTGGCTTTGCTGGCTTTGGGTTCTCACTTCTCTTCTCGGGTTTGGGGGGGGTCTATAGTGTGTTTTGGCTTTCTCTTTCTTGTTGCTTTGCTGTGCTCGCCCTTTTACGTTTTTTTTCTCCTTCCCGGCTCCCGAGGCAGGATCATTCCCTCCACGGGGGGCAAAACCGGGATTTTGATGTTAGACTGCGTTTTCATTTGTATTGTCATTCGATTCGACCATGAATAGGGTTTTACTAGAGATATATCCTGTGTAGCGTAACCATATATAATTAAGTGATCTGTGTATGTGTATCCAATTAAAATCTAGCATAGGTTGTTTTTTAGGTAAAAGAGATTAAATATAAAATAGCACTAGATTTCAGATGAAATAGGCTAAATATAAAATAGCGGTCACTGTTGAATTTTGCTTTAAATCATATCGCTTAATTGCACACTTGTATAAAAATAACTGGTTGCACGGGTGAATGCTAATACATATTACGGATTCATTGAATATATTTTTATAACAAATTTATTTAAAATATGTATGTCTGTTCTATTTTTTTAGTCTAGTTAAATCTTAGAATTACCTAATTCCTCATATAAGATAATAATTCCAAACGAAGAAATTACATAGCTTTCATCACATCTGCCAAGTAGTAATCCTTTCTAAGGACCCGTTTGCATCCAAGAGACTAATTTTTAGTCTTGTCATTAGTTAGGAGTATTAAATAAAATATAATTACAAAACTAATTCCACAAATAAGGACTAAATGGTAAGACAAGTCTATTAAGTCTACTTAGTCTATGATTCACTCATGTGATGTTACAGTAAATATTTGTTAATCATTGATTGATTAATTATGCTGAATAAATTATTCTCGCTATTTAGTCTTAATCTATATAACTAGTTTTATAATTAGACTATATCTAAAACCTTTAATTTGTACTCTAACATTTGATGTGACATGAAATAAGGTTTAGTAGGGAGAACCAAACACTGAACACCCCTAAAGGTGCGCCAAGTAGGTAGTTTATTTTTATTGCTTTGCATACTGTATTGAGAATCCTTCTAAAGAAGACAGACAGGATAATGTAAGCTAATCCAACAAACGGAATGTGGTGTACCAGATTTACATGGGAATTACATATATGCCCTCGAGGCCTCTGGACAATTGCAGGGTTGCCCATATGGGCCTTCAAAAGGTGGGCATGGAGTACAATTATGCGGTCGTGTATTCTTTTGAGGGAGTGGTGGTGGGGTAATTCTAAATTAACAAGCATATTAAAAAAATTACTGAGGGTGCAAAAGGCAGAGGAGTAAACAACCAGATGGCAGAGCCTGTCTTCTCTTAGCCTAATCGAAACATTTCCAAAGGCTGTGTAAGCTGCGACGTGGTACCGTCTGTAAGTAGCTATTATTATTATGTATTAAAAAACAGTGTTCTTCTCTCACTGTCGTGGTTGGACATGCCTGATCCCCGCAGACACTGGTGTGTGGGCCTGGAATAATCTGCCTGCACAGGGACCCGCTGTCAGCTGGCATAGCCGCATCAGAGGTGTACACCTAGCACCCCCCTCTTTTTTCTATTGGCTATCTTTTTGCAGGGGGGAACATTTCATAATGAGGTGCTTTGTGAGATCTTAGTTTGTTTTTGAATGGAACTCTGACTGACCCTGCTTTTTGTTAGAAAGATATGCTATTATATGATCACACAGTTCGATCTTGGCCTTTCATTCTGAGAGAAGGGTTTGGCCTTAGCTGCTTGGTTTTCAGATCTTGTGGCTGCTCACCCATTGATGATAAATCAAGGATTTTTTATTCCATTTTAATTTTTTTTCGTTATTGATTGGTCCTCTACAGATAATAAACACGGCAACGGCAAGATTAGTCTCATAAAACCTCCATGCATGTGAACTTTCCTGCATTCCACAATCTTGGCTATATATCCATTCAGAGTTTCAGACTGAAGCCTGAACTGAACACAGGGGTCTGGAAAACACAAGAAAAAGATCCATCAGGAGGGCAGTGTCTGTGCTGGAACTCACAGCCACAACAGTGTTACTCGAGCTCCGGTCCAAGATTGTTGCTTCTCCATTCCAGTCAGAAAGCCAAGAGCCTCAGGACAAAGATTAGCCAGCTTTTAAAACTGTGGCCGAATTTGCTAGTTTATTAGCCAGCTTTCAAACTGCGGGACAAAAACTAACCAGCTTTTGCAACAGTTTGGAAACCTCAAGACCAAAAACTTTTCAGGTTTTAACCTATCCGTCCTTTTCTCAGCAACGGGACTTGGAACGAAACGTATCCATCGTCCTTGGATGTGTGGTGGCATCTAGTTTCATCGGGGGTTTTTTATTCAGAGGTGGCCTAAACCAAGCATTAATCCGAAGATTTGTGCTGACTCATTAGTGGAGGCTTGCAGACTAATCCTACTTCTCTACTTGATGTGGATATATGGATGTATCATGTATGTGTCGCTTCTGGAAGTGCTCCACTAGAGCGCAAACAAGGACGGTTTTATTTGAGTTCAGTCACATCGTGGAACAAGACAAAGCTGCTTTGGCTTGGAATGGCTTAGTTTCATACGTATCAGCTCATCATTTAGGGTTTATTTGTTTTGCTCTCAATCCACGTAGATTAGATGAGATTGGGTGGCTTTGATTTCCAAACAAATCAAAAAAAGTTATACTTTTTTTTCAATCCCATATAATCCACATTGGATAAGAATAATCAAGCCTCTGTTGGAATCCAAGGCAGTAGAGCCCAAATTAGACGGCCACTTCATTCTTTGGTGGTGCCATGAAGCTGGGTACCGGAAGTTGGATAACCAGCAACTCATTCAGGTGAGAACGGATGAGATGAGATCATCAGTCAGACAGATACATAATGAAAAAGAGTGAGATCATGCAATCAAGAAAAAGAGTGGCATCAGCTCAGGAAAAAAAAGGTAGAAAATATGGGAAGGGTGGTGCATATATTTGGCTGATTTTAACAACATCACAGAAGAACTGCAAATTGGTGACCAAGAAAAAAAATTATACAGAACAGTTCTCCTTTTTGGCAGCTAAATTCAGTACAAATGCTCCCTCCCAGTCAGAAAAGGAATTGTGCCTAAAATATCAGAGCCGCCAATACGAAGTTTGCTTGGAAGGGCAGAACTGTTGCCGGATGAGTGAGATGGAGAAAAAGGCACCAACCCACACTACAGGACACGATCAGTATGAGAATCTTGACCTTGGCGTCTTGCAAATAATACCAGCTGTAATAAGAGCCCTGGGCTAGAGGGAAACAGTTCCTCTGATTTGAAGCCTGCCTTGTTTTGGTTTGCCCCCACACAGCACCACTGAAAACCTGATGCATTGGCCTCAAGAAAGGGGAACACATGGATCAGCAGTGGTATCAGAGAAATTGGATCAGCAGTGGTATCAGAGAAAGAGGGGCGGGGGCGGGAAAATGAAAAGGTTCTGTCCGGAGCGTGCGGGAGGGACGAAACCGGCCTGGGTGGGACGGTTGGCTCGGACCTGACACATAGGTTCGGCCTGGGTGCATTCTCTATATTGAATGCACCCAGGTGTAATATATAAATACAGTATATATATATATATATATATATATATATATATATATATGTGTGTGTGTGTATGAATTTGCTACTCGTTTGACTCGTATTTCATTCATCGTAGATTTGTGTTGCAGGAAGTTTGTCTGCTCTATTCTGACATCGAAAAGATAATTTCCACTCAGCTTGACCATGGTGTGTACTGATATGATTCCTATTCACCAAAAAAACAGCTTATGATATATGAGATTTTGTATTATCCTGATTACAGTGAGTAGTGATATCAGTTCACCATGGTTATATATTCCTGTGGAAAGTTGTGTATTGCGTCGTTGTGCACATTTTCGTCGCAGGTTTGCTCTAGCCAAATTTTTACTTTGAATCTGTTTGAGCCTTAAAGTGATAAAATATCCACCCAGATTGATAATGGGCAGGGCAGTGAAATGATTGTTCCTACTCCCAAAAAGACTGCCCTATGATATATGAGAGGGATTTTATATGAACTGTGAACCATGATAAGGCTTTAGCAAATGATAACCACAAAACCCTAGCTAAGCTCTAGGGTAGCGACGAGAGTAGGGGAAAGCAAGGAGGAGCACAGTGTGCATACAGTTGCTGGCCATGGGATGGGGCAGGGAAGGGGGATCCATGTGGCGTGTGCCCACCTAGCCGGCGGTGTGGTCTCTGCGGTGCTCCATGGTGACGATTGTGATGTTGGCTCCTGTTTGTTCTTGTTTGCTCCCTAAAGATTAAATCCCTAATCATGGAGGCCAAGAAAGGTAGCCATGACAACAAAGGTGCCACGGCAGGGTGGTAATCTGGTAGACGTACCGGAGTGAGGGCAGGGTAGCCCATGCTAGATAATTCTCTATGTTTCAAACTAGTATTCGTTTTATCTTTTGATTTTTATATTTATATTCAAATAGATAATAATAAAACTAGACATATATATAAAATACATATATTAAGTATTATAAAAATCTATTAATAATTTAAAACGAATTTTAATTTGTGACAGACAGAGTACAGGTAAACGTCCCCAGTCAAATACAGCTCTATAGGTTTTTGCTCCTCGACGACTTCCCCTCGTCTCGTCTTTTTTTCCCTTCTACTTTTGTTACTTAATTGCTGTTCATAATTGTTCTCAAGGAGAAGCGGACAAGGTAGAAGGGAAAAACAATAGCCTCGGTTCTAAATGGAAGTACTTGACTTCTCATTGTAGAGAAAAATGATAACTGTTGTGTACTAGTCAGGCCTTGCCGCCTTGGTACGGATATTGCAACCATCATCTAAAACAATATCATATCTTTTTTTTCAAATGAGTGAGATGCACCACAAGTTCCATAATTTTGTCCAGATATATCACCTAAGCTGAGGGTGTGTTTGTTTTCGTTCTAAATTATATTAGTTGGATTATGCTGAAAACGTAGAAAGATAAAATATCACTTTATGACCATAAATAGGCTAAGAGACATTTGGTTTGTATGGACTAATTTTTACTCCCTCTATTTAACTTTATTTTAGTCTTAGATTGCTAAATATGGATACTAAAACTCAATTTTAATTTTCATATTTAACAAAATAAAATGAAATGACTAAAAATTAATCCATATAAACACAACACCTGCTAAAATAAGGTAGTATTGGATAACTTATTTTAGATTATTTGTGATCTCGAGCGATATTTTATTATGCTACTCTTTCATCATACTTTAGCTTATATAATCTAAGAGAAAAACAAACGGGATCTAAGTCACTAAACTACTAGTTCGCATCGTAATGGTTCATCGAGGTCCAACCCTCCCTAATTGATGTGTTAATGTCCGTACCTAGGTGTCATCTTTCGGCACTATCTTCCTCCTCCCTGTTTTTCTTTCTTCAGTTCACGCCTTATCAGTAGCTATGTCCACATAGCATCATGCTTTGCTAGTGCCGACATGAACCGTCGACTACCATGGTGTTTCAGTACTACAGTTTCAGACTACAAGTAGAACAGACTAATAACTTGTTTAAGGTTATGCATGAATATGGCAAGCTTTTTGCTAGATATAGATACACAAAGAATGGACCAGCACCGAGTATATATAAAAGCGAGGATAGTTTTTTTTCCCCGACAAAATGTAATACAAAATCAGCAGGGATCACTGGAACTAAATTCTGCAGCAGTGTTTGTACTTCAAATGACCAAAGCACTTAACGTTATGGGCGCACACACACACTGTGCACCATTAGTCCAAAGACCTATCCGTGTGTTTGGTTGGGTGGCTGAGTGCAGAAGCTGCAGCCGCGGATCTTTAAAACATAGTTAGTTTGGTTGATATCTCTACTAAGTCAGGCTACATAGATGTAAATAGGAGGCCTGAGCCAGGCCGGCTGGCGATGCCCAATCTGAGCATCTACGCGCGGCCAGGACAGTGGGATGCAGCGACACGTTCTACTAAAAGATTGTTTAGTTTGTTTTTTAATTATATTTTCCAATTAAAAGATTTAATCACTGAACCGATTTCGTATTTGTATTTTTGATATTTTTTCGGACAAAACTAGATCATATATGTTGTATAAAATTTGAAGATTTATTTGTAAATTTTTCTCTGGTTCATGTTTTGATACAAGCAACCAAACAATGTCTCATAGTAGCCAGGCTAAATTAAATCAAGTAACCAAACATTGAACAATTGCATAGATGAAACCAGGCCACCTATAGCCTGACTGACTAGCGCTGATGGTAGGTAAGCGTGCAGGAGAGGAGTGGAAACCCATGGTCCAGCGATTTCTTTCACTACTAAACCTGTTCGCCTTTTTTTTCTTTTTTCTTTTTTGCCGCGACCGTGGCGGCTGCTCGTGCTCGACGGGTTAGCGAACATGAACAATTAGTACAGCAGATTGCACCATGCACGGCAACTGCAGTGTCGCAGCCTAGAAAATCCACAGCGAGCCCCCATCCACTAGTTTCTCTTCTTCCAAGCAGAGGAATTATCCTCTCTCTTTTATTTTTTTACCCGCTAGCTGCTTTCCAGACCTCAAAGTATGATACGCAGAGCAGATCAGATACAACCGTCGTAAGCGACGCACGCACGCACGCAATCAACCTTTGAAAACTTTGGCCTAGTAATACCGAAAGTATTGTACGTGTCACGTCGCGACGATTCCGTCGATCTGTTGGTTACCTCGTTACTCCCACGCAATCACGGACATTTTTTTTAAAACCAATTTCTTGCACCGGTAACTTTACAAACCAAGTAATCTTGTAGTGTATTAGTGTAGTGTACTCCATCAGCACTAGGCATTGTACATAAGGTTGTCTCCGGCACGGTCCTTTAAATTTCGTCCCTAAAAAATATTATATATCCTCTACAGGACCCTCTAAAAGGTACAGACATATATATCTTCTTCATCTTCAGCAACATTCTCTAATAAATTCGGTTCTCTATATTACAATGTTAACAGAATACATAGCAGCAATGCACGACATGGCTCATGGACATTCCATCAAACACCTCATGTGCGCTAACGATATCAACATGGAGGAACCCATGAGTCCATGACCTCATGGCTAATCTGATTCAAGCTGCAAAAAAAGAGAAATTAAACCCAACAAGGCAAGGGGAGGCTTCATTCAACGGCTTGGTTAGGGCAGGAAACGAGCCGGCTCGGCTCGTCCATTGCACGAGTTGGAGAAAGACGCTCGGCTCGAGTCGCGAGCCATATTCTGGTATTTATTGTTGCATTATTTTAGTGAATTAACATTACATAAATTTAAAACATGGAATCATCATTCAACATTATAAGTAATTTAAATTATAAATTGTAATATAATCGTCATCAAAGACTAAAAAATAAGCTATTATTCATAAAATTATCTAATATTCATTATTATTCTATAAATTAACCATTTTGCAAGGCTCGCGAGACTGCTCGGCTCGGCTCGTTGCAAAAACAAGCTCAAAGAAGGGGCCCCAGCTCGTTCGAGGCTCGCGAGCCTCAAGCTTATTTTCCAGCGCTAGGCTTGGTTCTGGGACCGTGGACTGAATCGAACACGAAGATGACATGATGCCCCTCCTCGCGCGGTGAGGATGGAGCTGGAGCCGCCGCCTCCCACAGCCACACCCCTCGTCGCCGCCACCAGGGTAGGAGCTGGAGGCGTCTCCCACGCCACCATCTTCGAAGGCACGTTGTTCTCCTCCTCGTGCAACGGTGGCGCGTCGTGCCGTCGGTGACGGTGTCAGTGGCGAGCGTGGCCATGGACGTCGCTGTCGAGCTTGTGGCACCTTGCTGGACTTGCTCTTGGGATCTATGGCGGCGCAGGAGTGGGAGGAGATTGGCCTGTGTAATGCGAACCGGGAGCTAGCGAGGGGAAGGTTTCGCCTCGACGCGGGAGGAAGAGGAAGCGACGGATAGCGGATGTCTGAGAACCTTTAAATTTGGCGTGTCCTGTGACGTGCGGTATTTTTACGTCTGTTGCTGGACGCGTAGATAAAGGAACTCTCAACATGCTCTAAGTTTAGCGGACAAGACCATATATCGGTCCTTGTTGTTGTTGGAGACACTCTAACAGCACAGTTATAAAGGGCGAAAAGGGTGAGGCGGAAAAACACAGATACATGACAGGTCGATCGATGAGCAGTGGCGAGAGCCGAGAACGAGATCAAGCCGGCAGCGTACGTACTGACGAGCAGTGGATTAAAGTGCGGCGGCGGCGTCTGGACTGGACAGATCTCGCGCCTGGAAAGCCAGATCGCTCGGCAGCCCATTTGTCGGTCGTTGCAGCAGTAAACAAGCGGTACTAGTACTCCTCAGTCCTCCCGTAGGCCGTAGCCAGCCAGCCAGCCAGCCGGTCGTAGGTAGGTGGCAGGGCAGCTGAAAAGAAAAGAAAAAAAGAAAAGGAAATGGCCAGTGCGACGCGATTCCGCAGGAATGTCCGTTGCCATTGGTCGTTCCCGCCCGCCCCTATTCTACCGCGGCGGGCGGCGGGCCGCCTGGGACTGGGACTGGGAGGTGCCGTCACTTCACTTCTGCGGCCATCGCTGATGCGTCACTCCCACTCGCAGGCACAGGCGCACAGCGGCCGGCGTGCAGCCTACTTCACCGGCCACAAATCGAGTTTTTTAAATGAAATGCTACAGTAAGTCAAAGAACATACTGCCTCCTGCTGCTGCTGCTGCTGCGAATGCTGTTCTTTTTTCTGGTGATGGAAGGAGGAGGAGAAATGATTTCGCGTTTGGTTTATGTCTCCTGTGATCCCCTGTCCGTCCCGTCCGTAGCTCCTGCAACTCCATCAATGGGCTTGGCCGCAGTAGCCTACCTGCAGCTGCAGCTGCATATGGTCCCTCCCTCCCTCTCTCGTTATCCATCCAGTATATACCAAGTTACCAACTGCCTGCCTGCACTTCTCTCCAGCACAGCGCTGGTGGACGGGGCCGCGAGGCCCACGCTGAGCCCAGCCCACGTTGGATAGCAGCGCTGTCTGGATAAAAAAAAGTCGGCCGAACGGAGGATCAGCAGGCCTTCCACTACTATCTATGTATCAACTGGCCCATGAGTTGCATGGGCTCACTAAACCGATTGGGCTCTTAGAAAGTAGAATCGTTTCTCCGACGGTCGGATGAACGGCGGCTTGCATGCGGAGCTCGTCGAGGAAGACTCCGGTCGGTCAGGGCCTTCTTCTCTACCGGTTGAGGTGATCTCGGCGCCAGGGTACCTGTCGTACACCTGGTCCACCTTGTCAGCACGTCAAATTGCCAAGTGAGACAGGACAGCAGGTATGCGTGCACGAAGCCCTGTTGCAATGAAGCATTTCACGTTCTTTTTTAGGTTATATATATACAGCGCAATGTTATTTGTCACATAGAGTGATATATACACTGAAAGTCTATCACGCGAACCCGGTCGAGTTAACCACACATGTCTCATTGGTCCAACTACACCATTAGCTACGAGTAATGGACCGTTTGCTTCATCAGACCGTGCTTCAGGCCATGCGTAACAGCGCCCCAAAGTCGATCTTTTTTTACATTATGATAGTCATTTCTTAGGTCATGTTTGGTTTCAATTAGTCTTAGGACTAAACTTTAGTCCCTACTTGTTTGGTTATATGGACTAAATACATTGTCCAAAGACTTAAATGCCCTTGGAATACACTCATGTAGGCTTTTAGTCTCTTTTAGCACCTATGTGAAGGACTAAAGACTAAATCATTTTAGTCCATATTTTAGTCCTAGTGTTTGGCAAAAAAAAGGACTAATTGTGACTAAAAACTAGAGACTAATCTTTAGTCCCTCTAACCAAACACCCCCTAATCTTTAGTCCCTCTAACCAAACACCCCCCTTACTTGTGTAGTGCTTGTTTTGTTTTGTGTTGTTTGAGTAGTATATATCCCTTAGGGCTAGTTTGGGAGCCACAAAACTTTGGCAGAAGTAAACTAGAGCAAGAGTTTTATGGTTGTTATTTGGCTCACGTTGCAGAAATAGCCTTATCTACTAGATTGTGTTTTATTAGGAATTTTATAGACTATTCGCTCCATCTAACCATCTAGATTTTATCACGGTGCTAGGACGGCTCCTTGCCGAACTTAGGTTAGGGTTAATTTAGAGCTAATAGTTAGCTAGCTAAAAAAATTGCTAGTGTAATTAGCTGGCTAACTATATTATCTAATTTTAGCTCAGTTGAACCGGTTAATAAATTAAGGAGTAGTTGAGGGTGCAGCTATAGTTAGCTAGACTATTATCTAGGGGGTGTTTGGATGTCTTTAATTAAAGGCAGCTGAAAGTTAAACTATTAGTTGGATGTCTTTAATTTTAGCAGCTAACTATTAGTTCTAGTGCATTCAATTAACTAGAAAGTGCTAAGATGGCTCTTAGCTGATTTACTGTAGTCTTGTCTTCCCTCGGGCCTGACTGCACTCAAGGGTGCTTTACTTTTCAGGTGGTGTTGGCCTGAGCTTACTTCAGTTATGCAATAGCTTTGGACCAAGTTCATTTTGGGGTTCGCTTCTTTCATGAGCTTATCAGTTTCTCAGTTATGCAATGAGTATAACTATTTCAAGTTATCGTCCAGTGCACACTAGCCCTAAATGGTTATGGTCAGGAGCTACACATGTCATTTACGTACTTTGAGCAAATCGCTTACAAATGATAATCAGATAAGTAGAGTCAACAAGACAAAACTGTATCTGGCAACGCACATCGCCTTACCCCAGCCGACTACACCATTATTCTTCAGCAAAAGCAAACAGCGCCTTCCCTCCCCCCTCAGGCCTCAGCTCAAGCGATAACCATAAGAAAACCTGCTACGCGACTGCGTATATGATAACGCATATGCATGCAAAAGATAACTGACAGGCCAGTGTGTAGCGAACTTCATAGCACACAACGGCCCGAGTGAGCTGCAAGCCGTGTGCTGTGCTGGCTGCCTAGTACCGGTAGTGGGCAGGCTTGTAGGGACCCTCGATCGATCGGCACGCTGATGTAGTCGGCCTGAGACTTGGTGAGCTTGGTCAGCTTGGCACCAAGCTTGCCCATTTACGTACTTTGATAACCTCAGCTTAGACATACCAATGGTCTGTAACGAATTAACCAACCATTGTTTTTGTCCTTTGACATTAACCGTCCTCGCCGGCGGTGAGGGGCGAGTGGGAGGGGAATATGGTGGTGAGGCGAGCACGACGTGAGGGAAGGGAGAGAGAGACTGCTTGTTCAGCGGCGGCAAGGGACAGGGAGAGGGGAAAGCGGCGCCAAGAAAAGGGAGAGAAAGGAGTGTGATTAGGGCTGGACGGAATACTCATGGCTCGATAACTCGCTCGACTCGGCTCGTTAGAAGCTCGGCTCGACTCGGCTCGTTTTAATTTTGTAGCGAGCCAAGCTAGCATTCTAGCTCAGTTCTCTAATGAGCCAGCTCGGGTTAGCTCGTGAGCTAGCTCGCGAGCCAAACGAGCTAAGCCACAACACAAGTTTGTCTAGTCGTTGGTGTCGTCTCATCTCTCATAGTCTTGTTTTCTCGTTGTTATGATCTGTGATATGGACATGTGTGGATGTGCCATGTGCTTAAATATTTGTATTATTGCATGGCTACATGTTTATAGTGTTAAACACTTAAAATATGATTTTTCGGTTATACATATATTTATGTACATAGATCATTATATTTAGTTGTGTCGCTCGCGAGCCTAACGAGCTGGCTCGAGCTTCCTAACGAGCCGAGCCGAGCCAGCTGTTTAGCTCGTTAGTGTAACGAGCCGAGCCGAGCTGGCTCGTTACAATAACGAGCTATAACGAGTCGAGCCATAACGAGCCGAGCTGGCTCGATATCCACCCCTAAGTGTGATGAAACAGCTTATTTGGGCCAACCCGATGTCCACTTGCTTCTATAGCGACCAACCTTTATTAGGTGCGGTAATAGATCACGATCCAATTGCTTAGAACCCTACCCTACTAAATAAATTTTAGTTCAAAAATGAATAGAAATAGGACATGATCCTAATCCGATTTGATCAATAAATCTTATAATGTAAAATTTAGAGTCTATTGTCACCCATAACCGTGAGTCGTTAAAGTTATATAGTTTTTAGCGACTAATAGACTGTGGTTAAAAACATCTTTAGCGCCATCCATCAGCACTTAACATTTAGCAACCAACCGTTCGTATTGAATAAGGGTTGCTAAAAGTGAACCGTCGTGTAGTGATACCAATGTCATTCACATTCTTATTGGACCGCTTATAGTTTTGTTAGCTAAGTCAGTATTAATATCTTGCACATATAAGCAAATTTAAGAGTCAAGCACCTACCTTTTCAACTTTATGGTGCTTAACTGCGGCAATCATGCAAGTTTAGAAGCAGACCGTGAGATTTTGTAGGCATTATACATGAAGGTTTGTACAGTTTGGTATATATGACTGAAATATAGGAACTGTGAGTTTTACAAGGCATATGTATCAATTGGTTTATAGAGATCATTCGAGTGTGTGTATATATGTGTGTTGCACAAATAAAGCCAAAAATATTTTGTGTGTACTTGTTTCTACATGTATTAGCTTCTTGCAGTTGCATTCTTTTAACTAATACTTGTTGAGAAAAACAAGCCAAATCTGTTACAAGAGTTCACCATTATGTTTTATTTTATTTGCAGAGGTTTTGGTAGAAGAAATGGCTATGTTTTTTTTATGTAAACAAACTTATTTTTGATATTTTTTATGATTATACAGTACTAGCATTGATATTTAGTAACCTTCTTATACTATTTTCTTTTCTGAATTTTCTTGCCTTTTTATTTTAAAAAGAGACATACCAAATAGGCCAATACTTTCCTAGACTGCTAGACAGGCCCCGCAGAGAGCCTAGGCTAGAGGGGCAACGGCCGGAAGCCCAAGCCAGAAAGGGGCCTAAAATTTCTATCTATATACGATGAACTGCTGTATAAAATCGATCCAGCCGGCAAAAAAATATTTTTTTGGTCCTTTTAGTTTATAATATGCACATTGTTTTCTAAAATTATATATAAACATATATTTAGTACTATTATCTCTTTCAGTTATGTGAATTTTTTTAAACAATAGCCTAAAGAGTCTACTGTCTAGTTTGTCCGGGAGCCCTTAAAATCATAGATGCACACCAGGGAAGCCTAGAGCTACCACGAAGAAGTAATTAATGCAATATGTGTTTTTATTTTTTGCAATACATCCCATTATTTACCTATCCCATAACTTCATACTTTCAAACAGTCGCATGGAAATATAACCCGCATGTGAAATCTCCTCCACTCGGAGAGAGGGGATTAGAATGCGAAAGAAAAAAAGATCCTCTCCCTCGTTTTGCTTGCTGTCTCATGTTAACCACGTCAAGTTGCCAAACTAGCTCTACGGAGGAGAAATGACAGGGAGAAAAGAATTTTAAAATAGATAGAGACTTGGATCTGTAGAACATGTCGATTGCTTCTCCGAGGACCCTCCTTGGATTCTCTAAAAGGCGAAAACACCATTCAAAACACTTGGAAACGTAAACGCGGCGAACGAACACGTTAAATCGGTCACACACGAAAAAAAAACACAATAACCGCAACGGTTTTTGTAGCTTTCCAGATTTCTTTCGAAAAAAGGGAAGTAACGCGTGAAGTGACTACTTGGATGTTGTCTAACAGAGACGAAAAATGATGTATACGATGGTTGCCTGTGCTAGACAAAGTTCTGGTACGGCAACCAAATAGTCCCGAACACTCGAGTCGAGTGAGTGCGATATTGCTGGCTATCCAACAAGACCAACATGCTCGACATTTACACTCAAAGCACCTTAACCGGCAAACCATTTCTGTTTACCAATCTCCTCTTCATTCACACACCTCCCAACTTCCTTCTCATTCACACTTTTTCCCATATATACGCTGGATGCTCGAAATGTCGACGACGTGTACGTTGTAGATGTTGTGCTAAATGTTACCGATGCCATTTTTACACTGTGCTATAGTTAGAGCACACCCTCATCTAGCTACGTGGCCCCTTGAGCAATCAGACACTCACAATAATCCACGCGCTAAACACCTATTTACGAACAAGATTCTTCACGGAGCCACCCACCTCTCTCATTTCGCAACGAGCACCGCGTGTTTTAGCCCTCTTCCGAGAGCCCAAATATAGCTGCCGCGCTCAAAATTCATTCACCATGGAACCCATGCCGAACGCAGGAACAGCGAAGTACAAGAAGACCTCGCGGCTGGCAGGCATGGGCCAGATCGGAAACACACACACACTGCGCCAGATCGGAAAAAACAAGAAAACCGCTCCCCCATCTCCGGTTTTACACTAGAGGCGGCGGAAAATCCCCGTCCTGCCCCTCCACGAAACCCACGACACCCGACGACAGCGGCCTCCGCCCGCAGGCCGCAGCCCGTCCGGCCCCACACAGGCCGCCCCCACCTCCTCCCCGCCACGCCTACAAGAACCACCCCCCGCTTTTCCATCTCCAGTTCTCCACCCGCTTCTTTTCCCTCGCTCGCTCGTCCGTCGCCCGCCTGCCTGCCTGCCAGTGCGCGCCCTCTCCCTCCCTCCCTCCCTCATGGCGGACTGCTTCCCGCCCGAGTCGGACGACTTCCACCGCCGCTGGCTGCCGCGGGAGATCCTCGCCGACATTGGCATCGCCGACCCCGAGGCCGTCGGCGCCGAGACCCCGCCCGAGGCCGCCGCCGCCGCCGCCGTGGAGGAGCTCGCGGCTCAGCTCGCCGGCATCCTCGGCGGCGGCGCCAAGGCGTGGCCGCTCGGCCCGCCGCCGACGCCGCCTACGCCCGCGGCTCCGCCCGCCGCCGCGGCGGCCGTTGCCCCGTGCTACGGCGCGAAGGTGAGTGAGTGGTTGTGCTCTAGCTTGTGTTCTCCGCGCGTTTTCTCGGCCTGGGCCGCCTGGCCCTGACACGGACATCTGGTCGCAGGTCTGCGGGCTGCAAGGTAGCGTCGTCGTGTCCTGCGGCGAGACCAATGGCGGCGGCGCCGTGTCTTGGCCGTTCGTGCCGTACCCGCCGCAGCTCCACTGGCAGGTGAGGAAACAACACCAGCCAGGATCCCGCTCGCCGCCGCCACTCCCCCCCTTTGTTGCCTCTTTCTCTGTTTTCGTGCTGGGTGGAGCGCCGTGTTTGGCAGAATGCTCGGCGGTGTTTTTTTGTTTCGTTTTTTTTCCGTTTCTGTTTTGTTTTGGAACCACGCCGCCGCCGCCGCCGCCGCTGATTGTCTGCAAAATGACAGCTGGTGGTAACTATCTCTCGCAATAAAGCGAACCTGTTTCCCCTTTGGAAAGTAATGATCCTTATCATTGGCTTAATAATCATGAACACGCCATACATAGGGTTGGAGTTCATTTTTTGTGCTGAGTGTTGGTGTTCGTGTTAGGCATTTGTGTTGGATGGCTGATGATGCTTACCCCTGCTGCTGCCCTTCCTCGTCGTCGTCGTCGCAGGTCGGGAGCGGCCTGGTGAACCACGGCGGCGTGCTGGACTACCCGGTGCTGCCCCCTGCTGCTCTACCCTGCCACGTCCCGCCGCCCGCCAACCTGCGCGGCGGCACCGGCGTGTTCCTGCCGCGCATCGAGGCGTACCGCTACGCGGCCGCTCCCCCGGCCACCGCCAAAGGTAACGCGAGCACTCGCATTCCCTTTGCCAATCCATGTTTTCCATCGCTCTGTGCCGCGTGGAAGGGATGGACGGACGGATGTCTCCGGTAGACGTCTTGGTTCTTGCAAATGCTCGATCATACTTGGCGACTTGCGGTGCTGTGCTGCGCCGAGATTTTGCGTGCGTTCTTGAGCGGTGTGAGGCGTTAATGGCGGCAGCAGCCAGACACGCACCGGGTTTTCTTGTACCAGTACGTACCCGTACGTGATGTTACTGATGGTGCTTTTGGCCGTAGTCTGCTGTGTCTGTCTTGGCTGCAGCCAGGGAGAGAAAGTTGTTTAGCACCTGATCATGCCGTGGGGCCCCCCCTGTACTTTCTGATGGCAATGCCAGTAGTGGGTCTGGACTCTGGCGGGCCCGGGTGCGTGGCATGCATGGCGTGGCTGTAGCTATGGCCCGCGGGCGAGGGTATTAGCAGGAAATAATCTCATTTCTAAAAAAAACGAAAAAGAAACTGCTTTGCCGTGTTGCAATGGCGATTGGCGATGATAGTTGATAGAGACACATATCTCTTGGATATTACTATACCAGCTGGCCGCCTACTCCTTAACCCGCAGCCACGCTTCTTGTAGCAGCAGCAGCATCACTGGCTCACTGCCGAGAGAATCACGAGATCACACAGCAATCAGCAGCCATAATGAAGGTTACAGTTACGGGATACCCTGACGTGGTTTGGTTTCCGCAGGTGGGGCAGCGACAAAGCCGTGGGCTGGGACTGGGAGCAGGCCGGCAACGGGGAAGAAGCAGGAGCGGCAGCAGGCCGAGCAGGCGGCGCCGGCAGCAAAGCACCCCCAGAAGCAGCGGCAGCAGCAGCAGCAGGCTACCGGCGCAGCGCTGGCTCTGCCCCAGGACTGGTGCTACCGCTGATGATGTGTTGGAGGCGCGTGCGTGCATGCATGGACATGGACATGGACATGGATGGACGCGATGGTGCCTGCCAAGACGATGGCGAACGTTCAAGCAATTCGTATTCGTAGCAGACGTTCTTTAGTAGTGGCAGTGGCCAGGGAAAAAGAATAACAACAACAATAAATAAGAATAAGGAAACGATGATGGATGGATGGATAATGTAGCTGCAGCTGCAAGATAAACAAAGACAAGGGTAGCAGGAGTCTTATTATACTACTACTATAGTATAAGTGGTCATCTTCCTCGGGTCGTACTGTCGCATGTCGCTGTAGCAAGCCTACACCTACGCTGATCTGATCCCCGACTTCTGTTGTTTGCTGAGCGATGTACTAATACTGCTAGAGGAATAAATATGTTATCTGCAGTATTGTAGTATTGCTCAAAAGAAAATAAAGTGGTATTGATATTATAAGTGGTTGTTTTGTTCCTCTCCCCCCCCCCCCCCCCCCTAAATGTATAGCTTATATATATATATATCTAGAACATCAAATTCGAAGCTAGTACTCTATCTCCCCCTCTCTAAAAAAAGATGCAGTTTCTGCTTATCCAGAAGTCAAACAATTTGAGTCCAACTAAATCTACGAGATATGTTTAGATTTATTATGATATTAAATAAGTACTATCTTTAGGTAATCACATAACATTTTTCAATTAGTATATTTATCTAGAGTAATAAGCGTCTGATAATGGTTTTTACGAACTTGGTTAAATTAAATAAATGTTTGACTAATTCCAAGTTTAGAATCGTACTCCCCTTCGTCTCACAATTATTGGGCCGTCTTTTAGGTATAAAATTTGGTTGGCCCGTCTTAATAAAGGAAATCATAATTGTTATCTATTTTTATTCTGATTTGATTATTAGGAAAGTAAATTGTGTAGTGGGGATTGGACCAGGAGAAGCTGTTGCCGGTTGACGAGAGAAATCCTTCGCGGTCTGACCTTGACAGGGTATATAATAAAACTGTAATAGGGTGTTTGGTTTGAAGAATGAGATAGTCCATCATTTTTTTACTATTTTTGTTTGATTATTGGAATGGAATAAATTGATTCATCACCAATTTAATCCTCATAGTTAGTTAGTACTAATATAAGTATTGGTTTTATCTCGATTTGGATGAAGTGATTACTAAAATCAAACCTCAGTAAATGTACTGTAAAAGTTGTAACGTGGCAGGAGTAAACAACACAAGTGCACTCCGAGGGTACCGCGGTAACAGTGGCTTCTTTTTACCGTGGATGTACTCAGTCTCAGATGAGCAAGGCCGGCAGCGTGCTCGATGGTTGCATTGCATGGAAGAGGGCCTGGGGCAGCAGACAAGCTTCGAAACAGGAGTAAATGCTCGTCCACCGTCCGCGTCGCTCGCTCGCTCGCTTGCTGCAGCAGCCTGCAAGCAAAGCTGCTGTGCTGCGGTGCAGAGTGCAGAAGCGACGTAGAGAGCGAGCGAGCGGTGCCCCCACCTGCTCACCTGCCTCCGGACAAGCAAGGAAGGAAGCGTCTTGTTCAGGAACACCCACCAAGTACCCAACCCGGACTGGTCAAGAGCACGGGATGGCAGCCGATTTGATTTCTTTATTCCTGTTTCGGGGTGGCCGCTGTCCCTTGCCTCAAAGGGGCCGCCGTGCCCCCCACCCAGACCCAGCCCTTGGCTCTGCGCTTTCTGAATCCAGACAAGCCAGTGATGGACGGGCCTGCGTGTTTTTTTAATCTTTAGTTCTTTTTTAAACAATTTCCAGAAATAACAGTAGGAGCCCTATGAATTTTGTACAATAATTTCACGTGAACCAGTTCAATTTCACATAAAAAACATAGAAAACAGAAGAAGAAAAAAAATCCCACACTCTAAAGGTATCCTAGCCTACTTGTCCGTCACACAAATTTTCTTGACTCTCTTCTTCTCTCTCCTCCACCTCCTCATTTTACCCATCTTTTATAGACCGTTAATGTCTCGTTAAAGTGATACTGTTTAGTATGACATGATACAATTTTGAATACATGTATCATAAATACAGTTAATAGATAATATACATGATAACCCGTATATAGATGAGTTTTTATGAAAACCAGTCTTTTATATTCTTTTATTAAATGTGTTTGTACACGCTCCTATGCTCATGCTCTCCTAGTATACTGCGCAAACGTGCACCCTGGCGCGCGCAGGCGGGGCGGGACATTGGATGGAACACCCCGTCTGTCAACAGTGTCAAGGAGTATCATCAGGCTGACAATCAGTGGTGGACAACTAGACTACTAGAGTACGAGTAGGCGGAGTAGCAGCAGAGCAGGCCCCCTCCCCTAGTGTTCGTGCGTGCGCATTGCAAGCGCCCATCGCCCACGCACGCACGCCGCCTCGGCGTGGCTGTTGTAGACGTGCGTGCGACGTGATGGAACAGGTCTGGGAGGACACGACGCATGGATCCGCTGGAACGTGTTCTTCGAGTGGGCATGTTGATGCTGCACCGTGTTGGATTAAGGTGGGCTTGGCCCAAATTAATATTCAATAATAGTCAATGCTAATGGCCCACTTTAATGCTATGGTGTACTAATTATTTAGTACCATATTGAAAGTTCAAAGGACAAATCAATCAACTTAAATAGGTGGACCATTGGTGCATCTATTGAGAAGTTGAGAAAAGGATGAAGGACTGCCACACGCGCGCGCGCGTCGCCGCCGCCGCCGCCGGCCGTGGCTCGTCGGACCTTGGTCCGAATATTCCTTTCAAACGGTTGCGCATTTTGTCTGGAGTGATGACCGTCATGATAACCGTCTGTTTCCTGTCTTATGGCTATGGCTAGTAACGGACGCCAGTTACTGTCGTCAGTTTCCAGTTCTAATGTGCGACCGTTTCTGTCCGTTGTTCTTCTCCCTCCTTCTAACCGCCTATAAAGAGGCTGAGTGGCTTCGTGAACTCCTTATGGATTTACCGGTGGTTGAAAAACCTGTGCCGGCTATTTCCATGAACTGTGATAATCAGACTGTGATAATTAAGATAAACAGTTCTAAGGATAATATGAAGTCGACAAGGCACATAAAGAGGCGTTTGAAATCTGTCAGGAAATTGAGAAACTCCGGAGTAATAGCGTTGGATTATGTCCATACGTCTAAAAATCTGGCAGATCAGTTTACTAAGGGGCTATCACGTAGTGTGATAGATAGTGCATCAAGTGAGATGGGCATGAGACCCACCTAAAGTTTATCATAGTGGTAACCTGTTCTATGTGATCGGAGATCCCGTGAATTAGAATGGTGAAACAAGCTAGTGGTAGACTGAGAGGAAAGACCCTTAATAAGGCTCATTTCAGATGCATATCTTTCCTTACTGTAAGGTAGGTTGGTGTTTACACCTTAATATGTTCCAAGTGGCTTTGTGAAGCAAAGATGTTGTCCTACAGAACATCTTTAGAGGAACATACCTATATGGGTTAACTGCTAGTCACAGTTTATGAGATCTGGGTGGTTTCTAGATACCCATGAAAGGCTATGGAGTTTGACTTATATGCTCCAACCAGAGGGGATGCGTTCAGCAATCTAGTACTGGTAAAGAGTTTAGATGAAACTCATTCCACGCAAAACTGCTAATTCAAGGCCTAGTCCATTGTGCAGTTGTGGTCAAGTGTAGTCTAAGTTCTAGGTGGATGTTCAACTTAACAGTCTCCATCGAAACACCAGTATATCAAACGTTTGAGATGATGAGAGCTTTTTTGTGTGTGACTTAGCATTTGGTGGGGATTGTTGGATTAATGTGGGCTTGGCCCAAATTAATATTCAATAATAGTCAATGCTAATGGTCCACTTTAATGCTATGGTGTACTAATTATTTAGTACCATATTGGAAGTTCAAAGGACAAATCAATCAACTTAAATAGGTGGACCATTGGTGCATCTATTGAGAAGTTGAGAAAAGGATGAAGGACTGCCACACGCGCGCGCGCGCGCCGCCGCCGCCGCCGGCCGGGCCGTGGTCGTGGCTCGTGGCTCGTGGTAGATCGGACCTTGGTCCGAATATTCCTTTCAAACGGTTGCGCATTTTGCCTGGAGTGATGACCGTCATGATAACCGTCCGTTTCCTGTCTTATGGCTAGTAACGGACGCCAGTTACTGTCGTCAGTTTCCAGTTCTAATGCGCGACCGTTTCTGTCCGTTTTCTTCTCCCTCCTTCTGACCGCCTATACGAATGGAGAGGGAGGGCTCTTCCAGGGACGCGAATTGCAAACAACACATTCCCGTCCCATCTTCTGCGAGCACAGAGAGAGTGGGAGAGCAGGCCTCCGAAATCACCGACCGCAGAGATACACTTGCACGGGTGTGCGGGCGATCAGATTTTTGGGGAGCGTCTTCGCGACTGCTCGCGTGATCTGTTTGTCCAGCTGCTTCGTTCACAGCTTGCTGTTCGTCGCCTTCCCGAGATGACGCGTGCTGCTGTTCTTCTTCCCGGCGACCGTTCGAGGGACTGCACAGCGTACATCTTCCTGCACCGACTTCGTACGGCTACATCGAACAAACACACGAGATGTCTCGTGTGAATGGAGCCACTGATGCCTTGAGCATCGGTCCCTCCGCTGGGTACACTCTGTTCTTCGTATTTGTGCATGTTTCATTGCTGTTTACTGTTTATGCGAGTAGTTATACACACATGCACATACATGTCATCACATATATCGTACCGTTTTTCTGGATTAAATTAAAACAAAAAATGCCTAACTTTCTAACAATCCAAAAATCTGATATTAGGCATTTTTCTGTTAGTGGTTTTGCTGCTGCGTTAAAACCAAGTGAACCTTTTGATGGGACATTTTACAAGAGATGGCGTAGTAAGATGATACTGTGGTTGACCGCAATGAACTGCTATCACGCCGCACAGGGGAAACCCGAACAGTTCACTCCTGAACAGGAGAGAATGTTCGACGTTGCCGATAACCTGTTTCGAGGCGCCGTGATTGGCGCTCTTGCCAACAAGTATGTTGATTCTTATCTAACGTGCACATCTGCAAAAGAGTTATGGGATGCATTAGATGAGAAGTTTGGTGTTTCTGATGCTGGTAGCGAGTTGTACATCATGGAGCAGCTATTTGACTATAAGATGGTGGAAAACCGTCCTGTAGTTGAACAGGCTCATGAAATACAGGCACTGGCTAAAGAACTCGAACAATTCCCATGTGTCTTGCCTGACAAGTTCGTGGCCGGCGGTATTATCGCTAAACTGCCACCTTCTTGGACAGACTTTGCTACCACTCTAAAACATAAGAGACAAGAGTTTAGCGTGGCTGAGCTTATTGGTTCTCTTGATGTTCAGGAGAGGGCGAGAGCAAAAGACACTCGTGGAAAAGGAGTTGAGACTTCTAGTGCCAATATGGTACAAAAGAAGAACTCCAATGCATCACATAATAATAAAAAGAAGAACAAGCAACAGAATGCCACGAAGCCCAAGCAGGCAGCCTCGTTCAAAAAGAAGAACAAAGGAGCTGGTTGCTTTGTTTGCGGGAGTACTGATCATTGGGCAAGCGCTTGTCCAGACCGCAAATTTAAGCAAGAGAAAAAACCAGCTCAAGAGAAGAAAACAGTAAACATGGTTGTTAGCGAGACTGCAGAAGGAACATCGGGGTATGGTAATCTTTTACCTACTGTTCTTTCAGTGTGTCAATCCCCTGAGTGGTGGGCTGATACCGGTGCTAATATTCATGTGTGTGCTGATATTTCTTTATTTTCTTCTTATCAGTGCAAAGGGACTGGAGCCTTGCTGATGGGGAACGGATCACATGCGTGTGTTCTTGGTGTTGGTACAGTCATTCTGAAGTTTACTTCGGGAAAGACGGTGCTATTGAAGAACGTGCAGCATGTCCCCTCCATCAAAAAGAATCTAGTTAGTGGCTCTCAATTGTGTCGAGATGGCTACAAAATTGTCTTTGAGTCTAATAAATGTATACTGTCTAAGTATGGAACGTTTGTTGGAAAAAGCTATGACAGCGGAGGCTTGTTCCGCTTATCTTTGCATGATGCGTGTAATAAGTCTGTGAACAATGTTGTTTCGAATGAGTCGTATATTTGGCATTCACGACTTTGTCATATCAATTTTGGTTGTGTCTCGCGGTTAGCAGATTTAAATTTAATCCCGAAATTTGATTTAGTCAAAGGTTCTAAGTGCCAGGTGTGCGTGCAATCTAAGCAACCTCGCAAGCCTCACAAGGCTGCGGAGGCGAGGAATTTGGCACCACTAGACTTAATACATTCCGATTTATGTGAGATGAACGGAATATTGACTAAAGGAGGCAAGCGATATTTTATTACTTTTATCGATGACTCTACTAGATTTTGTTATGTGTATCTCTTAAAATCAAAAGATGAAGCTTTGCATTATTTTAAGACCTACAAAGCTGAAGTTGAAAATCAACTCGAGAGGAAAATTAAACGGTTAAGGTCTGATCGTGGTGGAGAATATTTTTCGGGTGATTTTTCTGATTTTTGTGTGGAACATGGTATTATTCATGAGAGGACACCGCCATACTCACCACAATCCAATGGGGTTGCTGAAAGAAAGAACCGTACTCTAACTGATTTGGTTAACGCCATGTTAGAGACTTCAGGGCTATCTAAGGAATGGTGGGGTGAGGCGATCTTGACGGCGTGTCATGTCCTGAATAAAGTTCCCACAAAGAACAAAGAAATCACACCATTCGAGGAATGGGAAAAGAAGAAATTAAATATCTCCTATTTGCGCACCTGGGGTTGTTTGGCTAAAGTGAATGTGCCAATTAACAAGAAGCGCAAATTAGGACCGAAAACTGTTGATTGTGTTTTCCTTGGGTATGCTTTCCACAGCATTGGATATAGGTTTTTAATTATAAACTCTGGAGTACCGGACATGTTGGTTGGTACAATTATGGAGTCCAGAGATGCTACGTTTTTTGAGGACGAATTTCCCATGAAAGCTACACATGATACGTCTAATGATGAACCAACGATACCCCATGAGCATTTTATTCCGGTAGAACACACTGAGGAATCCCATATACATAATCATGTGGAAAATGACAATGTATCAACTCGAAAGAGTAAGAGACCAAGGATTGCAAAGTCCTTTGGTGATGATTACATTGTATATCTTGTGGATGACACACCAAGTACCATTGAAGAGGCATATTCCTCTCCTGATGCTGACTTTTGGAAGGAAGCAATAAGGAGTGAGATGGATTCTATTATGTCTAATGCAACTTGGGAGGTAGTTGAGCGTCCTTATGGGTGTAAGCCCATTGGAAGTAAATGGGTGTTCAAGAAAAAACTTAGGCCTGATGGTACTATTGAAAGGTACAAGGCGAGGCTTGTAATTAAAGGCTATTCACA
Source organism: Zea mays (assembly GCF_902167145.1). Taxonomy (NCBI): domain Eukaryota; kingdom Viridiplantae; phylum Streptophyta; class Magnoliopsida; order Poales; family Poaceae; genus Zea; species Zea mays. The sequence continues at coordinate 6,801,504 of NC_050105.1, read as the reverse complement.
GAAGGAAGGTGAGGATTTCTTTGATACTTATTCACCTGTGGCTCGATTGACCACAATTCGTGTGCTACTTTCTTTGGCTGCCTCTCATGGTCTACTCGTCCATCAAATGGATGTTAAGACAGCATTCCTAAATGGAGAGCTAGATGAGGAAATTTACATGGAGCAGCCAGCTGGGTTTGTAGCAAACGGTCAAGAAGGCATGGTGTGTAAATTATTGAAATCCTTATATGGCCTAAAACAAGCACCTAAGCAATGGCATGAAAAGTTCGATAAAACTTTGACATCTGCCGGTTTTGTTGTGAACGAAGCAGACAAGTGTGTATACTATCGGTATGGTGGGGGCGAGGGAGTAATTTTATGCCTATATGTTGATGACATTCTAATCTTGGGGACGAGTCTTGATGTGATTAAAGAGACAAAAGACTTTCTGTCTAATAATTTTGAAATGAAAGATTTGGGAGAAGCTGATGTTATTCTTAACATTAAGCTACTGAGAGAAGGCATTGGTGGGATCACACTTGTGCAATTCCATTATGTGGAAAAGGTTTTGAGTCGCTTTGGTTTTAGCGAATGTGAACCTGCTCCAACGCCTTATGATCCTAGTAAGCTTTTAAAGAAAAATCGAAGGATAGCTAGGGATCAATTGAGATATTCCCAAATAATTGGTTCACTCATGTATTTAGCTAGCGCTACGAGGCCTGACATCTCATTTGCTGTGAGCAAACTTAGTCGATTTGTTTCAAATCCGGGAGATGATCACTGGCGTACTCTTGAGAGAGTTTTGCGCTATCTAAAGGGTACTATGAGTTTAGGCATCCATTATACCGGGTACCCAACAGTTCTTGAGGGTTATTGTGATGCAAACTGGATATCTGATGCTGATGAGATATATGCCACAAGTGGATATGTGTTTTCACTTGGAGGTGGTGCTGTTTCATGGAAGTCTTGCAAGCAGACCATCTTAACGAGGTCGACTATGGAAGCAGAACTCACAGCATTAGATACCGCTTCAGTTGAGGCTGAGTGGCTTCGTGAACTCCTTATGGATTTACCGGTGGTTGAAAAACCTGTGCCGGCTATTTCCATGAACTGTGATAATCAGACTGTGATAATTAAGATAAACAGTTCTAAGGATAATATGAAGTCGACAAGGCACATAAAGAGGCGTTTGAAATCTGTCAGGAAATTGAGAAACTCCGGAGTAATAGCGTTGGATTATGTCCATACGTCTAAAAATCTGGCAGATCAATTTACTAAGGGGCTATCACGTAGTGTGATAGATAGTGCATCAAGTGAGATGGGCATGAGACCCACTGAAAGGGAATTAGGCTTACACCTAGTTCCTAAATAATTTTGGTGGTTGAATTGCCCAACACAAATATTGGACTGACTAGTTTGCTCTAGTGTATAAGTAATACAGGTGCAAAAGGTTCACATCTAGCCAATAAAAAGACCAAGTGTTGGATTCAACAAAGGAGCAATAAGGCAACCGAGGGCACCTCTGGCTGGAGGCACCGGACTGTCCGGTGTGCACCGGACAGTGTCCGGTGCGCCCGTAGACTTCGTTTTCTACCCTTCGCCAGAGGACTTCGACTTCAACCCTTCGCCCTCGGGAATTCGCGGAGGCCGGCGCGCTATAATTCACCGGACTGTCCGGTGTGCACCGGACATGTCCGGTGCGCCAACGAACCGCGGCCTCCGGAACTCGTCATCCTCGGGTTTTCACGACAGCCGCTCCGCTATAATTCACCGGACTGTCCGGTGTGCACCGGACTGTCCGGTGTGCCAGCGGAGCAACGGCTCTCTGCGGCGCCAACGGCTCCCTGCGCAGCATTAAATGCGCGCGCAGCGCGCGCAGACGTCAGGGCTGCCCATACCGGTGCACCGGACATCAAACAGTGCATGTCCGGTGTGCACCGGACACCTCGGCAGGCCCACAGGTCAGAAGCTTCAACGGTCAGAATCCAACGGCAATGGTGACGTGGCAGAGGCACCGGACTGTCCGGTGTGCACCGGACTGTCCGGTGCGCCATCGAACAGAGGCTGCCAGCAACGGTCACTTTTGGTGGTTGGGGCTATAAATACCCCAACCACCCCACCATTCATTGCATCCAAGTTTTCCACTTCTCAACCACTTACAAGAGCTAGGCATTCAATTCTAGACACATTCAAAGAGATCAAATCCTCTCCAATTCCACACAAAACCCTAGTGACTAGTGAGAGTGATTTGCCGTGTTCATTTGAGCTCTTGCGCTTGGATTGCTTCTTTTCTTTCTCACTTGTTCTTGTGATCAAAACTCCATTGTAATCAAGGCAAGAGGCACCAATTGTGTGGTGGCCCTTGCGGGGAAGTTTTGTTCCCGGCTTTGATTAGAGAAGAGAAGCTCACTCGGTCCGAGGGACCGTTTGAGAGAGGGAAGGGTTGAAAGAGACCCGGCCTTTGTGGCCTCCTCAACGGGGAGTAGGTTTGCAAGAACCGAACCTCGGTAAAACAAATCTCCGTGTCTCTCTTGCTTATTCGCTTGGAATTTGTTTTGCGCCCTCTCTCTCGGACTCATTTATATTTCTAACGCTAACCCGACTTGTAGTTGTGTTTATATTTGTAAATTTCAGTTTCGCCCTATTCACCCCCCTCTAGGCGACTATCAATTGGTATCAGAACCCGGTGCTTCATTAGAGCCTAACCGCTCGAAGTGATGTCGGGAGATCACGCCAGGAAGGAGATGGAGACCGGCGAAAAGCCCACTACAAGCTACGGGAGCACTTCATCGGAAGAGTCCCGCACCAAAAGGAGGGAGAAGAAGAAGAGCTCCTCCAACAAAGGGAAGGAGAAGAAATCTTCTTCTCACCACAAAGAGAAGAAGGAAAAATCTTCTTCCCACAAGCCGCATCGGAAAGGCGACAAGCACAAGAGGATGAGGAAGGTGGTCTACTACGAGACCGACACTTCATCAACATCGACCTCCGACTCCGATGCGCCCTCCGTCACTTCTAAGCGCCAAGAGCGCAAGAAGTATAGTAAGATCCCTCTACGCTACCCTCGCATTTCCAAACATGCACCTTTACTTTCCGTCCCACTAGGCAAACCACCAACTTTTGATGGTGAAGATTACGCTAGGTGGAGCGATTTAATGCGATTTCATCTAATCTCGCTCCACAAAAGCATATGGGATGTTGTTGAGTTTGGTGCGCAGGTACCATCCGTAGGGGATGAAAACTATGATGAGGATGAGGTGGCCCAAATCGAGCACTTCAACTCTCAAGCCACAACCATACTCCTTGCCTCTCTAAGCAAGGAAGAATACAACAAAGTGCAAGGGTTGAAAAATGCAAAGGAGATTTGGGATGTGCTCAAAACTGCGCACGAGGGAGATGAGCTCACCAAGATCACCAAGCGGGAAACGATCGAGGGGGAGCTCGGTCGGTTCCGGCTTCAAAAAGGGGAGGAGCCACAACACATGTACAACCGGCTCAAGACTTTGGTGAACCAAGTGCGCAACCTCGGGAGCAAGAAGTGGGATGACCACGAAGTGGTAAATGTTATTTTAAGATCTCTCATTTTTCTTAATCCCACTCAAGTTCAATTGATTCGTGGTAATCCTAGATATACTAAAATGACCCCCGAGGAAGTTATCGGGCATTTTGTAAGTTTTGAGTGCATGATAGAAGGCTCGAGGAAAATCAACGAGCTTGGCGACCCATCCGAAGCCCAACCCGTTGCATTCAAGGCAACGGAGGAGAAGAAGGAGGAGTCTACACCAAGTAGACAACCAATAGACGCCTCCAAGCTCGACAATGAGGAAATGGCGCTCGTCATCAAGAGCTTCCGCCAAATCCTCAAGCAAAGGAGGGGGAAGGACTACAAGTCCCGCTCCAAGAAGGTTTGCTACAAGTGTGGTAAGCCCGGTCATTTTATTGCTAAATGTCCTATATCTAGTGACAGTGACCGAGGCGACGACAAGAAGGGGAGAAGAAAGGAGAAGAAAAGGTACTACAAGAAGAAGGGTGGCGATGCCCATGTTTGTCGGGAATGGGATTCCGACGAAAGCTCAAGCGACTCCTCCGACGACGAGGACGCCGCCAACATCGCCGTCACCAAGGGACTCCACTTCCCCAACGTCGGCCACAAGTGCCTCATGGCAAAGGACGGCAAAAAGAAGAAGGTTAAATCCAACTCCTCCACTAAATATGAATCTTCTAGTGATGATAATGCTAGTGATGAGGAGGATAATTTGCGTTCCCTTTTTGCCAACCTTAACATAGCTCAAAAAGAAAAGTTAAATGAATTAGTTAGTGCTATTCATGAAAAGGATGACCTTTTGGACTCCCAAGAGGATTGTCTAATTAAAGAAAACAAGAAACATGTTAAGGTTAAAAAGGCTTATGCTCTAGAAGTAGAAAAATGTGAAAAATTGTCTAGTGAGCTAAGCACTTGCCGTGAGATGATTAACAACCTTAGAAATGAAAATGCTATTTTAAATGCTAAGGTTGATTCACATGTTTGTAATGTTTCAATTCCCAATCTTAGAGATGATAACATTGACTTGCTTGCTAAGATTGATGAATTGAATGCATCTCTTGCTAGCCTTAGATTAGAGAATGAAAATTTAATTGCTAAGGCTAAAGATTTTAATGTTTGCAATGCTACTATTTCCGACCTTAGAACTAAGAATGAAATGTTGCATGCTAAGGTTGTAGAACTTAAATCTTGCAAACCCTCTACATCTAATCTTGAGCATGTTTCTATTTGCACTAGATGTAGAGATATTGATGTTAATGCTATTCTTGATCATATGGCTTTAATTAAACAACAAAATGATCATATAGCAAAATTAGATGCTAAAATTGCCGAGCACAATCTAGAAAATGAGAAATTTAAATTTGCTCGTAGCATGCTTTATAATGGGAGACGCCCTGGCATTAAGGATGGCATTGGCTTCCAAAGGGGAGACAATGTCAAACTTAATGCTCCTCCAAAGAACTTATCTAACTTTGTTAAGGGCAAGGCTCCCATGCCTCAGGATAACGAGGGTTACATTTTGTACCCTGCCGGCTATCCTGAGAGCAAAATTAGAAAGATTCATTCTAGGAAGTCTCACTCTGGCCCTAATCATGCTTATATGTATAAGGGTGAGACATCTAGCTCTAGGCAACCAACCCATGCTAAGTTGCCTAAGAAGAAAATTCCTAATGCATCAAATGATCATGCCATTTCATTTAAAACTTTTGATGCATCTTATGTGCTTACTAGCAAATCCGGCAAAGTAGTTGCCAAATTTGTTGGGGGCAAACACAAGGATTCCAAGACTTGTGTTTGGGTACCCAAAGTTCTTGTATCTAATGCCAAAGGACCCAAAACAGTTTGGGTACCTAAAGTCAAGAACTAAATTTGTTTTGTAGGTTTATGCATCCGGGGGCTCAAGTTGGATACTCGACAGCGGGTGCACAAACCACATGACCGGGGAGAAAAGGATGTTCTCCTCATATGAGAAAAACAAAGATCCCCAACGGGCTATCACATTCGGGGATGGAAATCAAGGGTTGGTCAAAGGTTTGGGAAAAATTGCTATTTCACCTGACCATTCCATTTCCAATGTTTTTCTTGTTGATTCATTAGATTACAACTTGCTTTCTGTTTCCCAATTATGTCAAATGGGCTACAACTGTCTATTCACTGATGTAAATGTCACTGTCTTTAGAAGAAGTGATGATTCAATAGCATTTAAGGGAGTGTTAGAGGGTCAGCTATACTTGGTAGACTTTGATAGAGCTGAACTCGACACTTGCTTAATTGCTAAGACTAACATGGGTTGGCTCTGGCATCGCCGACTAGCTCATGTTGGGATGAAGAATCTTCATAAGCTTCTAAAGGGTGAACACATTTTAGGACTAACCAATGTTCATTTTGAGAAAGACAGGATTTGTAGCGCATGTCAGGCAGGAAAGCAAGTTGGAGCCCATCATCCACACAAGAACATCATGACGACCGACAGGCCGCTTGAGCTACTCCACATGGATCTATTCGGCCCGATTGCTTACATAAGCATCGGCGGGAGTAAGTATTGTCTTGTTATTGTGGATGATTATTCTCGCTTCACTTGGGTATTCTTTTTACAGGAAAAATCTCAAACCCAAGAGACCTTAAAGGGATTCTTGAGACGAGCTCAAAATGAGTTCGGCTTAAGGATCAAGAAAATAAGAAGCGACAACGGGACGGAGTTCAAGAACTCTCAAATTGAAGGCTTCCTTGAGGAGGAGGGCATCAAGCATGAGTTCTCCTCTCCCTACACGCCACAACAAAATGGTGTAGTGGAGAGGAAGAATCGAACTCTATTGGACATGGCAAGAACCATGCTTGATGAGTACAAGACACCGGACCGGTTTTGGGCCGAAGCGGTCAACACCGCCTGCTACGCCATCAACCGGTTATATCTTCACCGAATCCTCAAGAAGACATCATATGAACTCCTAACCGGTAAAAAGCCCAACATTTCATATTTTAGAGTTTTTGGTAGCAAATGCTTCATTCTTATTAAAAGAGGTAGAAAATCTAAATTTGCTCCTAAAACTGTAGAAGGCTTTTTACTTGGTTATGACTCAAACACAAGGGCATATAGGGTCTTTAACAAGTCCACTGGACTAGTTGAAGTCTCTTGTGACGTTGTGTTTGATGAAACTAACGGCTCTCAAGTAGAGCAAGTTGATCTTGATGAAGTAGGTGAAGAACAGGCTCCATGCATAGCGCTTAGGAACATGTCCATTGGGGATGTGTGTCCTAAGGAATCCGAAGAGCCTCCAAGTACACAAGATCAACCATCCTCCTCCATGCAAGCATCTCCACCAACTCAAAATGAGGATGAAGCTCAAAATGATGAAGAGCAAAATCAAGAAGACGAGCCACCTCAAGATGATAGCAATGATCAAGGGGGAGATACAAATGATCAAGAAAAGGAGGATGAGGAAGAACCAAGACCGCCACACCCAAGAGTCCACCAAGCAATCCAACGAGATCACCCCGTCGACACCATCCTCGGCGACATTCATAAGGGGGTAACTACTCGATCTCGGGTTGCTCATTTTTGTGAACATTACTCTTTTGTTTCCTCTATTGAGCCACACAGGGTAGAGGAAGCTCTCCAAGATTCGGATTGGGTGGTGGCGATGCAAGAGGAGCTCAACAATTTCACGAGGAATGAGGTCTGGCATTTAGTTCCACGTCCTAACCAAAATGTTGTAGGAACCAAATGGGTCTTCCGCAACAAGCAAGATGAGCATGGTGTGGTGACAAGGAACAAAGCTCGACTCGTAGCCAAAGGGTATTCACAAGTCGAAGGTTTGGATTTCGGTGAAACCTATGCACCCGTAGCTAGGCTTGAGTCAATTCGCATATTATTGGCCTATGCTACTTACCATGGCTTTAAGCTCTATCAAATGGACGTGAAAAGTGCCTTCCTCAATGGACCGATCAAGGAAGAGGTCTATGTTGAGCAACCTCCCGGCTTTGAAGACAGTGAGTATCCTAATCATGTCTATAGGCTCTCTAAGGCGCTTTATGGGCTCAAGCAAGCCCCAAGAGCATGGTATGAATGCCTTAGAGATTTCCTTATTGCTAATGGCTTCAAAGTCGGCAAGGCCGATCCTACACTCTTTACTAAAACTCTTGAAAATGACTTGTTTGTATGCCAAATTTATGTTGATGATGTTATATTTGGGTCTACTAACGAGTCTACATGTGAAGAGTTTAGTAGGATCATGACACAGAAATTCGAGATGTCGATGATGGGGGAGTTGAAATATTTTCTAGGATTCCAAGTCAAGCAACTCCAAGAGGGCACCTTCATTAGCCAAACGAAGTACACTCAAGACATTCTTGCTAAGTTTGGGATGAAGGATGCCAAGCCCATCAAGACACCCATGGGAACTAATGGGCATCTCGACCTCGACACGGGAGGTAAGTCCGTGGATCAAAAGGTATACCGGTCGATGATTGGTTCATTGCTTTATTTATGTGCATCTCGACCGGACATTATGCTTTCCGTTTGCATGTGTGCAAGATTCCAATCCGACCCTAAGGAATCACACCTTACGGCCGTAAAACGAATTTTGAGATATTTGGCTTATACACCTAAGTTTGGGCTTTGGTACCCTCAGGGATCCACATTTGATTTACTTGGTTATTCGGATGCCGATTGGGCGGGGTGCAAAATCAATAGGAAGAGCACATCGGGGACTTGCCAGTTCTTGGGAAGATCCTTGGTGTCTTGGGCTTCAAAGAAGCAAAATTCGGTCGCTCTTTCCACCGCCGAAGCCGAGTACATTGCCGCAGGACATTGTTGCGCGCAATTGCTTTGGATGAGGCAAACCCTGCGGGACTACGGTTACAAATTAACCAAAGTCCCTTTGCTATGTGATAATGAGAGTGCAATTAAAATGGCCGACAATCCCGTCGAGCATAGCCGCACTAAGCACATAGCCATTCGGTATCATTTTCTTAGGGATCACCAACAAAAGGGGGATATCGAGATTTCTTACATTAATACTAAAGATCAATTAGCCGACATCTTTACCAAGCCACTTGATGAACAATCTTTTACCAGACTTAGGCATGAGCTCAATATTCTTGATTCTAGAAATTTCTTTTGCTAAGCTTGCACACATAGCTCATTTGAATACCTTTGATCATATCTCCTTTATATGCTATGACTAATGTGTTTTCAAGTCTATTTCAAACCAAGTCATAGGTATATTGAAAGGGAATTGGAGTCTTCGGCGAAGACAAAGGCTTCCACTCCGTAACTCATGCTTCGCCATCACTCCGAGCAACTCTCTATTCCTTGGGGAGAAATGAGCATCAAAGAAAAGGACTTCATCCTTGGAGGAGAGAGTAAAAGCTCAAAAGCAAAAGGACCGGACCTCGTCTTTGGTATAATCTTAACTCATTTACTTATGACCAAAGGGGAGGAACTTACTTCAAGGGCTCTAATGATTCCGTTTTTGGCGATTCATGCCAAAAAGGGGGAGAAATGAGCCCAAAGCAAAAGGACCGCACCACCACCACCAAATTCAAAAACTTAGTGCTTTCCAAAAGTCTTTATCATTTGGTATCCTATTGTGTTCAAAAGGGGGAGAAAGTAGTATTTCAAAAATGGTATATCAAAACCCTCTTGAACACTAAGAGGTGGATCTCTTTTAGGGGGAGTTTTGTTTAGTCAAAGGAAAAGCATTTGAAACAGGGGGAGGAAATTTCAAATCTTGAAAATGCTTTTGCAAACTCTTATTTATTTACCTTTGACTATTTGCAAAAGATCTTTGAAATGGATTTACAAAAGGTTTTGCAAAAACAAAACAAGTGGTGCAAACGTGGTCCAAAATGTTATATAAGAAAGAAACATTCCATGCATATCTTGTAAGTAGTTTTATTGGCTCAATTCCAAGTAACCTTTGCACTTACATTATGTAAACTAGTTCAATTATGCACTTCTATATTTGCTTTGGTTTGTGTTGGCATCAATCACCAAAAAGGGGGAGATTGAAAGGGAATTAGGCTTACACCTAGTTCCTAAATAATTTTGGTGGTTGAATTGCCCAACACAAATATTGGACTGACTAGTTTGCTCTAGTGTATAAGTAATACAGGTGCAAAAGGTTCACATCTAGCCAATAAAAAGACCAAGTGTTGGATTCAACAAAGGAGCAATAAGGCAACCGAGGGCACCTCTGGCTGGAGGCACCGGACTGTCCGGTGTGCACCGGACAGTGTCCGGTGCGCCCGTAGACTTCGTTTTCTACCCTTCGCCAGAGGACTTCGACTTCAACCCTTCGCCCTCGGGAATTCGCGGAGGCCGGCGCGCTATAATTCACCGGACTGTCCGGTGTGCACCGGACATGTCCGGTGCGCCAACGAACCGCGGCCTCCGGAACTCGTCATCCTCGGGTTTTCACGACAGCCGCTCCGCTATAATTCACCGGACTGTCCGGTGTGCACCGGACTGTCCGGTGTGCCAGCGGAGCAACGGCTCTCTGCGGCGCCAACGGCTCCCTGCGCAGCATTAAATGCGCGCGCAGCGCGCGCAGACGTCAGGGCTGCCCATACCGGTGCACCGGACATCAAACAGTGCATGTCCGGTGTGCACCGGACACCTCGGCAGGCCCACAGGTCAGAAGCTTCAACGGTCAGAATCCAACGGCAATGGTGACGTGGCAGAGGCACCGGACTGTCCGGTGTGCACCGGACTGTCCGGTGCGCCATCGAACAGAGGCTGCCAGCAACGGTCACTTTTGGTGGTTGGGGCTATAAATACCCCAACCACCCCACCATTCATTGCATCCAAGTTTTCCACTTCTCAACCACTTACAAGAGCTAGGCATTCAATTCTAGACACATTCAAAGAGATCAAATCCTCTCCAATTCCACACAAAACCCTAGTGACTAGTGAGAGTGATTTGCCGTGTTCATTTGAGCTCTTGCGCTTGGATTGCTTCTTTTCTTTCTCACTTGTTCTTGTGATCAAAACTCCATTGTAATCAAGGCAAGAGGCACCAATTGTGTGGTGGCCCTTGCGGGGAAGTTTTGTTCCCGGCTTTGATTAGAGAAGAGAAGCTCACTCGGTCCGAGGGACCGTTTGAGAGAGGGAAGGGTTGAAAGAGACCCGGCCTTTGTGGCCTCCTCAACGGGGAGTAGGTTTGCAAGAACCGAACCTCGGTAAAACAAATCTCCGTGTCTCTCTTGCTTATTCACTTGGAATTTGTTTTGCGCCCTCTCTCTCGGACTCATTTATATTTCTAACGCTAACCCGACTTGTAGTTGTGTTTATATTTGTAAATTTCAGTTTCGCCCTATTCACCCCCCCCTCTAGGCGACTATCACCCACCTAAAGTTTATCATAGTGGTAACCTGTTCTATGTGATCGGAGATCCCGTGAATTAGAATGGTGAAACAAGCTAGTGGTAGACTGAGAGGAAAGACCCTTAATAAGGCTCATTTCAGATGCATATCTTTCCTTACTGTAAGGTAGGTTGGTGTTTACACCTTAATATGTTCCAAGTGGCTTTGTGAAGCAAAGATGTTGTCCTACAGAACATCTTTAGAGGAACATACCTATATGGGTTAACTGCTAGTCACAGTTTATGAGATCTGGGTGGTTTCTAGATACCCATGAAAGGCTATGGAGTTTGACTTATATGCTCCAACCAGAGGGGATGCGTTCAACAATCTAGTACTGGTAAAGAGTTTAGATGAAACTCATTCCACGCAAAACTGCCAATTCAAGGCCTAGTCCATTGTGCAGTTGTGGTCAAGTGTAGTCTAAGTTCTAGGTGGATGTTCAACTTAACAGTCTCCATCGAAACACCAGTATATCAAACGTTTGAGATGATGAGAGCTTTTTTGTGTGTGACTTAGCATTTGGTGGGGATTGTTGGATTAATGTGGGCTTGGCCCAAAATAATATTCAATAATAGTCAATGCTAATGGCCCACTTTAATGCTATGGTGTACTAATTATTTAGTACCATATTGGAAGTTCAAAGGACAAATCAATCAACTTAAATAGGTGGACCATTGGTGCATCTATTGAGAAGTTGAGAAAAGGATGAAGGACTGCCACACGCGCGCGCGCGCGCGCCGCCGCCGCCGCCGTGCCGTGCCGTGCCGTGCTCGTGGCTCGTGGTAGATCGGACCTTGGTCCGAATATTCCTTTCAAACGGTTGCGCATTTTGCCTGGAGTGATGACCGTCATGATAACCGTCCGTTTCCTGTCTTATGGCTAGTAACGGACGCCAGTTAATGTCGTCAGTTTCCAGTTCTAATGTGCGACCGTTTCTGTCCGTTGTTCTTCTCCCTCCTTCTGACCGCCTATAAGAATGGAGAGGGAGGGCTCTTCCAGGGACGCGAATTATCTCACACGAATTGCAAACAACACATTCCCGTCCCATCTTCTGCGAGCACAGAGAGAGTGGGAGAGCAGGCCTCCGAAATCACCGACCGCAGAGATACACTTGCACGGGTGTGCGGGCGATCAGATTTTTAGGGAGCGTCTTCGCGACTGCTCGCGTGATCTGTTTGTCCAGCTGCTTCGTTCACAGCTTGATGTTCGTCGCCTTCCCGAGTTGACGCGTGCTGCTGTTCTTCTTCCCGGCGACCGTTCGAGGGACTGCACAGCGTACATCTTCCTGCACCGACTTCGTACGGCTACATCGAACAAACACACGAGATGTCTCGTGTGAATGGAGCCACTGATGCCTTGAGCATCGGTCCCTCCGCTGGGTACACTCTGTTCTTCGTATTTGTGCATGTTTCATTGCTGTTTACTGCTTATGCGAGTAGTTATACACACATGCACATACATGTCATCACATATATCGTACCGTTTTTCTGGATTAAATTAAAACAAAAAATGCCTAACTTTCTAACACACCGCACCCCGTACCCGTAGTCCTGCGCTGGTGACCTGGTCTGCAGTACGTACGTGCATGGCAGAAGATGGCCAGGTTTTGGTTTTGGTGGGTGGGTATGTACGCGCGCCGCGGAGGCCAAGCACAAGCTGCCAAGCACAAGAAGCGCGCAGGCACAGCACAGTGGTGGGGGCGCGGCGGCGGCACCGGGAAAAGGCCGACCACGATGTCACCACACCACGGAGCTGCCGGCCGGCCGGCAGTGGCACTCCGGCAGCGTGGGAGTGGGACAGCCGGACGACAGGCAAGGCAGAAGCCGAACCCGAGAAACCAGGAACGCCGGACCGAGCCTAGTGGGTCTGGGACTCTGGGTGCACCGTGCACACAATATACGCGGACTGCCTGTGGGGTCATCTCATCATGACTGGCGCCGGCTGCCGTGGTCCGTGGTTAGAGTAGACGACGGGGCCGACGACGTTCCACCGCGCCTCCCTCACCCTCCTCGTACGGTCGTACCTCTCCGCCGCCGCGCGGGTTACGTGGTACGGCAGGTTCGGAGGATGTGGGCTACTGCGAAGCGGACAGGCCCGGTCCCTCTCCTTCCCAGCGCGGGCCGTGCAAACATCTCGCGGTCGTGGGCCCGAGCCCATTACCGAAGCGACGCGTGCGTTCGATCGGACGACGGTGCCCTGCCAGATCAGGAACAAACACCGCGGCGAAACTGCCAGCGGTAACACTGTCACGGATCGGTGCACCGTTGCTACGGGGTTGAGAACAACAGTTTAACTGACGAGGTAGAGCCGTAGAGGTAGGTACAACAGTACACAGCAGTACAGCAAAGGTGAGGTGAGCCATAGCCTGAAAACATCTGCGAGTCGGTCGGTGGGTCTGGCGCGTCTCACTGCAACCGAGCGACGAGCGCCGTGAGCGCCGACGCGAGCAACAAGACGGTCACCCCACCACCGCCGCCGCCGCCGCCGCTCCGCCCGCCTGCCGCGGAGGTGAAGAGGTAGTAGAAGTTGCTGGGCCGCCCTGCTCCCTTGCCCCCCTGTCCCGCTCCCGCCGGCGGAGACGGAGAGCCATACCCGCCACCGGTCTTCGGCGACGGCGGCGTGTACCCGCCTCCGGGCTTCGGCGGCGCCGTGCTGTCCGACGGCGCGGGCGGCGAGCACACCGCCGGGCACGTCCCGCACTTGCTCACGCACAGCACGGCCGTGTCGTCCGGCTGGCCGCCGGCCGTCGTCGTCGTAGCCTCGCCGTCACAGGACACCACCGCCAGCAGCGGCAGCAGCAGCAGAAGCGGCGCCAGGCGCGTCGCTCGTCCGCCCACCATGGCCGCGCGGAACGGTGGCCTCGATCGACGCCCGCGACCGGCCGGCGTACGTGGTGATGGTTTGCTTGCTTGGGAAGCTGGGACTTGGGACGAGAATGAGATTCCTGCGCCACTGCAATGCGCTGCACAGCACTTGTGTCCAGCTCCAGCAGGGTCTGTGGCGCGCGTATATAAAAGCAGCACGGCCGGCCGACGGTCGGAGGCACAGCGAATGTGCCGAGCTTGGAGGTGAAGCTTCATGGGGGGTGATGGGAATATGGCGCTGCGGGCGTGGATGTTGCACCAAGGTGGCTGTAAAGGAAGATGCTTCGATTCTTGGCTATACAAAGGGAATGCGGATGCTTGTGCTGCCACCTGATTTTCTACCTCGATTAATAATATAATCCCGTGGATTTTTTTTCCAGTGATGTGGTGCCACGGCAGCAGCATCTGCGTGCTGCCTTCTTCCTCAATCCTCTTCCTCAGACCACAGTACAAGTACCGCTACAGCAGCGCTGGCCGATCACCTGAAACGCGACTCCACTGAACCCCAAGGTCATTATGTAGATAGTAGGCAGGGCACAGTACATTCTGCGAACAATGTTGAATGACAAATGTGTTTAGCGAAAATATGTTGCTCATTTTTTCTAAAGAAAATAACTGACTTTTGCACGAAAGAGATCCGTGGCATGCACCTGCCTTGACATCCTCCCGTGTTTCTAACGTTGAAGAATCGTCATTCCGTGATCTTATTTTTGGTAGCAACGAAGAAGTGCAATTAGTGGTTTATTAACGGAACTGATAAGAAACTTGGACATATTTGGCAGGGGTCGGGAGAGGGTGCTCTTTGCCTTAGCCCAGATGTTTGTGAATTGTGATTGTTGACGCCTTTTCGGAGCGCCAAACACTCAACAAGAACCGGCAGCGTTGCTCTCTGGTCAGGCGCGGACGGTCCGCGGCACAGGGCCGGACGGTCCGCGACCTGGTGCAGGGGCTAAAGTTCCCTGCCTGACGGCCGGACGGTCCGCGCGTGCGCAGGGGCGGCGGAAGGTCGCCGGCGGCGCCTAGATCTCGCTCCCGGGAGGGATCCCGTCGGGGAGGAGAGATCCTAGGTGGTGTCTAGGCTCGGGTAGACCGACCTAGACTCCTCTAATCGACGTAGAGTCGAAGAGAGACAGAGAATTTGGGGATTGGAAGGCTAAATTAGGGCTAAACTAGAACTAGACTAGAACTACTCCTAATGCATAAGGTAAAAACGAGTAATAGACTTGATTTGATCGATTGTTGGGGGTTCAATCGGCCGTAGCCCTTCATCTATATAAAGGGAGAGGTCTGGATCCGTTTCCAACTGTTTTCCGAGTTAATCCCGCGGTTTTAGGTAACAAATCCCACGAGAAACTAGGGACCCTAACTGACTTTGCGCACGCGCGGACCGTCCGCGCCGCCACCGCGGACAGTCCGGACCGTGGACCGTCCGGCCTCGGGGCCGGACCGTCCGCACTGCTCTTTTTAGAGCTCAACATATGCCCCCTGCCTTTTGGTGAAGGTTGACGAACCAAAAGCATATGGACTAAACCTGATGTAGGTCACCGGCTTTTCGATATGGAGTTTATTCAATAAAGCACCAATATAAAGGCCGTTTCGGATTATATCTTTCTCGGCCATGACCATTTGATCAATGGATCAAAAGGAATAGAATGGAGGTGCCCCCCAGTCTGGATAGACGAAGGGACTATACATGTACCATGGATTCATCATCGTGCCATTCCATGTTTGAACAGGATAATATACCGACGATGCGTAAATAGGTGGAAAGTACCCTAGTCTCATAGAATGAATAGGCGATGCTTGTTGTGTCGCCTTTCGGGTCGTTTTGTTTGACCGTTTTGTTTTAGCAGGTGACCGGGGTTTCTTTGTTGACCGATCACGTGGAACAGTCTTTTTGCTAGTATTTTTGGAGAGCAACTGATCAAAAGTAGGATCGGCTTTAATCAGCCGATTATATGTGCTTTGACCTTGCGTCTTTTTCCTTGCTTTGTGTAGAGGTTGACGCCTTTGGTCATAGGTGGACTGTCCAGCTGAGTTAGCCGGACCGTTTGTCTGAGCACCGGATTGTCCGCACGTAGGTGCCGGACCATCTACGATGCTGGGGCTAGGCTGATGTGTTTGGTTCATTAACTGTGCCTGCCCCCCGGCGTCTTCGGACCTTTTAGCCTTCTCGTCCGAAGCCTTTCGAGCAATCTCCTTTTGTGATATATCTGACATGCGAGGATTGCTGATGACGATGCCCTTGCCTTTGCCTTTATCGGCCATTTCGGGTCGAACCAAGACCTTTTTGTGTGTGAGTTCTATTGTATTAACAGGAAAGGGTTGTGTGTCTACTTGCATCTCCTGAAAAGCCAATCGACCCTCATTTATGGCCGATTGTATCTGGTAGTCGCCTAGAGGGGGGGGGGGTGAATAGGGCGAAACTGAAATATAAACACAACTACAAGCTGGGGTTAGCGTTAGTAATAATAAATGAGTCCGCAAGAGAGGGCGCAAAACAAATCGCAAGCAAATAAGGAGAGTGACACGCGGATTTGTTTTACCGAGGTTCGGTTCTTGCAAACCTACTCCCCGTTGAGGAGGCCACAAAGGCCGGGTCTCTTTCAACCCTTCCCTCTCTCAAACGGTCCCTCGGACCGAGTGAGCTTTCCTTCTTCTCAATCAACCGGGAACAAAACTTCCCCGCAAGGGCCACCACACAATTGGTGCCTCTTGCCTCGGTTACAGTCGAGTGTTGATCACAAGAGCACAAGAGAAAGAAAGAATGCGATCCAAGCGCAAGAGCTCAAAAGAACACGACAAATCTCTCTCGCTAGTCACTAAAGGCTTGAGTGGAATTGGAGAGGATTTGATCTCTTTGTATGTGTCTAGAATTGAATGCCTAGCTCTTGTAAGTGGTTAGAAGTTGGAAAACTTGGATGCAATGAATGGTGGGGTGGTTGGGGTATTTATAGCCCCAACCACCAAAAGTGACCGTTGCTGGCAGCCTCTGTTCGATGGCGCACCGGACAGTCCGGTGCACACCGGACAGTCCGGTGCCTCTGCCACGTCACCATTGCCGTTGGATTCCGACCGTTGGAGCTTCTGACTTGTGGGCCCGCCTGGGTGTCCGGTGCACACCGGACATGTACTGTTTGATGTCCGGTGCACCGGTATGGGCGATTCTGACTTCTGCGCGCGCTGCGCGCGCATTTAATGCACCGCAGGGAGCCGTTGGCGCCGCAGGGAGCCGTTGCTCCGCTGGCACACCGGACAGTCCGGTGCACACCGGACAGTCCGGTGAATTATAGCGGAGCGGCTGCCGCGCGAACCCGAGGCTGGCGAGTTCAGGAGGCCGAGCTTCCTTGGAGCACCGGACATGTCCGGTGCACACCGGACAGTCCGGTGAATTATAGCGCGCCGGCTTCCGAGAATTCCCGAGAGTGAAGAGTTGGAGTCTAAGTCCCCTGGTGCACCGGACAGGTACTGTTCACTGTCCGGTGGCACACCGGACAGTCCGGTGCGCCAGACCAGGGGTGCCCTCGGTTGCCCCTTTGCTCCTTTATTGAATCCAAAACTTGGTCTTTTTATTGGCTGAGTGTGAACCTTTTACACCTGTATAATCTATACACTTGGGTAAACTAGTTAGTCCAAAGATTTGTGTTGGGCAATTCAACCACCAAAATTATATAGGAACTAGGTGTAAGCCTAATTCCCTTTCAATCTCCCCCTTTTTGGTGATTGATGCCAACACAAACCAAAGCAAATATAGAAGTGCATAATTGAACTAGTTTGCATAATGTAAGTGTAAAGGTTGCTTGGAATTGAGCCAATAAAACTACTTACAAGATATGCATGGAATGTTTCTTTCTTATTTAACATTTTGGACCACGTTTGCACCACATGTTTTGTTTTTGCAAATTCTTTTTGTAAATCCATTTCATAGATCTTTTGCAAATAGTCAAAGGTAAATAAATAAGAGTTTGCAAAAGCATTTTCAAGATTTGAAATTTCCTCCCCCTGTTTCAAATGCTTTTCCTTTGACTAAACAAAACTCCCCCTAAAAGAGATCCACCTCTTAGTGTTCAAGAGGGTTTTGATATACCATTTTTGAAATACTACTTTCTCCCCCTTTTGAACACAATAGGATACCAAATGATAAAGACTTTTGGAAAGCACTAAGTTTTTGAATTTGGTGGTGGTGGTGCGGTCCTTTTGCTTTGGGCTCATTTCTCCCCCTTTTTGGCATGAATCGCCAAAAACGGAATCATTAGAGCCCTTGGTGTAAGTTCCTCCCCTTTGGTCATAAGTAAATGAGTTAAGATTATACCAAAGACGAAATCCGGTCCTTTTGCTTTTGAGCTTTTACTCTCTCCCCCAAGAATAGAGTCCGTTTTTTTTTATGCTCATTTCTCCCAAGGAATAGAGAGTTGCTCGGAGTGATGGCGAAGCATGAGTTACGGAGTGGAAGCCTTTGTCTTCGCCGAAGACTCTAATTCCCTTTCAATATACCTATGACTTGGTTTGAAATAGACTTGAAAACACATTAGTCATAGCATATAGAAGAGATATGATCAAAGGTACTCAAATGAGCTATGTGTGCAAGCTTAGCAAAAGAAATTTCTAGAATCAAGAATATTGAGCTCATGCCTAAGTCTGGTAAAAGATTGTTCATCAAGTGGCTTGGTAAAGATATCGGCTAATTGATCTTTAGTATTAATGTAAGAAATCTCGATATCCCCCTTTTGTTGGTGATCCCTAAGAAAATGATACCGAATGACTATGTGCTTAGTGCGACTATGCTCGACGGGATTGTCGGCCATTTTGATTGCACTCTCATTATCACATAGCAAAGGGACTTTGGTTAATTTGTAACCGTAGTCCCGCAGGGTTTGCCTCATCCAAAGCAATTGCGCGCAACAATGTCCTGCGGCAATGTACTCGGCTTCGGCGGTGGAAAGAGCGACCGAATTTTGCTTCTTTGAAGCCCAAGACACCAAGGATCTTCCCAAGAACTGGCAAGTCCCTGATGTGCTCTTCCTATTAATTTTGCACCCCGCCCAATCGGCATCCTAATAACCAATTAAATCAAATGTGGATCCCCTAGGGTACCAAAGCCCAAACTTAGGAGTATAAGCCAAATATCTCAAGATTCGTTTTACGGCCGTAAGGTGTGATTCCTTAGGGTCGGATTGGAATCTTGCACACATGCAAACGGAAAGCATAATGTCCGGTCGAGATGCACATAAATAAAGCAATGAACCAATCATTGACCGGTATACCTTTTGATCCACGGACTTACCTCCCGTGTCGAGGTCGAGATGCCCATTAGTTCCCATGGGTGTCTTGATGGGTTTGGCATCCTTCATCCCAAACTTGCTTAGAATGTCTTGAGTGTACTTTGTTTGGCAAATGAAGGTGCCCTCTTGGAGTTGCTTGACTTGGAATCCTAGAAAATACTTCAACTCCCCCATCATCGACATCTCGAATTTCTGTGTCATGATCCTACTAAACTCTTCACATGTAGACTCGTTAGTAGACCCAAATATAATATCATCAACATAAATTTGGCATACAAACAAGTCATTTTCAAGAGTTTTAGTAAAGAGTGTAGGATCGGCCTTGCCAACTTTGAAGCCATTAGCAATAAGGAAATCTCTTAGGCATTCATACCATGCTCTTGGGGCTTGCTTGAGCCCATAAAGCGCCTTAGAGAGCCTATAGACATGGTTGGGGTACTCACTGTCTTCAAAGCCGGGAGGTTGCTCAACATAGACCTCTTCCTTGATTGGTCCGTTGAGGAAGGCACTTTTCACGTCCATTTGATAGAGCTTAAAGCCATGGTAAGTAGCATAGGCCAATAATATGCGAATTGACTCAAGCCTAGCTACGGGTGCATAGGTTTCACCAAAATCCAAACCTTCGACTTGTGAATACCCTTTGGCCACGAGTCGAGCTTTGTTCCTTGTCACCACACCATGCTCATCTTGCTTGTTGCGGAAGACCCATTTGGTTCCTACAACATTTTGGTTAGGACGTGGAACTAAATGCCATACCTCGTTCCTCGTGAAATTGTTGAGCTCCTCTTGCATCGCCACCACCCAATCCGAATCTTGGAGAGCTTCCTCTACCCTGTGTGGCTCAATAGAGGAAACAAAAGAGTAATGTTCACAAAAATGAGCAACCCGAGATCGAGTAGTTACCCCCTTATGAATGTCGCCGAGGATGGTGTCGACGGGGTGATCTCGTTGGATTGCTTGGTGGACTCTTGGGTGTGGCGGTCTTGGTTCTTCCTCATCCTCCTTTTCTTGATCATTTGTATCTCCCCCTTGATCATTGCTATCATCTTGAGGTGGCTCGTCTTCTTGATTTTGCTCTTCATCATTTTGAGCCTCATCCTCATTTTGAGTTGGTGGAGATGCTTGCATGGAGGAGGATGGTTGATCTTGTGTACTTGGAGGCTCTTCGGATTCCTTAGGACACACATCCCCGATGGACATGTTCCTTAGCGCGATGCATGGAGCCTGTTCTTCACCTATCTCATCAAGATCAACTTGCTCTACTTGAGAGCCGTTAGTTTCATCAAACACAACGTCACAAGAGACTTCAACTAGTCCAGTGGACTTGTTAAAGATCCTATATGCCCTTGTGTTTGAGTCATAACCAAGAAAAAAACCTTCTACAGTTTTAGGAGCAAATTTAGATTTTCTACCTCTTTTAATAAGAATGAAGCATTTGCTACCAAAAACTCTAAAATATGAAATATTTGGCTTTTTACCGGTTAGGAGTTCATATGATGTCTTCTTGAGGATTCGGTGAAGATATAACCGGTTGATGGCGTAGCAGGCGGTGTTGACCGCTTCGGCCCAAAACCGGTCCGGTGTCTTGTACTCATCAAGCATGGTTCTTGCCATGTCCAATAGTGTTCGATTCTTCCTCTCCACTACACCATTTTGTTGTGGCGTGTAGGGAGAGGAGAACTCATGCTTGATGCCCTCCTCCTCAAGGAAGCCTTCAATTTGAGAGTTCTTGAACTCCGTCCCGTTGTCGCTTCTTATTTTCTTGATCTTTAAGCCGAACTCATTTTGAGCTCGTCTCAAGAATCCCTTTAAGGTCTCTTGGGTTTGAGATTTTTCCTGTAAAAAGAATACCCAAGTGAAGCGAGAATAATCATCCACAATTACAAGGCAATACTTACTACCGCCGATGCTTATGTAAGCGATCGGGCCGAATAAGTCCATGTGTAGTAGCTCCAGCGGCCTGTCGGTAGTCATGACATTTTTGTGTGGATGATGGATGCCAACTTGCTTCCCAGCTTGGCATGCGCTACAAATCCTGTCTTTCTCAAAATGAATATTGGTTAGTCCCAAAATGTGTTCTCCCTTTAGAAGCTTGTGAAGATTCTTCATTCCAACATGGGCTAGTCGGCGGTGCCAAAGCCAACCCAAGTTAGTCTTAGCAACTAAGCAAGTGTCGAGTTCAGCTCTTTCAAAATCTACCAAGTATAGCTGACCCTCTAACACTCCCTTAAAAGCTATTGAATCGTCACTTCTTCTAAAGACAGTAACACCAGTATCAGTAAAAAGACAGTTGTAGCCCATTTTACATAATTGGGATACGGAAAGCAAATTGTAATCTAAAGAATCTACAAGAAAAACATTGGAAATAGTATGGTCAGGTGATATAGCAATTTTACCCAAACCTTTGACCAAACCTTGATTTCCATCCCCGAATGTGATAGCTCGTTGGGGATCTTGGTTTTTCTCATATGAGGAGAACATCTTTTTCTCCCCTGTCATATGGTTTGTGCACCCACTATCGAGTATCCAACTTGAGCCCCCGGATGCATAAACCTACAAAACAAGTTTAGTTCTTTGTTTTAGGTACCCAAACGGTTTTGGGTCCTTTGGCATTAGAAATGAGAACTTTGGGTACCCAAACACAAGTCTTGGAACCCTTGTGCTTGCCCCCAACAAATTTGGCAACTACCTTGCCGGATTTGCTAGTAAGCACATAAGATGCATCAAAAGTTTTAAATGAAATGGCATGATCATTTGATGCATTAGGAGTTTTCTTTCTAGGCAACTTGGCACGGGTTGGTTGCCTAGAGCTAGATGTCTCACCCTTATACATAAAAGCATGGTTAGGGCCAGAGTGAGACTTCCTAGAGTGAATTCTCCTAATTTTGCTCTCGGGATAACCGGCAGGGTACAAAATGTAACCCTCGTTATCCTGAGGCATGGGAGCCTTGCCCTTAACAAAGTTAGACAAATTTTTAGGTGGGGCATTAAGTTTGACATTGTCTCCCCTTTGGAAGCCAATGCCATCCTTGATGCCAGGACGTCTCCCATTATAGAGCATGCTTCTAGCCAATTTAAATTTTTCATTTTCTAAGTCATGCTCTCTAATCTTAGCATTTAGTTGAGCTATGTGATCATTTTGTTTTTTAATTAAGGCTAGGTGATCATGGATAGCATCAACATTAATATCTCTACATCTAGTACAAATGGAAATATGCTCAACATTAGATGTAGAGGGTTTGCAAGATTTTAGTTCAACAACCTTAGCATGCAACATATCATTTTTAGTTCTAAGGTCGGAAATAGTAGCATTGCAAACATCAAAATCCTTAGCCTTAGCAATTAGTTTCTCATTCTCATTTCTAAGGCTAGCAATGGAAACATTTAACTCATCAATCCTAGCAAGTAAATCAACATTATCATTTCTAGGATCAATGCAAACATGAGAATCTACCTTAGCAATTAATTTAGCATTTTCACTTCTAAGGTTGGCAATAGTGTCATGGCACATGCTTAGCTCACTAGATAATTTGTTACATTTTTCTACTTCTAGAGCATAAGCATTTTTAACCTTAACATGTTTCTTATTCTCCTTGATTAGGAAGTCCTCTTGGGAGTCCAAGAGATCATCCTTTTCATGGATGGCACTAATTAGTTCATTTAATTTTTCCTTTTGTTCCATGTTAAGGTTAGCAAAAAGAATGCGCAAGTTATCCTCCTCATTTTTGTCATCATCCTCATCACTAGATGTTTCATATTTAGTGGAGGACCTTGATTTTACCTTCTTTTTGCCGTCCTTGGCCATGAGACACTTGTGGCCGACGTTGGGGAAGAGAAGGCCCTTGGTGACGACGATGTTGGCGGCGTCCTCGTCGTCAGAGGAGTCGCTTGAGCTTTCGTTGGAGTCCCACTCCCGACAAACATGGGCATCGCCCCCCTTCTTCTTGTAGTATTTCTTCTTCTCCTTTCTTCTTCCCTTCTTGTCGTCGCCCCTGTCACTGTCACTAGACATAGGACATTTTGCAATGAAGTGACCGGGCTTACCACACTTGTAGCAAACCTTCTTGGAACGAGGTTTGTAGTCCTTCCCCTTCCGTTGCTTGAGGATTTGCCTAAAGCTTTTGATGATTAGGGCCATCTCCTCATTGTCGAGCTTGGAGGCGTCAATTGGTTGTCTACTTGGTGTAGACTCCTCCTTCTTCTCCTCCGTTGCCTTAAAGGCCACTGGTTGCGCCTCGGAGGTGGAAGGCTCGTCAAGCTCGTTGATCTTCTTGGAGCCCTTAATCATGCATTCAAAACTCACAAAATTCCCGATAACTTCCTCGGGGGTCATTAGTGGATATCTAGGATTCCCACGAATTAATTGTACTTGAGTGGGGTTAAGGAAAATAAGAGCTCTTAGAATAACCTTAACCACTTCGTGGTCATCCCATTTTGTGCTCCCGAGGTTGCGCACTTGGTTCACCAAGGTCTTGAGCCGGTTGTACATGTCTTGTGGCTCCTCCCCTTGGCGAAGACGGAAGCGACCGAGCTCCCCCTCGATCGTTTCCCGCTTGGTGATCTTGGTGAGTTCATCACCCTCGTGCGCCGTCTTGAGTAGGTCCCAAATCTCCTTGGCGTTCTTCAATCCTTGTACTTTGTTGTATTCCTCCTTGCTTAGGGAGGCAAGGAGGATGGTTGCGGCTTGGGAGTTGAAGTGCTCGATTTGGGCCACTTCGTCCGTGTCATAGTCCTCATCCCCTATTGATGGTACCTGTACACCATACTCAACAACATCCCATATTCTTTTGTGGAGAGAGGTTAGATGAAATCGCATCAAATTACTCCACATAGCATAATCTTCACCATTAAAAGTTGGTGGTTTGCCTAATGGGACGAAAAGTAAAGGTGTATGTTTAGGAATGCGAGGGTAGCGTAGGGGGATCTTACTATACTTCTTGCGCTCTTGGCGCTTAGAAGTGACGGAGGGCGCATCGGAGTCGGAGGTAGAAGTTGATGAAGTGTCGGTCTCGTAGTAGACCACCTTCCTCATCCTCTTGTGCTTATCGCCTTTCCGATGCGGCTTGTGGGAAGAAGATTTTTCCTTCTTCTCTTTGTGGTGAGAAGAAGATTTCTTCTCCTTCCCTTTGTTGGAGGAGCTCTTCTTCTTCTCCCTCCTTTTGGTGCGGGACTCTTCCGATGAAGTGCTCCCGTAGCTTGTAGTGGGCTTTTCGCCGGTCTCCATCTCCTTCTTGGCGTGATCTCCCGACATCACTTCGAGCGGTTAGGCTCTAATGAAGAACCTCCTCTGATACCAATTGATAGTCGCCTAGAGGGGGGGGTGAATAGGGCGAAACTGAAATATAAACACAACTACAAGCCGGGGTTAGCGTTAGTAATAATAAATGAGTCCGCAAGAGAGGGCGCAAAACAAATCGCAAGCAAATAAGGAGAGTGACACGCGGATTTGTTTTACCGAGGTTCGGTTCTTGCAAACCTACTCCCCGTTGAGGAGGCCACAAAGGCCGGGTCTCTTTCAACCCTTCCCTCTCTCAAACGGTCCCTCGGACCGAGTGAGCTTTCCTTCTTCTCAATCAACCGGGAACAAAACTTCCCCGCAAGGGCCACCACACAATTGGTGCCTCTTGCCTCGGTTACAGTCGAGTGTTGATCACAAGAGCACAAGAGAAAGAAAGAATGCGATCCAAGCGCAAGAGCTCAAAAGAACACGGCAAATCTCTCTCGCTAGTCACTAAAGGCTTGAGTGGAATTGGAGAGGATTTGATCTCTTTGTATGTGTCTAGAATTGAATGCCTAGCTCTTGTAAGTGGTTAGAAGTTGGAAAACTTGGATGCAATGAATGGTGGGGTGGTTGGGGTATTTATAGCCCCAACCACCAAAAGTGACCGTTGCTGGCAGCCTCTGTTCGATGGCGCACCGGACAGTCCGGTGCACACCGGACAGTCCGGTGCCTCTGCCACGTCACCATTGCCGTTGGATTCCGACCGTTGGAGCTTCTGACTTGTGGGCCCGCCTGGGTGTCCGGTGCACACCGGACATGTACTGTTTGATGTCCGGTGCACCGGTATGGGCGATTCTGACTTCTGCGCGCGCTGCGCGCGCATTTAATGCACCGCAGGGAGCCGTTGGCGCCGCAGGGAGCCGTTGCTCCGCTGGCACACCGGACAGTCCGGTGCACACCGGACAGTCCGGTGAATTATAGCGGAGCGGCTGCCGCGCGAACCCGAGGCTGGCGAGTTCAGGAGGCCGAGCTTCCTTGGAGCACCGGACATGTCCGGTGCACACCGGACAGTCCGGTGAATTATAGCGCGCCGGCTTCCGAGAATTCCCGAGAGTGAAGAGTTGGAGTCTAAGTCCCCTGGTGCACCGGACAGGTACTGTTCACTGTCCGGTGGCACACCGGACAGTCCGGTGCGCCAGACCAGGGGTGCCCTCGGTTGCCCCTTTGCTCCTTTATTGAATCCAAAACTTGGTCTTTTTATTGGCTGAGTGTGAACCTTTTACACCTGTATAATCTATACACTTGGGTAAACTAGTTAGTCCAAAGATTTGTGTTGGGCAATTCAACCACCAAAATTATATAGGAACTAGGTGTAAGCCTAATTCCCTTTCAGTATCTGTCGACGAAAAACATTACAATCATTGGTGGCATGAGAAAAGGAATTATGCCACTTACAATAAGCACGCCTCTTTAATTCATCAGGAGGAGGAATAGTATGAGTTAATTTAATGTTGCCATTTTTCAGTAACTCGTCAAATATTTTATCGCATTTGGCAACATTAAAGGTAAACTTAACTTCTTCTTGTCGATTCTTTCGAATCGACTGTAAAGCAGAACACGCTGAAGGTTTGGCCTGTCCTGGCCAAACCAGTTCGGCGGTGTATACATCCGTGGATTCATCGTCCGAATTATCGTATCCCACTAGATGCATCTTATGGCTAGCCGATTTTGATGTTTCCTTACTTCGACTTTCACAGGTCATAGCCCGCTGGTGTAAGTGCACTAGCGAAAAGAATCGGGTGCCATCTAATTTTTCTTTTAAGTAGGGTCGCAACCCATTGAAAGCTAGCCCTGTCAGTTGTTTTTCTGCGACATGAATCTGAAAGCATCGGTTTCTAGTGTCCCGGAATCTCCAGATATAGTCATTAACCGATTCTTCAGGCCCCTGTCGGACTGAAGCTAAGTCAGCCAATTCTAACTCACGTTCTCCTGAGAAGAAGTGTTCATGAAATTTCTGCTCTAATTCTTCCAAAGAGTTAATAGAGTTTGGTGGCAAAGCTGCGTACCATACAAATGCAGTATCAGTAAGGGACAACGAGAATAAACGAACGCGGTAGGCTTCCCCATCAGCCAATTCTCCCAAGTGTGCTATGAATTGGCTTATATGTTCATGTGTGCTTTTCCCACCTTCACCAGAAAACTTAGAGAAGTCTGGTATTCTAGTTCCCTGTGGATATGGCATGGTGTCGAATCGGTGGCTATAAGGCTTCCGATACGATTGCCCTGTACCTGACACACTAACACCGAGTTTGTCCCTGAACATCCCGGCTACCTCGTCTCTGATCCTCTCCGCCATATCTGTCGACCATCCATTGAGTTTGTGGGTGGAAATCTCAGGTTGCTTGACATCACTCTGTCGGCTTTCCTCCCAGGGATGTTTGAGGTGTGCGCTAGGTGTCCTATTAATGTCACCAACTCCTGCCCTATACCTCTCAGGCTCTCTTGTGACCGAACAGTATTCAGCCCTATGTCCATGAGGTGGTATGGCATGATTATAATGTGTTACTGGTGGGGCACCATAATGTTGCTGCGATGAATGCAGAAACTGTGCGTATTGCGCAGCTCTCGGCTCTGCGTATGCATATCCGGACGGTCCGGCGTAAGAGGCCGGATGGTCCGCGACCTGGCCAAATGGTCCGAAGGTATATCCGGATTGTCCAGCCGTATATGGTGCTACATGGGTAGTCTCGTACCCAGACCGTCTGTCGTAAAGAACTGGACGGTCCGCGATCGGGCCGAATGGTCTAGGGCTGTACCCGGACGGATCGGTCATATATGGCGCGACTTGGGTAGTCTGTGCGTGGACTCGTGTAGAGTCGGATGGTCCAGCGTAATACATCAGCCGGTTCATGCCATATCCGGACGGTCCGGCGTAAGATGGCAGACGGTCCGCAACATATCCGGACGGTCCGGCGTGATGCACCGGACGGTCCGTGATAGGGCCGAAGTGTTCAGGGTTGTACCCTGATGGTCCGGCCATGTACGGTGCGATCTGAGTGTTTTGTGTGCGGGCCTGCATCTGGTCGGACGGTCCGGCGAAATACGCCGGACGGTCCGCGGTATAACCGGACTGTCTGAGATGATGCTCGGACGGTCCGGTCGCGTCCAGTACCTGTCGTGTGCCTAGTGGTTGCGGCTGTGATGGTGACACGAAAGCGTGCATCGGCATACCATATGATGGCTGGGTCAAGGGTGACCCGTTTATAGCCGATGTGTTTGACGTGGGTGGCACTGTATTAGACTCTCGTGATGGAAAGTTAGGAGCAGCTGATTTCTCGTATGCACGTAAATGCATTTTAATAGATTCATCTACATATTGCTTTAACTGATCTCCTCGTTGATCCATGAAAGTCGTAAGAGATAGGTCTGGAGTACTTACAGCGGGACCCTGAAGTGGAGGTAGGAGAGATTCCATATCGATCTCCCCTTGACGGACGATCTTCTGGTGGCGATCTACCGTGAAGTGTGACAAGTACTTGTCCGCCGCCTCCTTACGCCTTTCGGAGAGTTTATGCAGCAGTTCCGCCTCTTCCTTGTCGCGTTGTTCGTTCCATTGCCGCATCACCTCCTTCTCATCGCGCATTACGAGGTCTTCAAAGGGCCTTTGGTCATCAGCCGGGAGCGCCTCCATGGCCGGCTTGATGATGTTGGTAGTGGAGATCTTGGTGTGATCCTTAGAACCGGCCATTTATGGGCCGATTTTTAGCAGATCTAGACACCTAGTCCCCAGCGGAGTCGCCAAAAAGTATGTTGACGCCTTTTCGGAGCGCCAAACACTCAACAAGAACCGGCGGCGGTGCTCTCTGGTCAGTCGCGGACGGTCCGCGGCACAGGGCCGGACGGTCCGCGACCTGGCGCAGGGGCTAAGGTTCCCTGCCTGACGGCCGGACGGTCCGCGCCCTGGGGCCGGACGGTCCGCGCGTGCGCAGGGGCGGCGGAAGGTCGCCGACGGCGCCTAGATCTCGCTCCCGGGAGGGATCCCGTCGGGGAGGAGAGATCCTAGGTGGTGTCTAGGCTCGGGTAGACCGACCTAGACTCCTCTAATCGACGTAGAGTCAAAGAGAGGCGGAGAATTTGGGGATTGGAAGGCTAAACTAGGGCTAAACTAGAACTAGACTAGAACTACTCCTAATGCATAAGGTAAAAACGAGTAATAGACTTGATTTGATCGATTGTTGGGGGTTCAATCGGCTGTAGCCCTTCATCTATATAAAGGGGGAGGTCTGGATCCGTTTCCAACTGTTTTCCGAGTTAATCCCGCGGTTTTAGGTAACAAATCCCGCGAGAAACTAGGAACCCTAACTGACTCTGCGCACGCGCGGACCGTCCGGCCTCGGGGCCGGACCGTCCGCACTGCTCTTTTTAGAGCTCAACAGTGATGTCTTTGGTAAACAAAAGTGGATGGTCTCTAGTATACATATACATATATGTGTGTTGTTCAAGGCAACTCAAGCATCTCCAAGGGTTACTTATCGAGTATCAACGAGTATTTCTACGACAGAGCAACAAATAATTATTGAAAACAAATAATAAATTGATGGTTAAACAAAGAGTAAATTCATCAATCTCATTTACACAATTTACTAGAACAATATACCTTACTTCATCAGTGACATTATATTATAGATATATAATTCATTGGCATACTCATACAAATAACACAATACTAAAAGTAAAGTAGCAACCAACAATTTATACAATCTCTTATTCAGCTATCCATAAAAATAATGTCATCACAGTCTGATGTTCATGTTTCTTGCTATTAGATCAATAATGATGGTTTGAATATATACTAACGATAAAAAATTAACATGCACCCATGGTAAAATTATCATCCTTGCCACCTCATTTTCTGCACTTTTCAAGATGTCAACAATAGCCTTGCAACATATGACTTTTTTAAAAAAAAATAAAAGAAGAAAAGTGGTATTGTATTTGCTAGAATGTTTAATTTTTTAGCGCTTCATGAGGCTAAGGGTGTGTTTGGAAGCAAAATATTACAAAACTATGATCCATCCCATGCACCTGACTTGACATCCTCCGTGTTTCCAACGTTGAAGAGTCGTCATTCTGTGATCCCGTTTTTTTGGTACCAACGAAGAAGTGTAATTCAGCTAACATTCTCCTAAATGTCACATATCTTTACCTGTGGTTTATTAACGGAACTGATAAGAAACTTGGAAGACCATATTTGGCGGCGGGGTCAGGAGAGGGTGATCTTTGGCTTAGCCGAGATGTTTGTGAATTGTGATGTCTTTGGTTAAAAAAGCGAAATGGATGATCTCTTGTATACATATACATATGTGTGTTGTTCAAGGCAACTTAAGCATCTCTCCAAGGGTTACTTATCGAGTATCAACGAGTATTTTTATGAGGCTATCGCTAGCAGATCCCTATATCATCCCCTATTTCAACTTTTACTGTGCAAACAGTGTCATCTACAGTTACACGTTCCCTATTTTACACGATCTACTGAAGACATCCTGACAGAGAAACAAATAAAATCATATTGATAACAAATAATAAATTGATCGTTAAACAACAGTAAATTCACCAATCTCACTTACATAGAGTTTCTAGAACAATATACCTTACTTCACAAGCGATAATACATTATAGATTCATGATTCATTGGCATACTCATACAAATAACAAAATACTAAAAGTAAATAGCAACCAACAACTTATACAATCACTTATTCAGCTATCCATATAAATATTATCATATAGTTCGATGTTCATGTTTCTTGCTATTAGATCAATAATGACGGTTTGAATATATACTAACGATGAAAAATTAACCCGCACTCATAGTAATATTATCATCCTTGCCACCTCATTTTTCTGCATTTTTCAAGATGTTAACAATAGCCTTACAACATATGACGGTTTTAAAAAAAATAAAAGAAGAAAAGTGGTATTGCATTTGCTAGAATGTTTATGTTTTTAGCAAATGGTTTGGCTTGATGAGGCTTTGGAAGCAAAGTATTACAAAACTACGATTTTGGAATACTACGATTTTAAGATGTCACGACATATTGGTAGTACTTTTTACATCACTCTTAGCTACAGGAGACAAAGTATCTCAAACCATGGTATTTAGTATACATATGCAATGCTAGTTATAGACAAAAACCTTGGGTTGGAGTAGAGTTTTAAATACTCTAAAAAAATACAATGGCATTCAAAATAAACTTCTTTTTACAATGTAACCAAACACCTCTTAACAAAAAATATTGTAGTATTCTTCGATACCATGGTTTACCTCAAAACTCTAAAAATACCTGAAAGTTGCCTAGAGGGGGGGTGAATAGGCAAGTTAAAACTTTTTCAACAAAAAACTAGAAGCAAACTGAGTAAAACTAAATTGATCTCGAAATTCACCCAGTTAACTTTGGAAATGAGATGTTCTAAATGATCCACAGGGTTCAAAGTAATAGATCTGAGAAGGGCACTTCTCAAAATCCACACACCAAAAAGATATAAACAAATCTTTCACGGAATGGTGAGAGAACGAAGAACATGAATAAGCACAATGAACAAGAACACAAGAGACACAAGATTTATCCCGAGGTTCGGTCACACCACCAAGGTGCCCTACTTCCTCGTTGAGGCGCCCACAAAGAGCCAGGTCTCTTTCAACCCTAATCCTCCCTTTGCCGACCACAAAGGTCAAGCCCACACACTAATCTTTGCTCAAACGAGCGAGTAATACAAACTTTCTTGTGGTCTTCCACAAGATTTGGAGACTCACAAGAGACACCTAGTCGTCTAGGAGCTAGAAGCTCCAAGAGTAATGAATCCACAAAGAACTCGATGTAGTACCAAAGCTCGAATGAAGAAGAGCAAGAGAGATTTGGAGATGAAGCACAAAAACCGCAGCTCTCAAACTCACTCAAAGATTTCTCTCCAAAGGTTTGAAATGGGAGAGGCAAGAGATGTGTGAGAGAGAGTGGGAGGTGTTTCTCAAGTTGAAAATGGAGTTTGGGTCGTGCTCTTCGCTGTGGGGAGAGAGGTAGGAGGGAGTATATATAGGTGGAGCTCAAAACTAGCCGTTGGGCAGATTTTTTTGCCTGAGACCGGTTGAACCGCCCCTGGCAGGCCTGGCAGCCTGTCTGCCAGTCTGACTGGCAGACTGACGCGCAGACTGACCGCAGACTGGTCAAAGTTGACCAACACCGGTTGAACCGCCCAGGGGGGGCGGTTGAACCGCCCCTGACAGCTCCTGGCGACCTGTTTGCCAGTCTGACTGGCAGACTGCAGATCAGAGGTCAGAGGGGTCAGAGACCAGCTAAACTGCCCCTCAGGACCAGTTCAACCGGTCTTGACCAGTGAGTTTAGGAGAGAAAACCCCATCTCAACTGCCCGGATGCAAGTTTAGCTGGTGTATGGTCAAAGAGGTTCACAGCTGAAGTTGAGTTCAGCTGAAGTTGAGAAAGCTCAACTCAGCTGAAGTTCAGCTCAGCTGAAAAGCTCAGCTGCAGCTAAAGAAGCTAAACTCAGCTGAAGTTAAGTTCAGCTGGAAAGCTCAGCTGCAGTTGAAGAAGTTCAGCTGCTTTTCAGCAAGAACACTCTAGGTTTCTCAAACCTAACCATGGTCAACCATAGAATGTTAAAGAGATTTTTGCTTTTCAAAAAATATCTTTTGAATATAGAGGCTTGAGCTTTGGCAAACACCAACCTTCTTTTTGGATCCCCCTTTATAGTACGACGATTCCTATACTCAAGTTAAATAAAATATAATTAAGTAAACTCCTTGAGTAATTGGCGTCTCATATGTGATTTCTCCATGGCGTTGCTTCATAAGGATCACAAACATCTTTGTATCACCTTTTGAAACAAACACAAATCAAACCCTGTGACTTGTACCATATCACCATGTATGAGTTCAAATCATGGCTTCAAGTCACCTCACTGATGCATCAACATGTTATAACTCTTCATAGCTGATTAGTTCATTGACTTAGTGCAAGTACTCCCTTCTTCACCTTAGCCATGGTACCTCGGTCCACAAGCCGTCGCTTGGCCTTCACCTTCGCTTAGTTCCTCGAAGCCCTTTCCTTGCTATCTTCACCCTATCAAGCCATTATTGAGTCACATCATATTGAGCATCCATTGAGAGAATCATTTCTTCAATATTGTGAACCTTGCTTGAATGTCTTCTAGATATAACTGTTAAGATCAATCAAGCTCTAGTTTGATTCTCATAGAAGCATATATGGACTGGTAGTAATATGGTCAAGCCAATTCACAATTCCTCATATCTTATTCACTTTGGCTTGACTAATCCTCTTAATCACTTCAACCTCTATTCTGATCATATTTATGCATAGTGATTTCTCAGGTCTTGTCCATATATTCAAACCAATATAGAGACCATATTATATCCATTTGCATTGTCTCACTGGTTATTTAACCTCGTGTTGAACCTTTGTTCATTGATCATTATACACTATTCAAGTATGTTCATCATACTGAATTTCCTGTTCAACACTTAGCAAACTCATTAGACCTTTAAATGTGTTGTTATCCAAATCACCAAAACTCACAAAAGGGATGAATGCACTTTCAATCTCCCCTTTTTGGTGATTGATGACAACACATTTAAAGCTTACATAAGATTTGATAAATAAAATTTTGAATCCTATGATATAGTTTCCTCCCCCTAAATATATGCATTTCAGAAAATAACACTTTTGTACTCA
Organism: Zea mays; assembly: GCF_902167145.1. NCBI lineage: Eukaryota > Viridiplantae > Streptophyta > Magnoliopsida > Poales > Poaceae > Zea > Zea mays. The sequence goes on along the minus strand of NC_050105.1, from coordinate 6,768,487 downwards.
AATGCCAAAGCACATATTTGGGTCAAAGTATGGAGATAACTTATATCATACTATTCATAGGGTGCAGTGTGTCATAAAATAAACGTGATGCTCATGACATAGAATGCACTTATCAACTCCCACATCTCATGTTTTACTTATGATTCTCCCCCTTTTGTCAATTATTTCTCCCCTTTTTAAAATTCTTCTAACACTTAGTTACATAGGACTAGAGGTAAGCTTTAATGCACAATTTCTCCCCCTTTGTCATAAATCTCCAAAAAGGATACAAAGGATATAAAGGGAAGAAATTTTGATTAAGCAATATTTAAACACACTATCATGAAAAGGGTCCTTAGATGGCACAAAGATAATGTAGAGGTGACATGAAGTGATGTACCTTTGCATTTTACCTTTTCAAGGGAGTTCCAAACTTGTGTTGGATTTACAATTCATTTGCAAGCTCTTGTTGGCATAGTTGTGACATAGGTCCAAGATATTAAATGAATATTGTCATAATAAATCAAAGGTGAAACTTGATACCTAGAGTCTAGATGTCACCTAGCATTTTCTTATCACAACAAGAGGCAACATGAAAACTGCACAAGTATGGATTATGCAACTAGTGATCATGTATGAAAAATATCAATTGAAAAACACCAATTGATACAATTTGATAGATAAATAGATCACTAATAGCATATTACACTAAGTTCTCCTCAAGTTTTAGTGCACACATCTCTACTACTCTATATGAGGTTAGTGTAGGCGTGCACAGCTCCTGTTCTGCCTCCCGCGATCGGCTGCCGCCGCGCCAGCTCCGCACGCAAATCACGCCGCCGTCCTCGCGGCCGCATCGACCCCGCACATCCCTGTTCTGCCCGCACGCGAGCACGCCGCGATTCTTTCCATCCGCGCGCGCCATCCACCCTCAAGAATTCCAAATCCGCCGCACGCGAGCACGCCGCGATATCAGGTCCGCTGCCGCTGGAAGGTGCCCGCCCCGCAGCGGAGAATGGAAGGCCCTCACGCCCGCACGCCCGCTGGAAGGTCCTTGATTGAGCGTACGCGGATGGAAGGTCACCGTACGCGGATGGAGGACGAGGATGGAGGACGCGGATTGAAGGTCCGTGGCCAAATCCCGGGATCCGCAACCTCCTCCTCTATCATGGACGCGGATGGAATGTTAGAGATCTCCGCTCAGGTCCGTCAATGGAAGGCAGACCTCCCTTGAATGGACTTTCCATCCGCCCTCACAAATTACAGACGCCAGTGAAGCGACGGGTCCCTTTATTTCCATCCGCCCTCAAGAATTCCAGACGCCAGTGAATCCACGGGTCCCTTTTTTCTCTCGTAGCATCCTCCTTGGACGCATCCGTTTGTTCTCTCGGAGCATCGCCCTCAAGATTCCACGGGTCGCTAACGTCACAGTGCTGAAGGTCAGTGTTTCATAGTTTGTTTCTTGTATCATAGTTTGTTTCTTGTGTTCATAGTTTGTTTCTGGCGCACGGGTCAGACGCAATAGATTTAGTTCACCAAATCTGGAATTTGATTTAGAAATTCTGGAATTCTGGCGCACGGGTCAGACGCAATAGATTTTTCTTGTGTTCATAGTTCAGACGCAATAGTTGTTTCAGGAATTCTGGAATTTGATTTAGAAATAAACTTGAACTATGAGTTATAATCTGCAATAGATTTAGTTCACCAAATCTGGTGTACGGTTCGCCAAATCTGGTGTAACTCATAGTTCAAGTAAACAACTAATCACTGGAATTTGATTTCTGGCGCACGGGTCCCTTTTACTCTGAACTATGAGTTAGGAATTTGATTTAGGAATTCTGAACTAGGAGTTATAATCTGAACTATGAGTTATGCACTTCTCTTTTACTTGAACTATGAGTTATAATCTGAACTAGGAATTCTGGAATTTGTTTACTCGGGCATCGCTTTAAAATGCTAGCTTTAAACCAGTTTGTTTCTTGAACCAGTTTGTTTCTGAAATATGATTAGTTGTTTACTCTGAACTATGAGTTATAATCTGGAATTTGATTTAGAAATTCTGGAATTCTGGCGCACGGGTCAGACGCAATAGATTTTTCTTGTGTTCATAGTTCAGACGCAATAGTTGTTTCAGGAATTCTGGAATTTGATTTAGAAATAAACTTGAACTATGAGTTATAATCTGCAATAGATTTAGTTCACCAAATCTGGTGTACGGTTCGCCAAATCTGGTGTAACTCATAGTTCAAGTAAACAACTAAACACTGGAATTTGATTTCTGGCGCTCGGGTCCCTTTTACTTTGAACTATGAGTTAGGAATTTGATTTAGGAATTCTGAACTAGGAGTTATAATCTGAACTATGAGTTATGCACTTCTCTTTTACTTGAACTATGAGTTATAATCTGAACTAGGAGTTCTGTAATTTGTTTACTCGGGCATCGCTTTAAAATGCTAGCTTTAAACCAGTTTGTTTCTTGAACCAGTTTGTTTCTTGAACCAAACTGGTTACTCGGGCATCACAAGTTACCTTGGATCAAATCTCTTTCCGTGTTCATAGTTTGTTTCTTGAACCAGTTTTTTACTTGTAGTAATCCTGATAACGTACAGAAAGAAGTACCAAGTGATCTTGAAGAACTATACCTTCAGCGGCAAAATCCAAGGTAACTTGTAGTAATCTGAACAACTACTCATATTTTTTCGTGTGTTCTACCAGTTCCTGCTGATATATAATAATTGCTGCACTGCGAATTCCTTTACTTGTGTTTATTCGGATTGCGTCTCTGGATTAGTTATTACCTAAGTGTTGTACCTTGCACTTTGATGATCTATATTTGAGACTGGCTGTAGTCCTTGCTGTTTTTTAGGGGAGCTCTTAAGTTATTTTTTCCTGTATTTGAGGCAACTCTTAAGTTATTATTGCTTGCTGCATTGGATGTTTAGGTAATCTATATTTGAGTCTTGCTGTAGTCCTTGCTGTTTTTTTAGGGGAGCTCTTAAGTTATTTTTTCCTGTATTTGAGACAACTCTTAGTTGTTTACTCGGGCATCGCTTTTGGTTTCAAAATTTTTAAAATGCTAGCTTTACAAACGTGTTCATAGTTTGTTTCTTGAACCAGTTTTTTACTTGTAGTAATCCTGATAACGTACCGAAAGAAGTCCCAAGTGATCTTGAAGAACTATACCTTCAACGGCAAAATCCAAGGTAACTTGTGATGAACAACTACTCATATTTTTTCGTGTGTTCTACCAGTTCCTGCTGATATATAATAATTGCTGCAATGCGAATTCCTTTACCTGTGTTTATTCGGATTGCGTCTCTGGATTAGTTATTACCTAAGTGTTGTACCTTGCACTTTGATTCAGCATTGGATGTTTAGGTAATCTATATTTGAGACTGGCTGTACTCCTTGCTGTTTTTTAGGGGAGCTCTTAAGTTATTTTTTCCTGTATTTGAGGCAACTCTTAAGTTATTTGTTCATGTATTTGAAACAGCTCTTAAGTTATTTGTTCCTGTATTTGAGGCACTGTTCCTGTATCGTCTTAGTGGAGCTCTTAAGTTATCCTATGTGTTTTATTTTGCAAAATTACTCATTCTTAACAAATAGTTTGTTGTTTACTGAAATTGATCATAGAGTGTTTACTGAAATTGTGTATCGTGGTTTCATTGTAGTAGTTTGTTGTTTCATCTAGCGAGGTGTCTGTAAGAAGGAATGGATAAGGCGTTTGGTTGACCCGGACCGGACGGCAGGACACCGTCGGGGGTTCGCTGCAACGCATCGACGGCTTCCGCAGCTTCTCAGGCCAAGGTAAGCTTTCAAGCAATGTTGTTAATACCACTTTGTTTCATTTTTTCGATCATGTTTCAGTTGATTTTTCTTAACAAGCAATGTTGTTAATGCCGTGTATGCTTGTGTGTATTGTTGGTTTGTATTGGGGTATAAAGTTTATATGCATTCTTCCGGTATATATCGGTTGATGCTAATCTCTACTACTATAAATCAGAACAATAATTCATGTTTTTTGTGCACACATATGTGCAGCTATCTGTATGGGATCTCAAGGCTATATATCCTTGCTCTCCCTCCTTTTGTATTGGGGTATAAAGTTTATATGCATTCTTCTGGTATATATCGGTTGATGCATATCTCTACTACTATAAATCAGAACAATAATTCATGCTTTTTTGTGCACACATATTTGTGCAGCTATCTGTATGGGGTCTCAAGGCTATATATCCTTGCTCTCCCTCCTTTAAAATAAAATACTTATACCGAAAGACCCGTACACCACGAACATGTTATCAAACATCTAGCATTGAAGAATGCACCCAGGTAGCTGATAATTGAAAGAGACCTCTGTCTGCAAAATCTAATGTGTAGCAGACTTTAGTAACAAGCACAACCTGCACAAATTGTTTGAATTAAGAGAACTATTTGTTTGAATTAAGTTTTGATTCTCACCTGTAGAGGCTTCATCCATACTCACAATATTCAGTGAACTATTTGTTTGAATTAAATTTTGATTCTCAACTGTCGAGGCATGATATATATTTTCATGAACCATTAGACAACAATAAAATATTGATCCGCGAAAGTATGACATGTGTTCCATTTAATTTTAAATTTTAAATTATGTTAAAGGCTACAAGGTTTTGATGGAACCGGTCGTATTGAACCGTGAAAGAGCCGCAGCTGACTGCCTAAAACGGATGCCTATGTAAGTTATTATAAATATATTTACACAAAATTTGTCTATCAAAGTTATGACCATTATTTAGTCGTATGTTTAATATAGCTTCAGATTGTTCGACGACTACCGTGATGAAGATTTTTATGGGCTTCCGCGGAAATACAGTATTGTCGCTCGGGTCGAAGTTAAATTCCCGATTGAACCACGTTTTCGTGATAGACAACATTTCGTTTTGTCTGACATCAATGTAAGCCAACAATTCTTTAAGTTTCATTTTCAAAGTTACACGATATTCATACCATGGCCTCATCTCCTACTAAAATACTATTAGGGAGCCAAGATCGAGGCCATAACATATATGTATGAGACAGTCAAACATTTCGACAATTTGCTCCATGAAAAGCATGTTTACAAGATGCATAATGTGAAGTTCAGTCTTCATCCGGGTGAATTTAATTTTCGTCATCTAAATGGTCCCATGGAATTGTGTCTTGACCAACAAACTATCGTGGAGCCATACACTGTTCCAATTCAGATGGCGCCATTCCCAAAACAAATACTATTGAACCTTGCTGATATTGCCGAGTTGCCAAACAGGACTTTAGTCGGTAAGAATATATCGAACTCTTAATATTATTAATATATCGTTTACACAAAATTCAGTATTAATCCATTTATAAACTGTTATTTTTGTAGACATTATGGCTGTTGTAGTCCACTTGGATACAATACATCGCACAATGTGGGGCCCTTTCAGAAAGATTGTTATAATGGATGCTAGGTATATTCTGTTAATTGTCGAGTTATATATCCAAGTCTAAATATTACTAACCTATTCTTACCAAAATTAATGTCGTAGGGGATATTTACATATCATTAAAGTTTGGGGTGACCTACTAAACAAAAATGCACTCCGCTGGGCGTTGGCTAAGGAGGATTATGGCATAATAATTGGGACTATGTTTAGACGGTTCAGAAGACAAGGTACATCATGTCTTTACGTCTTTCAAAACATCTGTCACTAGGTTTTGCTTTATAATGATTCGTAACGGAGATTTAAATGTGTAATTCTAGAGTGCCTCGAGTCTTCGGATCATACCGCAATACACTTCAATCCGTTCCATCACAACACCCATCATTTTCGACGTAAGTATATTCTAAAAAAATAGTTACATTAAATCGTGATTGTTTTTATTATATCATGAACTACGTGTAGATGTGATTAATTGTGGCATTCATTGCAGCAATCCAAAAAGCTTTGGTGGCGCTGAACAACCGTCAGTTTGCTGTTACATTTCTTGAAGAAGAAAGGCGTAGATAGATTCTACAAATTCGCAAAGAGCAATAATTGGGACTATGTTTAGGCGTAGAGAGATTTGATAGAATACGTGTCGTACTGTTATTGAGCAACCAAACGCAACAAGAGGCAAACTTGTATGTCTATGAATCTTGTTTGTAATACCTATGACATGGGTTTAATAAGAGATATTTTGTGAAGTTTTTGACCGTGCAAATGATAATTAAATATTTTGTGCGAAAATTTGAATTCCCGTAATATTTTGTGCAAACAGTCTCCAAATCTGTAGGTAATCCTGATCACCCCTATCTGTTCTTTAAGCTTTCAGTTTATTTACTGACTAAACCATATCCCTTTGTTTAATTCTCTTGAAACATTCTAATCACAGCCCTATCTGAGAGTGTTGTAAAATCAGTATATATATAAAAAAATGTGAACAGATGACTCCGAGGGTGGCAAAATTAGTTAGAGGGGAGAAACTGAGAAGTACACACAGTAATGTGTATTCACCCTTGCATCCTTTGCTGTAAATAAAAGGTCACTCTCTACAGACTACAGATGTAACTCAATAAACAAAAAGATCAGAGGTCACTCAAAAACGAAAAGAACATATGTAACTCCAGAAACAAAGAGAGAACAGTGAATATATAAACTCTTGTTTTTTCTCTGATTCTGTGTTCCTTTGTTCTTGCTGTTCTTTATGCTTGTGTGCCATTAAGAACTCAAATTATTCTCAGTTTGTCGTCGGTGAGACATACCACAGATTGGTATTGTTGCTCGCCTGCAAAGACAGCTGAAGACTGTTGCATGTATAGCAGCCACGCTCTGGTCAACATTGGTATTGTTGATCTTCGGCACAAGATGCTTGTCAGCTCGGTTGCATAGGTATTCCTGGATAGCTCTAATATTTCGAATGTATTTGATGTATCTGTTCTTTGCTGGATCTAGAGTCATGTACTTTGCACGTACACCAAATCGTTCCATGTGTTTTCTTTTGGTAACAGCAGAAGAAGACTTTAATCAGTGGCTACAAGAAATGAGATATAACTAAATAACGGAAAACAACATAAACTAAACAATTTTATGAAATACCCCTCACCCCTGCACTGTTTCTTGCCACCTCCACTTGTCCCACACAAGAGTATTGCCACCGATTCCTTTGTCTCTTTAATTCTGATCGGAAAAGTTGGAAAACAAAGAAGGAAATGTTACCAAAAGAAATATTTGAATTGGGTGAAGGAACAAATCACAACCAGATCAAATGCACTATTACACTTTGTTGCTTGTAAAATGTGGTTAGGTAGACACAGGTCAATACCGTTCAGATTATATAAGCACTCGGCTCGCCTGAGGATGGATGTATGTGAGACCTGAATTTGTATGGTAGCAACAGCGTGGTGATTGATTTACTGCTGTGAATCCCTTGCTTTTCAAATCCATGTGTGAGGAATCTCCTTGCTATTTGAATGGCAAGCGGAATTCCTCTCCATGGATCCCCTCACAAGTCCCTGATCACCAAATCAGACCTTACTCAAGTACTGTGTGAAAACTTAACTAAGCCATTCCACTGTCCATGATAGGGTTTCTTTATGGAGAACGGAGAACCAACAGAAACAGATCAGATGGAACATAATGATGGACGCACACCATTGACAAACATCTCAAACACCATTACTATAGGTAAAGGTTATTACACGCGTGCCGATTAACGTTTGAAACATAGTATTAAGGGTAACACTAATACTAAATTTTATATTGTAGCTGATGAAAATGGATCGAAAAGGCTTGGTCCAAATGTCGATGCTAAGGAACGTAAGAGGCAAAGGGAAAGGGAAAGATATGCCGCGATGACCGTTGAACAAAAAAACGAGAAAAGTAGAAAACGTCGTGAAGCAAGCCAACGAAATAAAGGACCTCCTATACAAACAGAGGGATCTACAGGTGATGAAAAAGTTAAATTCCTAATTATTTTAATGGATCCTCTTGTGGATTAGTGAATGTCTATTAATCTTATTTTGGTTTTCATTTTGTTTCATAGTTAGTCTTTCAGATGGCTGTAGCACAATTGATTTCACAAACTTTGCAACACAAGGTATTGCGGGTATACCTATCACAATTTTTTCCACCAATCGTTTTATAAATACAGAAATACAGATTTGTAGCCATGAAAATCATTTTGCCACTGTTGATTTGGTAGTTCCAAATGTGAATCGAGATGATGATAGCGATTGGTTGCATAGGAATGAGACATTCAAGTCAGACGATGTTTTCACAACAAGAGAACTTCTGACACCAGGTACATGACTGTTCACTCAACTAATTTTGCAAAACAGCTGATTTCATGCGGTTTAACGTATACATGCCTTATTCCAGGCGGTGTGCATGAAACTGTTGGTAACACGCCTAACCATAATTTGGGAAGGGCTGCCTACTTTAGAGAGCGGTACAAAAACTTAACTCCAGCCGGGAGGGAGCTTAATCGTGAACGCCTTAGGTTGTATAATAATACACCAAAGCGGAAAGGGTCAAAGATAGAGTACATAAGAAAACGTAGAGCACTGTTGGCTGACACATTGAGTCAGGAGTCCATCGCCATGGAGTCCCCAACATATACCCCTGAGGTTGTACACCCTACAACAGATGCAATTGAACCTAATGGATCCGCTCTTACCCCCTGCGACTGGGTTATCCCTGATATCGCCAGTAACCCGTTCCTACCAGCTTCAACACAGACCGAGGATGCCGATTCACTGCGTATGTCTACTAGACCACTAAGACGTAAACAACATGTGCCACGTGGTGAAAGACAAGCTATCTTAGCCCGTCGAAACCGGCAATTTGAAGCATCCATTTCAAGGAACATGGCTACTGTGGCTGAGGATATCATTAGTGACGCCGAGGAAGGGGATGATCGGACACAACCCCATATGACTGCAAAGATCAACAACAATGGTAATTACTATCATTTTTATCCCCCCCTTTTATCCTGAATGCCCAGGTATTTTTATGTGGCTTGTATTTTCACCCTCCAGTTGATGACGATGACGGTGTCGTATTTGAAGACGATGCTGATGAGAACGAGGGATACCTATTCGCTGGGCAATGTACTAATTTCAATCTTTTTATGATATGATACAAATGCTTATATAAATACATATATGTCTTACTCATTGTTTCCAAAAAAATATCAGATGAGGATACCGATGAGGATATAGAGATCGATGGTAGTCAAGATGAATCGAGTGCCATTGATGTTCCTGACCCGTACGACAAGGTGTATAGCAACATCCCTGAAGAAACCCATATGCTAAAGACTGTTCCCAACTGCGGTTATTGCACCGCGAAGAAGTTTGAGTATGAGACACCTGGTTTTTGTTGTCGTGGTGGGAAGGTTGAGCTAGCCCCACTGGAGACCCCTCCCCAACTCAAGAGGTTGTGGGATAGTGCAGACTCTGATGCTAGGCACTTTCGTGATAACATTAGGTTTTTTAATGGCCATTTCTCTTTCACTTCCCTATACTGTTGCCTCGATAGTATGACAACTAATGTAAGGGATTCTGGTATATACACGTTCCGAGCACAGGGCATGATGTATCACAATATCAAGTCATTTGGTAGGGATGGTGGGGCAGAGCATAAACACCTTGAGCTTTACTTTTATGATGATGATCCCACTCTCGAGCATCGGTACCGTAAGTGTCGCGAAGAGCATCAACAGAAAGACAAAGAGGTTATTCGACAGATAGTCGACATACTACGTGGAAACCCGTACTCCGAGCACCTTAGGACCATGGGTCACGTTGAGAACCTTGATGACTATCGTATCGCGTTGAACCTAGACCAGACGTTGAACCAGAAGACATATAACACACCTCTCACTTCGGAGGTGGCCGCTGTCTGGATCGAAGGGAGCGAAGGGCGAGGCCAGTTCAGCAAGAGTGTTATGCTCCATGGGAAGGACAGTTCAAGCCACTGCATCCGCTCATACCATGGATGCTACGATGCATTATCATATCCATTGTTCTTCCCTAGAGGCGAACTTGGCTGGCACGCAAATATCCCAAAGGTTGGAGTATCCATGGACGAAGTGGATGCATACCGTGCGACACATAGGGCAAGTAATGCAAATGATGAAGATGCGGGTTAGTTGTTTGTTTATATTTTGAAATATTTGCGCATTATTAACTATTTTTTCATCATCACTCACTTTATAATCCTTGCGTATGCAGAATCTCCTAGCCATTTATGTGTGTCTGTACGTGACTACTACTGCTACAAATTCCAGATTCGCCCCGGGGTATTCAATCCTATACTTCATGGAAAGCGGCTTTTTCAGCAGTTCGCGGTCGACACGTACATAAAGATTGAGAACTCTCGTTTAGATTACATACGCAAGAATCAGGATCGGTTAAGGGCAGACCTGTACCAGGGCTTGGTGGATAGCATGCTAGATGGAGATATTAGAGGAGAGAAGGTTGGCAAGCGAACTGTGCTGTCGACGTCGTTTATCGGCGGTCCTCGTGACATGAGACGTCGGTATATGGATGCTATGGCTCTGGTGCGGAAGTTTGGTAAACCAGACATATTTCTTACCATGACATGTAACCCTAACTGGGATGAGATAAGGAGGGAGCTTCTCCCTGGACAGACACCGCAAGATCGTCCGGATCTTGTAGTGCGTGTCTTTCATGCGAAGCTACAAGAGTTAAAGCATCGGCTGACTAAACAGGATATTCTTGGTAAGGTCCGAGCCTACGTCTATGTCGTGGAGTTTCAGAAGCGGGGTTTGCCGCATGCCCATTTTCTACTCATAATGCAGAGGAAGTACAAGCTCACATGTCCTGAGCAGTACGACCTTTTGATCTCAGCCGAGATCCCAAGCAACAAGTACCCTGAACTACGAAAGATGGTTATCAAGCATATGATGCATGGCCCGTGTGGGTCGCTAAACCCTAACTGCCCATGCACTAAGGGTCGTAAATCGTGCAAGAATCATTACCCTCGGCCTTTCAGTGACACAACCTTGCAAGGGAAGGATTCGTACCCTATTTATAGACGTCGTGACGATGACCGTAAAGAAAAGGTCCGAGGGTGCGAACTGGACAATAGATGGGTTGTCCCTTATAACCCATACCTCCTTCGTCTCTTCAACTGCCACATCAATGTCGAGGCATGTGGGAGCATCAAGGCTGTTAAATACCTGTTCAAATACATATACAAAGGCCATGATCGTGCGTCTGTTGTTATGAGAGATGCGAGCAAGGCAGATGATGATGTTGATGAGATCAAGCAGTATAGAGATGCAAGGTGGGTGACTCCTCCGGAAGCCTTGTGGAGGATATACGGCTTTGAGCTTAGTCAGATATCTCCACCTGTTATGCAGCTTCAACTCCATCTTCCAAACATGCACATGGTGGCGTTTCACGAGCGGCAAATGGTCGAGCGAGTCGTCAACCGTCCAGGTGTTGATAGGTCGATGCTCACATCATATTTTGAGGCGAATAGGCTACACGAGGAGGCTCGTGGCATCCTATATCGTGACTTCCCTGAGTGGTACACTTGGCAGAGTGGTAAGGGAAAAGTATGGCAACGGAGGAAACGAGATACAGGTGGACAAGTCGGTAGGATAGTCTCTGCTCATCCGGCTGAGGGGGAGCGCTACTATCTTCGTGTTCTCCTAAACCACGTGACTGGCGCCGCCTCCTATGTGGATCTAAGGACAGTTGATGGTGTCACCCTACCGACTTTTCGTGAGGCAGCAGAGAGAAGGGGACTACTTGAGTCGGACAACACACTGGATGAGTGTCTCACTGAACGTGCTCTTTTCCAGATGCCATCGTCTCTGCGACGGCTTTTTGCCACAATACTGGTTTACTGTGAGCCAAGCGATGTGGCTGTACTCTGGCAGAAACACAAAGATTCTATGTCCGAGGACTATCAACACAAGAGTCAGAACAAAACTCATGTTGAGCAGATGGTATTGATTGACATTAGGAACATGCTGCAGTCAATGGGAAAGGACATAAAGACATTCCCTCTACCTCCTATGATCGACGCGTATGACGATGCTATTGGTACTGCTCGAGAGGTTTACGAGGAGGAAAGTATCCAACCGACAGTGGAAGATGTGGCTCTTAAAGACTCTCTTAACGAGGAACAGAGGGCCGCCTATGATAAGATTATGTCTGCCGTTGACACCGATCAGGGCGGATTATTCTTTGTGGATGGACCTGGTGGCACCGGGAAGACTTATCTATACAGAGTGCTGCTCGCGACGCTACGCAACCAGGGCAAGATTGCAGTGGCAACAGCTACATCTGGCGTTGCGGCTTCCATAATGCCTGGAGGAAGAACCGCCCATTCACGCTTCAAGATACCACTCACTATTGACGATGGCGTTGTATGTAGCTTCACGAAGCAGAGTGGAACAGCAGAGTTGCTACGGAAAGCATCTCTCATTATCTGGGACGAGGCTTCTATGACTAAGAGACAAGCCGTGGAGGCACTGGACAATAGCATGCGCGATATAATGGGTCGCCCCGCACTACCATTTGGTGGTAAAACCATTGTCTTCGGTGGAGATTTCAGACAGGTCTTGCCTGTTGTTCGTAAAGGGTCAAGGGCTCAAGTGGTCGCGTCTTCGCTACGAATGTCTTACCTATGGGAGTCCATGTCCCACTTAAAGCTTGTTAGCAACATGAGAGCAAAAAACGACCCTTGGTTTGCGGAGTTTTTGCTGCGCGTAGGCGGTGGAACTGAGGAAACAAATAGTGACGGCGACATTCGTCTTCCTGATGATGTGTGTGTGCCTTACAGTGGGAGTGACAACGATCTTGACAACCTAATAGACTTTGCTTTCCCAAATCTCAACGAAAATATGTCTGATTCCACCTACATCACTTCAAGGGCGATACTGTCAACACGGAACGACTGGGTTGATATGATAAATGTTAAGATGATTGATCGTTTTCAAGGGGAGCATATGGTGTATCATAGTTTCGATAGCGCCATGGATGATCCCCACAACTACTACCCACCCGAGTTCCTAAACACATTGACGCCTAATGGGCTACCACCTCATGTTTTGAAGCTCAAGATTGGATGTCCTGTTATATTGCTCCGGAATATAGACCCTGCAAATGGACTTTGCAATGGCACCAGGTTGGTCGTTCGTGGCTTCCAAAGAAATAGCATTGACGCAGAGATTGTACTGGGTCAACACGTTGGAAAACGGATTTTCCTACCGCGTATACCGTTGTGTCCCTCCGATGAAGAGATGTTCCCTTTCCAGTTCAAAAGAAAGCAGTTTCCTGTACGGCTTAGCTTTGCAATGACGGTTAACAAAGCACAGGGTCAGACTATTCCCAATGTTGGTGTATACTTGCCTGAACCAGTGTTCTCTCATGGCCAACTATATGTTGCTCTATCTAGAGCGACAGCCCGATCGAACATAAAGATTCTTGTCATCCCAGCTGTCGATGGGAGGAAAAAGTCAAGGAAGGGTGTAAAGAAAACCCCCACCGTAGATTGTGGGACATATACCAAGAACATCGTCTACAAAGAGGTCCTAACAAATTAGACCCATGGTAAGAGTTGCATGTTCAGCTAACAAACTAATAGGATGATGTTTGTCTTATGTTTGATTGGTCTGGTGTATTATCAAGTCATGTTTGCATGCTACAATTGTTTTTATTAGAGACGCACATGTTTGTGTATTATTAGAGCATGCATACTATCTTAAAGTATTGTTGAGTTTTGGATCATTTGTGAAATTAGCAATAATAATTTTTATGCATCTAACAATTTGTTATGAATGTAGGTTTTTGTCCCGCGAGAATGGAATCTCTATTTGTAGGCTTGTCTCATAACAAGCCAAAAAAATCGGTGGCAACCGCAATAGTTCGAGAAGGTATTAAAATTTTCATAGTTCTGTATGGATCAATTTGTATTTTTTGTAATAACTAATTTTAGTTTTATCTCATGACTGGTTGCTCCTAGACTATATTTGCACGCAAGGTGATCTTGCTCTCATCGATTTTATCAAGGAAATCCCTTGTGAACCAAGGGTAGAAGTCGTTCTTATTGATGATGCCTTTGTTGAAAGGAAGTGGATGGAGTGTTTATTTCAGCCGAGCGCATATTTAGGTGATGAGGTAATGCATGCTTAGTTTTTATATTTGGCGACGTTGTTATGTATAAGTTTTTTTACTCATCCTGGTATTTTTAACCACAACTTACACACTTGCAGGTTATAGACTGTTACATAAATTTGATAAAAGCTCAAAAGCATCTAAAGTGCCGATCTGGAGGTCGCGTTCACATAGAAAATGCTTTCCAATTCAATTTCCTGAAGCGAGATGGTGATCTTGAAATTAAAACAGAGGAGCTATATCCAATTAAAGACATGACACACATATGTAGCGCTGAACGAAGGGTGTTACTTTACCTAGACCATGACATGGTATATATGAGTTTGCAATCTGAACAGTTAGTGTTTATATGTATTTTATTCTTATGCAAGTATTTATGATTGTTTTGTAGGTGTTTATTCCGATAAACATCCGAGAGACGCATTGGTATCTTGCTGTGATCCATGCAAGAAATATGGAGATACAAGTGCTCGATTCACTTGGTACTTCACAAGACCGCAAAGACCTCACTGACTCTGTGAGTATGCACAAACTAAACAATTATGAATTCAATATTAACTTATCCCAATCTCTAATTTTATTTTACCATATATAAAGATTAAAGGACTGCAAAGACAAATAGATATGATATCTCAACGTAAGGAGTTAAAAGACCACAGGTGGCCAGACCTCCAAGTTGCTTCTTGGCCGCTCAGAGAAATAGACATGGGATATGCAAAGCAGACAGATAGGTACGTCCTAAGATCTTCTTTACCAATTTCTTCATTCATACTAATGTTTATGTTGGTATTAATGTATATTGTAGCTCTTCATGTGGCCTCTTTCTTTTGAACTATATCGAATACTGGACAGGGGATGAACTGTCTGACAGTTTTACCCAGGTATATTATTACTACTATGACATATATGGACATCTACAGTCGGTGTTACATATATAATGCTAAATAATTGTTTCTTATTTGTAGGATGACATGTCACACTTTAGGAAAAAAATGGCTGCTATATTACTATCTTCAGACCTGAATAAGAGAAGAGGGTGTCTGTTATACAAAAATGAAAAAGAAGTTGACTCTGGAAGCCCATCTGATGTTGAGATATTAGAAAACCCAACAGATTCTAATAAGAGGAAACTACTCCACGTGCTTGATGATAGCGAAGTAGTGTTTGAAGATGAGGAAGGCCCTATTACTCAAGCAGACTTGCAAAGGTGGTTTGTTGATGATTGGGATAAAAGAGCTCCTGTAAAAGTCTCTAACGATTGTTGCACCAATGACTTTTTAATGGTTGGTCTTTCCACAAAGGACATGCCAGTGACCAAAGCCGATTCAATAGATGTTTTATGTGATTATATCATGGCAATAGAAGACGATACGACACTAGAGTAAGTGCTCATTGATTTATTTATTTTATGTATATCGACTACTTAGATTCTTGATATAGAGTTTCGTCATGCTACATTACAGGAGAACATGGGTGCGAAGTTTCAATCCTTTTAAGATAGAAATATCTGTCAAAGACCTGCAAAACATATTAACGACAACTCAAGATATGATTCTAAGATGTTTTGATATGGCTGTTCGGCTGCTTGCCAATAAAGAGTCACGTAAACCGAAAGAAGAAATCATAAATAATAGAAAGCATTATATGGACATGCGTTTTTGGGTAAGTTTGTTTCCAATCATTAATGTATTAATATATAGTATCTACATCTAATCATCATGTGTACATGTATATATACTGTCCAGAGAATGGTTGGTTTTGGTAAACTTCCAAAGTACCATCAGGATCCTACAACAGAAGAGTTGGCCAAAACACTAGATTGTTGGCCATCAATGAATTATTATATCACGGGTTGTAGATATGTAAGTATGTGTTCATTTCGAATGTATTTATAAAGGACACTTCTGTTGTAGGATCCTAATGACTGATATTTTGCAGGTTCTCATGCCATGGAAATTCAATGGATGTCACGCCCTTTTCGTAATAGATCATGTTAAAAAGCATGTGACTTTTATCGATTTTACACCGACTCAAGATTGGTGTAAACACATGCCATACAAGAGGTTCGCGGAAGCGATTATCATGGCCTCAAAAAAATATAAGATTGCTTACAGCAAGAAACGTTCTGGATGGGCGGAGGATATCTTTAAGTGGGAACATACAATTCAGACTGGTGTTCCAATTGACTTAAGAGGGTATTTTCTTCTTACCACCTTCTCAGCAGTTTAAATTTTTTCTATGATAATCATTGTATAAAACATAGTTGCCCAAATATTATTCTATAGGTATAATACCAGCTACCTCGTTCTACAAGCTATGGCCATGTGGGGGAATGACAGACGACTGAAATTTGTTGGGGTGAGTGTAGTACGTTTGTTTTTTGTTCAAAACTTACATTCTAGCTATCTCGTTCTACAATATAATATATTTTGTTCTCTTATCTCTTTGTCTGTAGGATGCAAAGACTCTTCGAAGAAACTTTGTGATTGATCTTTTAAGTTATGAGGACAATTCGTGCCGATATGCCATCCCTGCAAACATACAACAAAGACTTGTCGATATCGCTAAAAAGGATTAGCTGATTAGTGAACAGTTGTCGACACATTTGTCTGTAACTAATTTGTGTGATATTGATAATGTTTTCCAATATATCAGTGCAAACTATGATATTGAATGAATTAGTTTTTATATGAATCTCTTTTGAAGCCATTGAGATTCCCAACACTTAACTAGCTTCTTGAAGGATTCTTGTTTTCTTATTTAGTTTCAGTTAGTTCTTTATAGTACTGTATGTTTATTTAGGATAACATTGGGGTATTCGTTGATCAAAATGGTAAACTTATTCAAGACGGCAGAATTATTTGGTCAGACACACCAGCTTCTGTTGTTATACATAAACCATATGCTGTGGCCCGCCTGCCACGACATGTTGAGGTGAGGGATTACTATTAGTTACTGTGTACCACTGCTTGTTTATTTCAATGCACAAGATATCAACCATTTGAACCCTACTTTGGACAGTTTTAAAAACAATGGCCAAAATTTTCAGATTCAGCTCCAGTTGAGAAAATAATGTGGTGCACACTATATTAAGGGCACCATGCTTACCATGGTACTGTTGGGTATCATATATTAATCACTGTGTCTGATCACTTCACAGGTAAGCGTCTCCGTGGATGGAGCCTGAAGTATATTCAGTTACTTCGGACATGTTGTGAGCAGTGTGAGTACAAATCAACACACTGTGGTTCCTTGTCTGGATTACTCAAGAACATTTCTAAGTGACGAACAATACCAACATAGTTTACTGCAGCCATTGAATAAAAGTAAGTTCCGATACATTTAGGAATTCTACTACAGTTTGTTTCTGTTTCTACATTTTCTCACTGGAATTTTAAAACTGAGTTTGATTCTTGTGCTAAGGTTTCTAACCCTTAGTTTTATGCAAATAACGTCACAATAGATTATGGTGAATTTGAGTTGTCTATTCTGGTAAAAGGGTGTCATATTTTATCTCGATCCTGAGAGCACCCATTTTTTATCACTGCTTGTGTATGGTTTACACTTAATATACTAAGGTCAGAACTATGAACTATTTCAATCCAAGTATAATTCATTAATATTTATTCTATGATACTTCCACAACACTGTTTGTGTTGATATCCCTGAGCCCTGAAAACCAAAGCTTATTGGTTTATATGGGCAAATGGTAACACTGAAAGCTAAGATAGCTTGATGGAGAATTTGACACTTCCTTTGCTGAGATCCTATCTGGCATTTCTTCTAGATGGTCAGATTTTGCAAGCATTGGATGGAGGCTCTGATGCGTTTGTTATGGGATTGAGTTCTGCTCAATCACAGCTCTCAGTTCTAGATAGTTCTTCGCGGCTTGGACTAAAGCCATGGCAAAAAACAAAGCCATGTATTGAGATATTGTGCAATAACCAGGTAAGTTCTCAAAATATAGCTGCATTCTATATTTAGACATATGTTTTCCTACATTACGAATAAATGTAAGAATACCATGTTCCTGCAGGGGGGAAAAGTGTCTTAAGGCTCAATTGATGCCTTTTTCCATTTATTTTCCAGCTTCGTTAGGGGGTATTTTGTTTCTAGACACTAATTTTTAGTTCCTCCAATTTATTCCATCTTAGTCCCTAAATTACCAAATACGGAAACTAAAACTCTATTTTAATCTTATTTCATGTTCTCCCCCCATTTTTCTGGATCTATTCATGTGGCCTGCATTATATTATAAAGCAATTTTCTGCATAGTCTGTCTTTTGCTGTTGCGCTCACGTGTTCTCTGTTGCTCAGGTTCTATCACCAGAGATGAGTTTGGCTACTGTGCGAACATATATATGGAAAAAGCCAGAAGATTTGATTCTTCATTACAGAGTGGTCCAACCGAGATGATCACGGCTTCAGATGTACATGCTGACATGGTTCTCAGCATGGCTGCACCATAAACGGTGTGGTTGAAGACACCCTTGGCTTAGCGAGGAAACCGTCAGAAATATTTTGCTCTTTGGCTCCGGTAGCCGCTCTCCTAGAATCCCGACTTCGTTTGCTTCTTTGTAAAGTTCCTTCCTGATCTTGCCCTGGTAGTAAGATGTATCATAGCACAGGTATAAGGCCCTCTGCTTGTACATGTAGAAGATTTAGGTGAGTGCCCATGCGTGACAACGGGGACTTATATATTATATGTCTCCGTTGCAACGCACGGGCATATACCTAGTATATATATATGAATTCAATTGATATCTGTTGAGAGTACTTATTTGCAACTTAAAGTACCATTGGCATAAAAGGAGTATCAATTGAACATAATCATGCAACATAAGAAACATGTGCACTATTTAATCAATTAAGTTCTAGACAGGAGAATTTATAAGCTGTGCTACTTTAGACATTTGCAATCCAAAAGGATGTGATACATATTTACCAATTTTAGATGACGTTGGAGTAGCATATACAAGAGAAATTCATTCTCTTATGAAATGTATAGAAAATACATTTATTGGAGCAAAGAATCTTTGATACCCATCAAAATTTGCAGTGGAAGCGATTGTCTTTGCTTGAAGATTCCTTTCTAATTGGAGATTACACACATAATAGACTTGAAAATGAAGTTAGTCTCAAAGATTCAAATTATAGACCATTCTCCCCCTAAATGTGTGCATACAAGTGATGAATACTTGTTTTTACCTTATGCACTTGGACTTGAGGCTAGGGGATTAAGTTCTACAATTTGAACCTTTGTACAAATAAAGTATGAAAATGTAAAATTGTACCAATTTAAGGAATTACTCATAATCAAAAGGTATACTAATAGACATGATATGCAATATTTTAAGCCAAGATTCAAGTGCAACTTTATGATGTGACTTAAGATATTGCATTTACATGCATACACTAACTTGTAAGAGCCTAGATACACAAATATAATACAATAGTTCATGGAGTGACACACCTTTGTTCAATGCCACATGGTCTCCATTATAATCATGAATTTCCATATTAGCTTTTGATAGGCTTGACATTTCAAAGAGAAACTTATCCTCTTTAAACAATCAAGAGAAACTCATTTTCTTGATAGGTTTAAGAGAAACTCATTTTCATTTCTATGGAACCATTCATCCTCATTTGTTGTTCTCCAAGGTGTGAGACTACACAACATGAACTTGAAAGAAATCATTAGTTTTCACAAGATATAGGCTGAACTCTCCCTCAATTTGTGCATGCAAGAGTACACAAAGTACACTTATGCACATCAACAATACGAGGTTAAAGGAGAAGTTTGCACTATATCTTGGTTTAACATAACATGCTTTAAATAGATGATGAGAAATATACCAATTAAAAGTTTAAGAACTAAAAGTATATCAATTGAAATCTTGGAGGGTAAAGCATGCTAATATGAACCTCAAACCTCATAATGAAGGATATCATATAAATATGTCACTACATCTTCCTTATTTGGTTGACAAAAAAATATAACTCCCTTCTTGATTCACTGTGATCTCTTTTCTCTTTATGATTTCATCCAACCAAGTGATCTTGAACTTCATTCATTTTTTGTAGATTTTGAATCCATCTTTAAAGCTCTTGGAAGGACCTCGTTGTAACACTTAGAAAAGAGAGCATTAGAAACAGAAGAGAGGGTTTCACAAATGATGATCCTTATATGTGGATGGCAATGAACCATCATTCTTGAAACCCAAAAGGATAGACTAAATTCCTTTAAATTAGTGCACACATATAGTTGATGTCAAAGTTATATTCACTATTGAACATTTTATAATGCAATGAATTTAACCTATACTATGGTACATCCCACTAAGGATAGAATACTAAAACAACTGAAGGAGAGGAAGTTTTCATACCTTGGCCTCTTTTCAACTTCTTCTTACTTTAGTTGAATAGTATCCTTTAAGCTTGTGATTTATCCAATTTAAAACAAGCACCATCTCTTAACATAGATTTTCTATGGATAAACTCAACACAAGAGATGACATTAGTAGCACAAGCACTAGTTTCTTATTTAGCAACCCTTTATATGTGGAAGACAAGCGTGTTGCTAAAATAGAGAAACATCATAATATGGACTAAATTTCCTTGAACCCTCATGCACAATATATATATTGAATGACATGGATAATATGCATGGTTATTCAATGAAGTCTAAAGGGATGACTTAATCCATATTATGGTGAGTGTCTAATATAGAAGAATCAAATCCAAATTAACTAGATAGAGAATACATCACATAATTTTGGATTGTTCACCATATGATAATATTCATTCAACTTCCAATTAGACCTTTATTTCATAATCAACAACTGATGTATATCCTCAAGTGCTTCTTTTCCCTTAGTGGCTACACAAGTCACAAAAGAGATAAGATTTGAAAATAATATGCACTTGAGATTCAGTTGTTACCACCCTTGCTACTATCTCCAAATATGATTTATACATTCATTATCGAGCACCCAACTTGATCCATTGAAGGAGTGATCCTGCAAAACAAGTTTAAGCTTCATATCTTGGTACCCAATTTGAATTAGGTCCTTTGAGATTAGTAGTAAAAGCCTTGAGTACCCACACAACCCTTATTGTGGCCTTTCTCTTTGTGTAGGCACCCACATATACATGACAACCATCTTACATGGTTTCAATTCAATATTTAATCACATAGATAAAAACTAGAGTTAAGAATAAGAGCCTTTTCTCCTTTTCTTGATACATCGTTGTGTTGCCTTCTTGATGATGAACCTAGCTTGACCTTGGGTGCACCTAGCTCATCAAGGTTAGTCGCACAAGCATTCATATCATGAAGACAAGTTATGCATGGAATTTACAACTTAGTGATCCAATTCAATGTGAAGCATATGGATACCGATTCAAGTAGATTTCTAAGATATCAAAATATGGGTTTCCAAAATTTAGAGAGTATGGATCGCTAATTGTACCTTTACAGTTTAAAAAATCATATCCATGTTAGTGCATATGTATGTCATGAATATCACCAAAAAGATTCTTATGCACTTTTAGATTTAACGATAAGGCAATTTTAAACTGCATCAAGAGTAGCTATTTAGAAAACAAAGATTACAATCCATATGAATGAGATACAAATTTACCATTTTGGATTGTCTTAGTATAGCTTACTCAAGTGAAACTTATTCTCTATGACACAAGATATATAATGTTCTCCCACTAGATATGTGCATAAAGTATTTGAATGACTTACCACATGCACTTTCAATTCAGATAAGGGTCTCATGAGGAGTACATTACATAGCATGGTCAAGGAATGACAAATTTGCAATGAATTAACTTATGCCTAAGAATACTTACCACCATATAGAATGTACCATTTTTTATACCAATTTGACAGATCTTACTATCTGTGGTGGTGTCACCTTAGTATTCTTATTTTCATCATTTGTGGAGACTTCCTTCTTTGTTATCTCTTTTTCCTTTTAAAACTAGTCGATAAAACACTTTGAAAAGAGGCATTAGTAGTACAAGGAAGTATTTAATGAATGATGATATCTATATATGAATGGTAAACAAATCATCATTTATGAGGCATAAAGGCATAAAATAATTCCTTTTAAATTAATGCACATGGATGAGTGAATTAATAATATGCACCAATTTACAAATTTAAGCCAAAAGGAATTTAACCTTCATATTGGCATTTCTTTCCATAAAATAGATTATTACCAATTGAAAGAATGCCACTTGAAAGGAACTATCATTGGTCACATACCAAATGAAACAACTAGTTCCATACCTTTGCCTTGAGCATTCCTCATCTTTCTTTGTTTGAAGATTAACCTTTAATGCTTGTGATTTTACCAAATGAAAGAGCACAATCTCTACTTATGAATTTCCATGAAATGGCTTAAAAGAGATTGCATTAGAAACACAAACAATAGTTTCCTATTTAGAAACCTCTAGTATATGAATAACAAGAAGGTTACTAAAATAAGGAAACTTCATGATATGAACTAAATTGCCCTTACAAGCATCATGCATAACACCAAAATTAAACAAGGTGAGAAAACATGATTATTTAATTAAGTTTACATGGCAAGTTTAATTCATAGCATGGTGAGTGATTAATGTAGAAGACTCAAAACCAATTTAAATGAGAATGAATACATCACATAGTATTGGTTAGATCTTCTTTGAACGTTGAATGTCACACTCCATTTGGGAAACACATTCTCATGTTGTGAAACTACATAAATCACTTAGATAAAAACATTAGTCTCACAACTCTAGTCATATAGAGAATTTCCCTTTTGGTAAGTGCTTTAATAATTTGAATTTCTTACTTAGCACTCTATTCATTTAAGAACATGAGATAATCCTCTTTATGTCTAGGTCATGGCAATAATACGATAATCAATTTGAAATATGCCACAAGATACATACAACCAATTTAAAGCATGTAGATTGTCATAATATAAAAATATGAACTTGCAATCTACCATATAATTAGATCCTTTCCAAAGCAAGGTAAAATCTTTTAAGTTCATTCTCAAGTGCTTCATTTTTCCTATGTGGCTACAAAAGACACAAAGGAATATACCAATTAAAAGCAATGTGCACTTAAGAATTAATTGTTACCATCCTTTGGATATCACTTGGTTGTAGGCCTTTTGCTTGATTCCCACAAAGGTTAATCCTTATTCCCTACAACACAAGTTCTTGCTAGAGATGAATATGAAGTTAGTGATATAACAACTCAATTCATCTTTGGTTCAATCTTAAAGGATAGACAATGTAAGATTGATAGCTTGGGATAAGAATTGAGTTAAACCGCTCAAGCACCCCAAAGCTTCATATCATCTCTGGGTACCTGCAAAACTTATTAAGTACATTTTGGTACCCATTTTTGGATGGGTCCATCAAGGTTAGCTAATAAGGACTTAGGCACCCAAATAGCCTTAGTCCTAGAATGTGGTGAACTCATCACCTTTCTAGCACAAGAGTCAAATTTGGGTCTCCTAAGCATATTTGAATGTATTGTTAAGTTAGGCTTAGGATTTTTAACCCTTTGGACAAACCTTGAATAGATGACCCTTTTCACGGCAATTGTAACAAATGTGGTGCTTGTCCTTGCAATGCATTTGCCCTTTGCTTTCATCCTTTTTGATGGTCATCTTTCTTGATCGTGCAAGGTTTTGGTTCTTCATGTGGGGGCATGAATCAATTTCATGACCCTTCTGCTTGCATCCATAGCACCTTCTATCGCTTCTCTTTGATCTTTCTTTGTTCAAGCACATAGGTACATTGTTAGAGCAAATAGTATGAGCATTAATTTTCTTACCATGAATTTTGCTCATGCCCTTCTTGGAAAGCTTGGTATTCTTTTGAAGGGGTTTTGTGCATGCTACGGTTGTCCCCTTCTCAAGCTTTTTCACCATATTATCACAGTTATCTTGAGAAGGTTGAGCATGACACTTTCCCTTCAAACGAGTTAAGCTCCTTCTTAGCATTCCAACTTCTTCCTTGAGCTCTTTATTTTCTTGTGTGATAGAAATATCACTAATTCCTGAAATGTCTAGCTCAATGGAAGATTGGCTTTCTTGAGAGCAACATTTGTTAGCACATGATAATATAGTTTCTACTTGAGTACATGTGCATATGTGAGGTTGGTATGATTTCAAATTAGTTAACACAACCTCATGAGCCATTTCTAACATGATATGTGAATCCATAAATTTATTATGAGAGCACACAAGCATATCATGTTTTTCTTGCAAAGCTAGATTTTCAATATTTAGCCTTTCTATCGTGTTCTTGAACATAGTTCTAATTGAGCAATATATGATGAATGATTAACAACTTTAAGTTGCTCAATTGAAATGTCTTCATACCTTTGGACCAAATCATCATGAGAGCACTTTAGCTTCTCATGCTCTTTGGTCAACTTCTCTAAGTCTTCGATTTTTCTGATGAGGAAGTCTTCTTGCTTATGAAGCATTCCTTTTTGTTCTTCCGCTCTTTTCATGAGTTTGAGCAAGCTCATCCGATGTTTCTTGCTTAGCTGAGCGAAGAATTGTTGAAGATCATCCTCATCTTCACTATCACTTTCTTGCTCCTCCTCATCCTCACTTTCGCTTTCACTGTCACTCCCATTAGCGACAAAGCACATATGAGAAGTGGATTTGAAAGACGAACCTTGTGAAGAGGTGGATTCGTCGTTTGGTCTCCATCGATCATTTTCTTCTTCAATTTTGTTCTTTGCCTCATCTTCCTTCATTTTGAGGAACATCCTTTTGGCGATTCTCATGGCAAGATCTATTGCCCTAGGATCAACATCTGCACCAAAAGATGAAGTCGAGGCAATCTCAACTTTTTCAAGCTTAGAAGCACTTTCGTTTCTTAGTCCCCCCGACATGATCTTTTCCTCACGCGGTTAAGCGTTAGAACGAGGATTAGGATCTGATACCAATTGAAAGTTGCCTAAGGGGGGGTGAATAGGCAAGTTAAAACTTTTTCAACAAAAAACTAGAAGCAAACTGGGTAAAACTAAATTGATCTCGAAATTCACCCAGTTAACTTTGGAAATGAGATGTTCTAAATGATCCACAGGGTTCAAAGTAATAGATCTGAGAAGGGCACTTCTCAAAATCCACACACCAAAAAGATATAAACAAATCTTTCACGGAATGGTGAGAGAACGAAGAACATGAATAAGCACAATGAACAAGAACACAAGAGACACAAGATTTATCCCGAGGTTCGGTCACACCACCAAGGTGCCCTACTTCCTCGTTGAGGCGCCCACAAAGAGCCAGGTCTCTTTCAACCCTAATCCTCCCTTTGCCGACCACAAAGGTCAAGCCCACACACTAATCTTTGCTCAAACGAGCGAGTAATACAAACTTTCTTGTGGTCTTCCACAAGATTTGGAGACTCACAAGAGACACCTAGTCGTCTAGGAGCTAGAAGCTCCAAGAGTAATGAATCCACAAAGAACTCGATGTAGTACCAAAGCTCGAATGAAGAAGAGCAAGAGAGATTTGGAGATGAAGCACAAAAACCGCAGCTCTCAAACTCACTCAAAGATTTCTCTCCAAAGGTTTGAAATGGGAGAGGCAAGAGATGTGTGAGAGAGAGTGGGAGGTGTTTCTCAAGTTGAAAATGGAGTTTGGGTCGTGCTCTTCGCTGTGGGGAGAGAGGTAGGAGGGAGTATATATAGGTGGAGCTCAAAACTAGCCGTTGGGCAGATTTTTCTGCCTGAGACCGGTTGAACCGCCCCCTAGGGCGGTTGAACCGCCCCTGGCAGGCCTGGCAGCCTGTCTGCCAGTCTGACTGGCAGACTGACGCGCAGACTGACCGCAGACTGGTCAAAGTTGACCAACACCGGTTGAACCGCCCAGGGGGGCGGTTGAACCGCCCCTGACAGCTCCTGGCGACCTGTTTGCCAGTCTGACTGGCAGACTACAGATCAGAGGTCAGAGGGGTCAGAGACCAGCTGAACTGCCCCTCAGGACCAGTTCAACTGGTCTTGACCAGTGAGTTTAGGAGAGAAAACCCCAGCTCAACTGCCCGGAGGCAAGTTCAGCTGGTGTATGGTCAAAGAGGTTCACAGCTGAAGTTGAGTTCAGCTGAAGTTGAGAAAGCTCAACTCAGCTGAAGTTCAGCTCAGCTGAAAAGCTCAGCTGCAGCTGAAGAAGCTAAACTCAGCTGAAGTTAAGTTCAGCTGGAAAGCTCAGCTGCAGTTGAAGAAGTTCAGCTGCTTTTCAGCAAGAACACTCTAGGTTTCTCAAACCTAACCATGGTCAACCATAGAATGTTAAAGAGATTTTTGCTTTTCAAAAAAATAGCTTTTGAATATAGAGGCTTGAGCTTTGGCAAACACCAACATTCTTTTTGGATCCCCCTTTATAGTACGACGATTCCTATACTCAAGTTAAATAAAATATAATTAAGTAAACTCCTTGAGTAATTGGCGTCTCATATGTGATTTCTCCATGGCGTTGCTTCATAAGGATCACAAACATCTTTGTATCACCTTTTGAAACAAACACAAATCAAACCCTGTGACTTGTACCATATCACCATGTATGAGTTCAAATCATGGCTTCAAGTCACCTCACTTATGCATCAACATGTTATAACTCTTCATAGCTGATTAGTTCATCGACTTAGTGCAAGTACTCCCTTCTTCACCTTAGCCATGGTACCTCGGTCCACAAGCCGTCGCTTGGCCTTCACCTTCGCTTAGTTCCTCGAAGCCCTTTCCTTGCTATCTTCACCCTATCAAGCCATTATTGAGTCACATCATATTGAGCATCCATTGAGAGAATCATTTCTTCAATATTGTGAACCTTGCTTGAATGTCTTCTAGATATAACTGTTAAGATCAATCAAGCTCTAGTTTGATTCTCATAGAAGCATATATGGACTGGTAGTAATATGGTCAAGCCAATTCACAATTCCTCATATCTTATTCACTTTGGCTTGACTAATCCTCTTAATCACTTCAACCTCTATTCTGATCATATTTATGCATAGTGATTTCTCAGGTCTTGTCCATATATTCAAACCAATATAGAGACCATATTATATCCATTTGCATTGTCTCACTGGTTATTTAACCTCGTGTTGAACCTTTGTTCATTGATCATTATACACTATTCAAGTATGTTCATCATACTGAATTTCCTGTTCAACACTTAGCAAACTCATTAGACCTTTAAATGTGTTGTTATCCAAATCACCAAAACTCACAAAAGGGATGAATGCACTTTCAATACCTTGATTCCAAACATCCCATAACAAGCGACAATGACAAGGACTAGGCAAAAACGAGTCGACTTTACAGTCCGAAAGCCCATTTTTGGACTAAACTTTAGTTCTAGGATTAATGAAACCAAACACGATCTAACTAGTCCGCAGTCCTACGATTACTGTTTGTCTTAGGCCCCGTTTGGTTTGAGGGTCTAAAAATTAGTTCATCGATTTTAGTCTCGTTTAGTCTCTAAATTGCCAAACAGTAGGACTAAACTGTTTTAGGTTCTGTTTACGCTTTAGTAGCCTGCCTTTTACCACTTACTATACCACAAGTACACACAAATACTGGCCTTAATCTTTGTCATTAAGTCAATCCAGTTTTTAAGAAACCAATTTCTATTTTTTAGCTAGAAGAGACTAGCCTTTTGGTTTTTAAGAATATGAGAATCCAATTTCTATAAACTAAGCATAAACTAGCATGTTTGGAACCAGCTCAATTTATATAAACCAGTTTTCTTAAAAACTTGGTGGTTACAAAGAGACCCTTATGATGTGTTTGGTTTGTGGAGTCACCCAATGCTTAATGAGATGATGCATTATAAGTTCATTCCATCAATTTTGGTGGAATCAACTCACTCCTCATGTATATACTAATTATTAGCTTATGAGGAATGGGATGATGATGGAGCAACTCATTCTATTCAACAAACCAAATAAAAATGTGAGGAGTGAGAAGAAGATGAATCACTTTATTCCTCAAACCAAACACACCCTTAGTCTCTAGTCTCTCAAGAGGTGACTAAAAAACACTAAACCATATTAATTCTATTTTTTGTCTATTCTTTATTTTAGTTACATTAATGATGGGAAAATGCTAAAGGTTTTTTTTTAAATCATCTTATGATTCATTAATACATTCTGAAACTTTTAGTCCCTAATTTTTTAATACCATAACTAAACTTTCACTAGACAAAGTAACCAAACGGCGTTTTCCCGTCACCAACTCGGACCGAGCCTACAGTTAAAACAAGATCCAGCCGTCCATTTGCAAACTGCCATGACTTGCACGAATTCACAACGGTGCTCACGCTTCCCACGTCTCTTCCCTCCCGTTCCGTCCGCGTCGACGCCGGTACACCACCCCGAGACCCGAGTCATCGACCAGCCACACCAGTGACGCACCTGTCCGCATTGCGGTTGCGGCACCCTTCCTGCAGAGTCCTCTATAGAAGCGCCTCCACGAGACCACGAGTCCACGACTGTCCTCCTCGGTCCTCGCACAAACGTTCCAGGAGTACAAGCACCACCTCCGCCGACTCGCCGGGGAGAGGGGGACGGAGCGATGGACCAGACGGTGTCGGCACTGCACAAGCGGATGGAGACGCTGTCGCTGCAGGCGAGCGCTCTGCGGGACGCCTTGCAGCGGAGCGAGGAGAACACGGACAGCGCGGTCGCCGCCCTCGACTCGTTCGACCACCACATCTCCGCGATCGAGGCCTCCATCCGTCCCGCCCAGGTTCAGCCACTCTCCGTGTTCCCGTCCGGCTAGGAGGGAGAGGTGACCCGTGTCCGATTCGGCCGTGTCGCAGGTGAGGGCGCAGGCCATCACGATGGCGAACGAGAACATCGACAGGACCATCGAGACCGCCGAGGCCATCCTCGCGCAGTTCGAGATCATCCGCCGGGTGAGAGACTGCTCCCGTCCCCCGGCTTCTGTTCGAGAATGCTCTAAACCCCTAGCGAGCTGGCCGCTGGGGCGGGGTTTTGAATTCGATTGTTGTATTGGATGGCTATAATATGGATGTGATTCAGGGCGCCAAAATTTGCATCCAGTGTCACAGTTTTGGTGCATGCCTCGTCGGAAGGTATAAAGGCCCACGGATGGGTTGCAACTTGCAAGTCAATGATTCTGTATGTGAATGCGTGCATATTGCCATACTGGTGTAGTTGCGATCGGTTGTTGTGATGTCAAGAATACAACCAATGATCGACGATTGGCTTGTTATTCTTGTTAGTTCATTGCTTTGTCGGTTTCTTCTGCCGGTGTTGAACTCAGTATCTTCGTTACTGTTAGATTACAAGAGCATTTATCCATATTGGTGCAGTCGCAAAATGCCAGTTGGGTTTCATGTTGTAGGGTTAGCATTGATAGTTATTGATCGGCTTGTGTGCTTTTGCTAGTTCAGTACTTCACCACTTTCCCCAGCAGATGTTATATTTGCTATCCATTTTCTCCAGCAGATGTTATAGTGGATATCTTCGGCACTCTTAGATAATTACCGATTTATTCAAACAGTGCACTCATTACTATTTCTTATGAACATGCTGGTGATTTTTGGATAGTTTTGTGCCATTAAATATTTTTGGAACGTTGTCAGTTTTTTACTTATATTGGTTCGAGCATAAGGTTTAGTCTGTTCACTTAATTAATGTGAGCTGTACTTTTGAGCTTTAGGCTGAAGCTGTGATAGTGAGGGGTCCACGTGCGGATCTGAAGAGCTTCCTGGAAGCTATGGCTCTGCTGAAAGGCGTCATCCACTTCTTTTCCTCAAATAAGAAGTTTACGAGTTGTGAAGGAGTACTGAATCAAGTTAACAACCTCTTAACCAAGTCAAAGCTGAAGATTGAGGAGGAATTCAGGCAGTTAATGAGCACTTACAGGTAAATTTACATGTACTTTAATGCGTCTGTTTCTGAACCAAGAACTTGCAGAGTCGTTCACTTCTTTTGGTCGAACAAGAACTTTAATGCGTCTACTTCTGAACCAAGTTCATTCTTGATCCTTATAATTGCAGGGAATTACGCCCTGTGTTTCCTAGAGGGTTTCCATTAATGATGTACCAATTCTTTTGATGGATGTTCAAATGTAAACTATTGCGTCTGTTTTTTCAGCAAAGCTAGTGAGCCCGCACATCTATTTGATTGCTTTCCAAACCCGCTATTGGCATCAGAAGGGAACTCTAGAGCAGTTGGAGAGCAACTATCCAAAAGCTTTGAAAGTGCTACATACAGGACTCCAACACTAATTCCCCCAAGAATATTACCACTTCTGCATGATATAGCTCATCAGTTGGTTCAGGATGGAAATCAACAGCTGTGCTATAGAATATACAGGTAGGTTTCTTGACCTGGATGTAGCATCTAGCTGTTCTGATTATTTACACACAGATCACAATATGATAATGTGTCCAGGTTGTTTGTGGATATCTGGCCTGAGTATTGAGAGTAAATGAGTTGATGGAAATACATCGATAGCGACAAAATATGAAAGCAATGTGGCACACCTAGTCAGGTCTTGGTCAGCAGCTTACACTGTATGACTAAAAATTGTTGGAGATTGGAAATCGCCTTACCTACTGAGTAACTTAATATATGTCAGTTCGAGCATCCTTGATTTGGAACATTTATGGTTGCCATGCAGTATGAACGACCGTTACTTTTCCTTCTCAACTTATATCATCATTCTTTCTTGATTTTTAACTGTGTGATCTACAAAATCATGCTTGGATTTGTTTCTTTTGTCAGAGATGCTCGCAGCTCAGCATTAGAACTGAGTCTTCAAAAACTGGGCATAGAAAAGCTAACTAAACGTAGCATGCAGCCGTGGCTGGCCTCAGGAACCTGGATTCAGATTATGCACGTTACAGTAAGGATGCTTCTATAATTCTGATTGTATTGTATGTGTTTAGACATCAAACTAATATACGATGCTGAAATCAGGTTAAAGTATTACTGGCTGGAGAAAGAAAAATTTGTAATCAGATTTTCGATGGTATCACTTTCAACAAGGATCAATGTTTTGCTGAAGTGACAGGAAGCAGTGTTATGACTCTTCTCAGCTTTGGTGATGTTATTGCTAAAAGTAAAAGATCTCATGAAAATTTGTTTGTACTGCTGGAGATGTATGGATTAATGCATGGACTTAGGTCAGAGGTATGTAGAGATAATGCATTCAGCACTTCTCATCGCAAGGATCATTTTTTTGTGTCATCACAAGGATATTGTTGTCGTTAATTGTCTTGTCATCAACTTCAACAATGTTGATTTTTAGAACTAGAAAATCGCTATCATCTTCATCTTTGTTTGGCTTATTATCAGATTGAAGTGACATTTCAAGGAAAGTTTTGCTCTGGGATGCGGGAGGCTGCATTAAGCCTGACTAAGAGCTTGGCGCAAGCTGTACAAGAAACTCTGGTTGATTTTGAGGTGGCAGTTGAAAAGAATAATTCAAAGACTACCGTACAGAATGGAAATCTTCATCCTTTTACAATCGAAGTGATTAATTATGTAAAAGGCCTATTTGAGTTAGTACCACCCTTTCCATCTTGTTATACCTTCCTGCAGGGCCGTGCCGGCAAAATCTGAGGCCCTGAACAGGTTTTAAAACGAGGCCTTTTTTATTGGTGGAGGGCACCAGTCGCCGGTGAATGAAACGTCGTAAAACTACAGATATACACGTTATGGCTAAACTCACGTCTCACAGTCATATAATAGAAGCATGTGCAGAGACGGAGCCAAAACGAATGAGAGGACTAAATGAAACTGCTAACGTATAAGATCTTTTTTGCATTATATCATATATATACATTTTAAATTTTAGAGGAGTCTTTAGTGGAGTAGGGGCTGGAGCCCCGTTTACTTCACTATTACTTGCGTTACTGAGCATAAGTACAGACAGATAAGTAAAAAAATAAGGATTAATATTGTATTTCTATTTTATAAATGTACTATAAACCTACACGTTTGGGCCCCAAAGATTTAGGGGCCCTGTTCCATCGCACACCTCGCACGCCCTCTGGCCCGGGCCTGCCTTCCTGACAAACGAGTATTACTATAAGCTCTTAATCCAAACCAGAGAGATCTATAAATCCATCTCCTGACCTCCTTTGGTCTTGAGTTGTCTTATGATTATTCCTTTTCTTTCATCTGGAAAACTCAATGTAGTTTCTTATGGTTGCATTGTAAACATGTGTGAGTGTTGTAATACCTGTTGATGCAGAGGTGGTTAATGACCATTGACAATCCTTTGTGCTCTAAGGGTATATAGGTGACACCACCAAAACTAAGGGCACCAATTTAAAAAACCCTTTATTTTTTTATTCAAAAACTCCTGAAGCATTTTGGAGTCTACGGTTTGGCACAATATCTTTAGTCTCAACCTGCTAGTAAGAGTTTTCCAGGTTTACAGCTTGTCTTGCTCTGTACGATTGCCTTACTTTACTTGACGAGGCAGTATGCTTGCTATAAATAATGATGAACTTGTTTTTTTATTTAAGCATGGTTTAATTTATCAGTTATCTTTCTCCAATTCACACTAACATCTCTTTATTCTGAATTGAACAGTTACCAATCAACACTGAAAATACTATTTCAGCAATCTGAAAGTGACAGTGAGACTGAATCTGAACTTGCAACTGTAATCATGAAGATTATGCAGGCCCTTCAGAATAACTTGAATGGGAAAGCTAAGCAGTACAAGGATCCTGCATTGTATCACATATTTCTTATGAACAACCTTCACTATATGGTTACGTCTGTTAGCAAGTACGCCTCTTTTGTGCTTAAGATCCACATCCACAGATGTCTTGGTGGTCTCCCTGTTCAATAATTTGCTATGTCTCACCTCAGATCAGAATCCAAAGATATACTCGGTGGTGACTGGATTCAGAGACACCGTAAGATTGTGCAGCAAAACGCTAATCAGTACAAGAGGGTAGCATGGGCAAAGGTCAGTGCATCATCGGCAATAGGATGCAGGTTTTTCTATTTTACTACTTGGTGTTAAAGCTTATCATCACCTTTTAACCATTATATTTTGTTGTTCATCATGGACCTCTACCTGTTTCAGTGTTTGAGATCTATAAAATACGATGATTTGCATGCTGCACTCTAGTGGTAGCTGATGAAAAATTCAGTTGTTATTTTATTTTTCTCTGATAGAATGCACTACGAGCCAAGGCGTAGAATTCAACCACAGAGATTATCCTCTATAAATTGGATTCAGGTTCCTATTGGATTTTCAGGTTTAAAGGAACTTGCGATCTACATATCCCATCATGAATTTTGTTTCATTTCTAGAGTAAACTTTTTGTGTGATGAGAAGAAGACATACTTTTTACTGTGCACTCTCCCTTGCCTACCACACTTTACATTCAAGTCCGGTAGGTTACATAGGGGCTGATTGGTTCTCGGGCTATCTCATGCCTGCTTCGAGCGGGCCTGGACCGCGAGGGAAGCCCACTCCCCACTTCTCCACGCGTGCAGGCCAGACAGTGAAAAAGGCGCTAAACTGCATGCGCGCATGCAGGGCGGTGGACGAAGGCACACGCAACCGAACACGCGCTTGCGCGCGTCAATGCACGGTGCGAGCCTGGGCGCGTGGGGCACGACAACTAATCAGCCCCATAGTGAAGTTCTTATTTCTCCTGCATGTGCATTATAGGAAACATTGAACAGATCGGCATCCTATTCTAACTATTTCAACCTTGCTTAGGGGTTGTTTGAATGCACTAGAATTAATAGTTAGTTGGCTAAAAAATTACTAGTGGAATTAGTTAGCTAGCAAATAACTAGCTATCTATTAGCTAAACTGTTTGGATGTCTTTAACTAATTTTAGCAGCTAACTATTAGCTCTAGTGCATTCAAACATTCTCTTAGGAAGCTTTATGTTCATGTCCCTGTAGGTTAGATGGTTTAAGATTTTCTTTGTTGTCTATGTGCACGATTGGAAATATTGTATAGAATCACATCTTGTTAAAACTACTACACTTCTATGATTTTAGATTTTCCAGACACTCTCCATCCAAGTTTCAGGTGGCAATAGTTCGTCATCACCATGTGATGTTAGCAAAACTGGAGTTTCAAGGACTATGATCAAAGAACGGTCTGTACAATGGCATGTTTTCTGTAACACGTTAGCCTTTTTTTTAATGAAATTAATATAAAACAGATAAGGAAATTGTATGCTCCCTTGACAGGTTCAAGTCCTTCAATATACAATTTGAAGAGCTTCATTCAAAGCAGTCTCAATGGACTATACCTGATCAGGAATTGCGAGATGAACTGAGGCTTGCCGTGGCTGAAATTCTCTTGCCAGCATATATGTCTTTCATTAGCCGTTTTGGGTATGTGAAGTTATCTTCTTTATCCGCTCGGGATGCCCTCGCAATTTCTCCACTCAATTAATTGTTTACAGTTAATAATTATTCGATTATACAACCTGCAGTAACAAAAATGTGTTCTGAAATCATGCAACCAAACTCTAAATAGTCCAACCCAATTATACAAGTACTTAGATTTATCACATAAAAAAATTTATTAGCGATGGTACTATGGTAGTGCGACGTCGCCTGTGTCTTAAATGGCAAATTGAAGATCTGCTAGGGTGTTGTGTTTTACCTCAAATGTTAACGAGGCGAAAGAAAATTATGAATGCACCAACAACTTGTTCCAATTTTCAGTACTTCATTCAATGATGAATTGACAAATGTCATATGGGGTGGCGGTGCAATGAACATTGATCTCTGTATCCGTTTTCCTTCTCATTATATGGTATAATTTTTTAGTAATCAACTGTTTCATAGAGACAATCGCACTGGCTTTCATCTTGTTTTATTATATGACTGTAGCACTGTTTTTAACTTTCAGGAATCTTGTTCAACGTTCGAAGAACCCTCACAAGTACATCAAATACACACAAGAAGAATTGGATCAATTGTTGGGTCAGTTCTTCCAAGGACAGTAAGTTGGTGAACAGAAGCTGTTAAAACAGAGTAGTATAGAGAGGAAAATGGCTTGTCTAAGTAAAGTTTTGTACCACAGCTTATGTCAAATGTTTCTACAGAAGAACTGCGTACCTTTTTGTTTGCATCGCCCGAAAAATGGCACTGAACTACTGATGTAGCCTATAACTATGGCTCCTCTGCAACAGCCAACACCTGTATCGCGAAGGTCTCACGCTCTTTCATTACTTGGCTGATTACCCTTTCATGTTAACGTTTGAGAAGACATCTGTGACATATGCAAACCTCAGGAGTCAGGATCATGTTCCCGATTTCAGTTTGTGTAGTTAATAATTTTCTAGGCAAATATATGTTGCTTTTGCTCATGTTGATCATATAGGGTGTTTGAATTCTCACGCTGCGTAGGGGTTTTGTTTTTTTAACAGAAAATCAGAAATGACAACTGCGACTCTTGTCTGTCTTGCATTTGTTGAGCTGCAATTGTCGCAGTTACTTTTTATGGGGCTCTAGTAATTCTATACTACAGCGTGTAATGGTAGGTTAGGAAATCTTGGAGTAAATTGACTCAACATTTTGAATGGTTTGAGGGAGTAAATTGAGTCAACAATTTGTTGAGGGTGTGAAACGGACAAAGTTAAAGGTAGTAAAATGCATTTTTCCCTTTCAAACTGACAGAGGGAGTAGAATAGAATATTTTTTAATGATAGTCTGTACACAATATATTGGATTCTTCTCTAGCTCTAATACATGGCTGGACTGTAGGCTCATTGCACACACATATAAACACCCACAGACCCACAGTTGAAACTCTAACGATGGCAGATGTTTAGTCTGAAATTATTTGGTGATCTATCAACGACCTGATAATAAAATTTTATCAAGCCTTTTAGGGCAGGCATCATGACAGCTTCAAGCGTTGAAATTTGGAAGTAGTAGGACAGATGTGTGAATACTGTTTGAGCAACAGGGAAATCTAAGTTCTCTCGGTTTGACCCTTTGAGGTAATCACCAGAGTAGGAATTAGAGCCACATTAAAATACTACTACTTACGTACTAAAATATAATTTGTTTTAGATTAAACATACATTTATCAATTAACCTATGAATATAATTTATATGTATGTCTATATTAATTGTTATTTATTTGAACTTGAACATAATATTATCATCTATTTTGAGAGAGTGAGAGAGAGTATTCTGCAGTGCAAACTCTAGCTACAGTACACACAGGTTATAGTGCACACACAACCCTAATGGGCCAGGCCCATATACATATCACTCTAACACCCCCCGCAGTCGGAACTCTAGTCACTGCAGATGTTGAGACTGGACCGAAACTCCGCAAACACCATGGACGGAAGCTCTTTGGTGAAGACGTCGGCGAACTGGGAGGTGGTCGAGACGTGAAGGACGCGAACAGCTCCACAGACAACTCGTTCGTGGACGAAGTGAAGGTCGATCTCGACATGCTTTGTGCGCTGGTGCTGGACGGGGTTGGCGGAGAGGTAGACGGCACTGACGTTGTCGCAGAAAACCAGGATGCTCGTGGCCAGCGGGCTGTGGAGCTCTTGAAGAAGTTGGCATAGCCAGGCCACCTCAGCCACGCCGTTAGCCACGGCGCGGTACTCGGCCTCGGCGCTGGAGCGGGAGACGACCGGCTGGCGCTTGGACGACCAGGAGACGAGGTTGTCCCCGAGGAACACGACATAGCCCAAGGTGGACCGGCGCGTGTCGGGACAACCTGCCTAGTCGGCATCGGTGTAAACCCGAAGCTCCATGGTCGAGGACCGGCGTAGAAGGAGACCAAAGTCGAGGGTGCCACGCAAGTACCAGGATCCCCTTCATCGCGGTGAGGTGCGGCTCCCGAGGATCGTGCATGTGGAGGCATATCCGTTGGACGACGTAGGCGATGTCGGGCCGGGTGAAGATGAGGTACTGAAGTGCCCCGGCGATGCTCCGATAGCCGGTCGGATCGACGACCGGGGGCCGGTGGCGGAGACCTTGCCCTGCGTGTCCACCGGGGTCGCGCATGGCTTACACTCGGGCATGCCAGCGCGCTCGAGGAGGTCGACGGTGTACTGTGCTGGTGAAGGAACAGGCCCTGAGGACGACGCTCGACGGTGATCCCTAGGAAGTGATGGAGCGCCCCTAGGTCCTTCATCGTGAATTCTTGCTGAAGGCAGGAGATGATGCGACACAGGAGCCCAGGGGAGGAGGCGGTGAGCGCAATATCGTCGACGTAGAGGAGAAGGTACACAATGTCCGGGCCATGACGGAGGAGGAACATGGACGTGTCCGACTTGGCTTCGACGAAGCCCCGCGAACACAAGAAAGTGGCAAAGCGACTGTACCAAGCCTAGGGGGCTGCTTGAGGCCGTAGAGTGACTTGTTGAGCTTGCAGACCATATCGGGATGAGCAGGGTCAACGAACCCAACAGGCTGAGTGCAGTAGACCGTCTCCGTCAGGGTGCCGTGGAGGAATGCGTTCTTCACGTCGAGCTGGTGGACCGGCCAGTCCCGGGGCAGAGCGAGAGTCAGAACAGTCCGGACGGTGGCATGCTTGACCACCGGACTGAAGGTCTCGTCGTAGTCAACTCCAGGGCGCTGGGTAAAGCCCTAGAGCACATAGCGGGCCTTGTACCGCTCCAGGGACCCGTCGGTATGTAGCTTCAGGTTGAAGATCCATTTCCCGATGACCACGTTGGCGCCATGGGGACGCGGCACCAGGTCTCAGGTGTGGTTGGCCTGGAGAGCGTCGTACTCCTCTTCCATGGCACGCTGCCACTGCAGATCGGCAAGCGCACCATGAACAGTCGTGGGAACCGACCGTAGGCCCGAAGAAGAGGCCGCGACGAGAATCAGGCGATCAGGGGCCCAGAGGACACCCGTCGCACACCAGGTGACCATTGGGCGGATGTGGCGAGGATCACTGTGGACGATGATGGGGTGATATGCCAGGGGGTCGGCGAGAGGGCGAGCTGGTGCACCGCGACGACCACGTGGCTGGTACGTCTGGATGGGGTTGGTGTAGCGAGACGACAGGCCGGTTGGGACAATGCGGGAGACGCCAAGGCCGCACGTGGATGTGTGGAGGAGGGTGGCGCCGGTGGGGTCGCGTGAGGCGACGCATGGGACGCTGTGGCCACACGTGGCGACGAATGAGACGCCGAGGCCGCATGTGGCTGTGCGGGGGAGGGTGGCACCGGTGGGGTCGTGCTTGGCGACGCAGGGGACGCCGAGGCCGCACGAGGCTGTGTGGGGGAGAGTGTCGCAGGCGGGGCCACGCGGCGAGGTGCGGTGAACGAACCTGCAGGGAAGGGGGGCGACAGTGGGGGACACAGGGGCGAGATCGAGGAACACATCGAGCTCGGTGAGAGAGGCAGTGGAAGAGGAAGACGAAAATGGGAAATCTAACTCGTCGAAGATGACATGACGAGAGATGAGGACTCTATGTGAGGTGTGGTCGAGGCACCGGTACCCCTTATGGTCGGGGGAGTACCGAGGAAGACACAACGAGTGGAATGGAGCGCTAACTTATGAGGAGTGGTGGAGGCGAGATTAGGATAGCAAGCGCACCCGAAGACACAGAGATGATCATAGGAGGGGTGGATGCCGAAGAGAGCGAAATAAGGAGTGGGGTGAGCAACCGCCTTGGTGGGCACACGGTTAAGGAGGTAGGTGGCAGTGGTGAGGGCCTCAGCCCAGTAGTGAGCAGGAAGGGAGGACTGAAAGAGCAGAGAGCGCATGACATCGTTTGCTGTGCGAATCATGCGCTCAGCCCTATCATTCTGAGGAGACGTGTAGGGACACGACATATGGAGGTGGACGTCGCGAGAGAAAAAAAGTCACGAGACGCATTGTTATAGAACTCACACCCGTTGTCACACTGGATACTCTGGATGGGGTGACCGAACTGAGTGGAGACCCAAGCGAAGAAGTGAGACAGGGTGGGAAAGGTGTCCAACTTCTGATGTAAGGGAAAAGTACACAAATAGTAATACTTATAGCCAGAAATGCTGATTACAGGGGATGTCCATACATCACAGTGTATTAGATCAAAAGTGCCTGCTACCCTAGAGGAGGAGGAGGGGGAACGTGAGCCTAACATGGCGACCTAACTGACAAGCATGACAGAGGTGCTCAAAAGATCCCCTACAACCAGAAACAGAGGTACTACTAGAGAGCTTGGACATCACATCACGCCCGGGGTGGCCGAGACGATGATGCCAAGTCACAAAGGATGCGGTCGCTGCAAGGACAGGCGGAGCAGTGGTCGATGTAGGGGAAGCAGGCAGGGCGTGTAGAGGGGCCCGAGGCTGTCACACCGAACGAGAAGGGTCCTGGTGGCAAGATCCTTCACAAACAGACCAAACAGATCAAATTCTATAGAGCAAGAATTATCAGTAGTGAACTGACGAACATAAAGAAGATTTTGAATGATATTGGGGGTGACAAGGACGTTGGTTAAATGAAAGGGGTCGGGAAGAACCGCGGCACCCACGGAGGTGACGGGTAGGGCAGAGCCGTTTCCCACAACGATGGAAAAAGGAAGGGAGGGTGGGGGGACAGGTGGAAGACAATATACCTGTGTCCGGAGTGGTGTGATAGGAGGCGCCGGACTCAGCCACCAAGTCAGAAACCGTGGTGGGTGGGGCCAGCGTCATCATGGAGAAGGAGTTGGCGAGAGACTGCGCGTCCCACCCATTGGTCCAAGGCCCCCACACGGGCTGGGCTGGAGGCCCCGGGAGGGGAAGGAGCCCCTGCTGAGGCTGGGGAGGGGCCGAAGGTGTAGTCGGCGGTGGAGCGGCAAAGAAGACATGCAGAGGGGTGGTGGGGCGAGGATTCGAGGCACCCACGGATGGCCCGGGCCACATGTGGATGGTGCCAGTCCACGGGTTGTAGAGGGATGGCCACTGAGAGCCACCCAGAGAGCTGCCCTGGTCACCCGACGTGCCACCACGACCGCTGTTGCGACCGCGGCCACGGCCGCGACTCCCCTGGAGCTAGTAGGCTACCGATAAGCTCCAGGGGGCGGTGGTGCCGAAGTGTGGTGAAGAGGAACCCCCTAGAGTTAGAGGGGGCAGTCCGAGGTGCGTTGTAGAGCGTCGTGGCGAGAGCAAAGGTCGAAGTGGCAGAGAGGCGAAGCTCCTCGAGAAGCAGGTCGTTCTTGACCTCTGCAAAGGTGGGAAATGACTTCATGCGGGTGAGGATGAGAGTCACGCGATCGAAGCGAGGGCTCAAGACGCGTAGGAGGTTGAGCACGAGGCTCTCATTGGTGATGGGGGCCCCGAGGATGCGGAGAGTGTCTGCCATTGTCTTCATGTGAAGGGAGTACTTGTCCATAGAGAGATCACCCTGAGCAAGCTGGCGGAAGGCGGTCTCGAGGTACAGAATCTGAGTCTGGCGGTTGCCGAGGAACTGAGCCTCAAGGGCACCCCAGATCTGATGAGCCGTATCGTCCGGCACACGAATGATGTCTTGGAGTTCGACAGTGAGGGTGCCATGGATCCAAGAAAGCACCACCTCATCCATCAGGAGCAAATCCTCCGTTGGGTCAGAGACCGGAGAGAGGATGTGGTCGATGAGGGCTTAGCGGCGCGGGGTTTGCAGGACCTAGTCACGCCACCGAGGGTACTGAGTGGAGTCTGGCGCGAGAACGTCGGTGACGGTTGCCCGGATGCTGGTGAGGGCCGCCGCCTGAGCATGAAGAGAGGCGCGAAGAGTCGAGGCTAGGGCGGGCGAGGGCGCAAGCTCGAAGGTGTCAGCGTAGTGTCGAGCGGACGTGTGAGAGCCGATGAGACGACGGTGGGTCTCGGCGTACTGGCGCTCTATGGCGTCAACAACCGTCTGCTCCTGCTCAAGATCACGGGCGGCGTCCTGGGCACGCTAGCGAGACGCTGTAACGGCGGCCCAGGTGGCGACGAGGAGGGTGGCGGCGTCATCCAAAGGAGCACGCAGGGATGATGTGATGGCAGAGGGCTAGCTGTAGACAGTCAGCGGCGGTGGACGGTCACGCATGGGGTCCCCAACTGGCATGTCGAGCGGGACATGGGGAAAACCCTATGCCAACAGCTGAGAGCGAAAGAGGGCCGCGTCGGGCAGGGAGAGTGCGCTGGAAGGGAAGCCAGGGTAGAGGGATGCGACCGCCGGGGTAGGGTTCGACAGGGAGGTGGATGAGGTCGATGCCAACGCAGGGGGAGAGGCCGGCTCGGCCGGATCCTGTTGGGGCGCGATCGGAGTGATCGGAGGACAGGGCGACGCGGCAGCTGCGACAAGGAAAGGGGCAGGGGCAGGGGCGCGCGTGGAGCCGGGCGCGACGAGGGCCGCCTGGTAGGAGAGAGGGAGAGGGGGAAAGGAGTTGCCAAAGTAGCGAGTGGCGGCGGAGGAGGTAGGTGAAAGGGAAATGTGCCCTTGGGCCATTTCTAGTATATTTTGATGATTAAGTGTCCAACACATATTAAGTGGGTTATTATATGCCAAATGATGAATGAAGTGCAAATCAATAAGAAGGTATGTTTCTAGACTTAGTACATTTGTTTTTGGATACTAATGAAGTTACCTAAGTGCTAGAAATAGGAAAAGAAAAAGATTGGAAGAGAGTGTCTGTGTGCAGCCAAGACTCAGTTTGGCTTGGCACACCGGACTGTCCGGTGGTGCACCGGATAGTGTCCGGTGCGCCAGGCCAGCTCCGACGAACTGACCACTCTCGTGAAAACTCCAGCGGCGTATGGCTATAATTCACCGGACTGTCCGGTGGTGCACTGGACTGTCCGGTGAGCCAGCGGCCGCCAGCGCAACGGTCGGCCGCGAAATCCGCGGGCAACGCGTGGCCCACTCCAATGGTCGGAAGGGGCACCAGACTGTCCGGTGCGCCAACCGACGCCAGAGTTGCAACGGTCGGCTGTGCCAGATTAGGAAGGAGATCCACACCGGACATGTTATAGTGCATGTCCGGTGGTGCACCGGACTGTCCGGTGCGCCACCCGACAGAAGGCAAGATTTGCCTTCCAAGATTGCCTCCAACGGCTCCTAGCTGCCTTGGGGCTATAAAAGGGACCCCTAGGCACATGGAGGAGTCACCCAAACATTCTTTGATCATTCCTAAGCACCAAGACTCCATTCTCGCGCATTCGATTCTTTGAGATAGTGACTTGAGCTCCAATTGAGTAGAGAACTCCTTGAGTTGTGTTTTGAGCTCAAGTTGTGGCTTGTGTGCGTGATTGTGCTCTGGTTTTGAGTCTTGTGTGTGTTGCTCTTCCCTCCCTTACTTCCGTGCTTCTTTGTGATCATCAATTGTAAGGGCGAGAGGCTCCAACTTTTGGAGATTCCTCGCGAACGGAAAAAGAGATAATAAAGAAGAACACCGTGGTATTCAAGTTGATCATTGGATCACTTGAAAGGGGTTGAGTGCAACCCTCGTCCATTGGGACGCCACAACGTAGAAGTAGGCAAGTGTTATACTTGGCCGAACCACGGGATAACTCGCGTGTCTCTTGTGATTGCTTTTTCTGTGATTACTTGTGTATTTGTCACACCCGGGTTTTAGGGGTCCAAAGCCCGGGCGCGAACATAAACACCAGGTGTGCTGGGACCAAGTCTCACACATATGATGCATCATGGCACAGGATCGAATGTCACAACTTTACTACATAACAGGAGTTCTATACAAAAATAAATAATTACATTATATGGAGACAACGGTCCAGCAACCCAAAGTTGACTGGGAGACGACGACCTAGATCTCTCACGAACTCATCGCAGCATCCTCCATGCGCCTCATCTTGCGATACCTGTTCTTGACCTGTGGGGGGGTGTGAGACAGCAAGAGTGAGCTCACATACGTTCATCGCTCAACAAGTTGTGGGGAATAATGTGAATGAACTCGCCAAAGATGGGAGCTCATGTGAAGTGTAAGGCTTACCAACGGAGATGGTTGAAGCTGAGCATTGCTTTTAAAGTTGGTCAAAATTTTATTAGCAATTACTAAGTATAAGTAAATACCAACCCAATTAAATAGTAGAACAGAAGTAACAACATCACCTGCGATGCAATGCATATGACAAATTGAATTTAGTTCCATAAGTTAATCATGTGAGGGTCCGAGCTGCTCATGACCGTGAGCACGGCTAGTATACCAGTTTTACACTCTGCAGAGGTTGCGCATCTTTACCCACAAGTCATGTTACCCATCTGCCAAGGGATCGCGACTTCCCATACACCTCTACCGAGGAGGCGAGGCAGGGTAACACTACGAGGCCTTTACAAAGTTCCACTAGCTTCAGAAAACTCGCTACAGTTTATAGGAAGCTCCAATGCAGGAATCCCTTGCAGGACCGCCATCGCAGCAAAATCCTCCCGAGGGCCTCCCTACACTGACCACTCCCCTACTGCCCTTGCCCCTTTCGGGTAAGGTAGTCCTCCACTAGCTTTCCTAATTAATCGGCCAAGGGCGTCCCATTATACCCTTGTGGTAGCACTGTTTTCCCGGGTGGTCGCTCCATGTTCCAATTAACATAATGATCTTATCATGAACGATAAATAACAACGGATAACAAAAGTATAATCATGAGTAATGTATCTTCATACCCAAAACCACATAAAGCACTAGCAAGTACTACCCAAAAAGTTCAGTGGTAACAAGGTATAAAGATAATCAAACTAGGGTAACCTATTGGGTCCCATCAAAATTAACCTATGCAGATCATTATGATTAATTAGAACATGGCTGGGTAAAAAGAAGTGATCAAGGGCACAACTTGCCTGGGACTTGAGATTCCAGGTACCAACTTGCTCTTCAGGTGACTCGTGTCCTCACCGCTAAACGCAGTAATATAGACAAACATGTATAGGCAAAATTAACATCACACCAATCATAAGAATACATTGCATAATAATAATCTACGCGTCTCTACGAGATCGTGGGATCGAGAACCGCTAAATTCGGAGCTACGGTTACCGAGTTATGATTTTCCGAATATCCAAGTGGTAAAATATAGAATAGACTAAATGCAACATTTTAACCTATATTTCATGACAAAAC
Source organism: Zea mays (assembly GCF_902167145.1). Lineage (NCBI taxonomy): Eukaryota > Viridiplantae > Streptophyta > Magnoliopsida > Poales > Poaceae > Zea > Zea mays. The sequence continues at coordinate 6,724,325 of NC_050105.1, read as the reverse complement.
AAAGTTACTAGATGATAATAAATATTATTGTGAGACTAATGCAACTAGCATGGATCAAAACGGAGTTACGATTATTGAATTATGAATTTCTGGAACTATTGAGTGCATGGTATAAATTAATTCCGATGAATAATTTTAATTCATGTTTCATTGCTAAACAGAGGTACTAAGTGGTAGACAATATTAAAACAAAATTAATGTCTCTAGAACGAATTAATTTGGAGCTAAGATGAATTTATTATGAATTATATAAGTCTCGGGATTTATTTTTGTACTAAAAATCTATTTCTAATATTAATTTTCTATTTTTATTGCTCTCTGGACTGGGCATCAAAAGCAGAGGAACGCAGGGGTTAACTTGCAAAATTTCCAAGACTCAGGATCCATCCAGAGATGGATGGCGGGTTGATTTTTACTAAGTGCAGGGGCTCTTCTGCAATAATTACACGGCGAAGGGGTACCGGGGACCCAGAGCCGTCCGATCGCCCATCAACCGACGGGATTAGATCCCCCCTAAAGTGAACAGGAAACACCCACAACCTTTGGATGCGGCATCCACGGTTCCAGACGATCTCCAACCCCATCCACACGATCAGACGCCAAAGGCTTGGATTCAATACGCGAAGGGATAAATGCTACTTTTAATCCCAGCCGTCCATCTCAATCCTATGGCCAGGGACCCGTCTTCCTCCATCCTTGAGCCAGGCCGAGCGGCGCCGCCCCAGCATGCGGCGGAGGACCACCAGAAAACTTTGAGAGCCGCATTGGTGAGGTAATCATGACTAGGAATCGAGCAAAACGTGATTCATACAAGCGCAAACCTCAGAGAAGGCATCATACCACGTATCGGGGTGACCGCGATGCCACCCATGTGACACGGCGGCTCCATGGCGACCGGCGAGAAATCGCCAAGGTTCAGTAGCCAACCACGCTGATTCGCTGGTAGCCGCAGCTTCAACACGCCTTGACGATGCGCCCAAACCCCACGAATTATCCGCAGACGCCGAGCGACCTTGGTAAGCGAAGAACAGCGTTGGCGGCGTACTTCTCTCTCCTCTCTACGGTTCCTGTTGGTGGTGGCTGGGTTCTCGGCTCGCGTCTGCATGCGTCTATGGCCAAGGGTATGGTTTTCTTATATGCCCAGGAGTCATGGCTTGATCCGCTGAACTCCTACGAAGTTTGCCCGAGAATCTCGCATCTGGCGTAACTGATTAGATTAGAGATCCTTCTGGTATTCGGTCTCACATATCCACACGTGCTTCTGGGTTATTTTCTTGCTTGATGTCACATAGAAGTCATGTTGCGGCAAGGGAATAAATAAAAACGAAAATCAATAGGAGACGTGAGCTATGATAAGGATGGATGGGTTGCTCGGTTGTGCTGTTCGTTGGGCCAAGTCGTGCAAATCTCTCTTTTTTTATTTAGCTTTCTATTTTCTCTTTATTTTGCCTATTATATATGTTTATATATAATCCATTTAAAACTTAAATTCAAATAGAGTATTAGACTCCAAATTAAATGCACAATCAGAATTCCATCATGATGCAAATATTCTTAGATATATTTATTAATTTCTTTATATTAGGCAAATGTTTTAAATATAAATTATACACCTTACTCCTTATAGAAGAAAAGAAATAGTATTTTGAATGTATGACACAATCGTAAGTTAAGTAAAAATGAATATCCATTAATTACTTATTTTAGTGGAATTTAATATATAGCCATTCCCAATAGTTACTTTAGTTCAAATATTTTCTTTTAAATTATTTCTTATTTATATAGCTCATGAGAGGAATACCCTATTTTAGCAAATATATATCTAGTTTCAGAGTTTTAGGTTCTATGTTTGACTAACAAGATTTTAGTATTGCCGGCTATTTAATTTAGGAGAAAATAGCTTTAAAAGTGAGGAACCCATATTAAGAGACATCTTAATTCTTAATTTTTTTGGAGAAACTTTTATAAACCCCAAAATAGGATTTTGGGTGTTACAAATTCTACCCCCCTTAACAGAAATCTCGTCCTCGAGATTTGTAAGAAAAAGGGATGTAGAGAGATCTGTATGCAATTTAGCTTTTAGTTTCCCATTAGTTCAAAATTAAGAGTCCATTTTTTTATAATAATCCTTAATGGTTGATCATGAGAGTATAGATATCTAGCCACTTATTATGTGAGATAATCAATGGATAGGTTGGGATAACCAGGATTATGGTAATGAAAGAATCCATCATGTATAGTGGATCTTCTTTCATCAAGCGATCCAACTTGATCTTTGAAGACTTGAGTTGATGCTTATCCTCCTTTGACGTGGTTGGTCTTCTTTAGCCTTTAATCTTGGAGTTGCCATCCGAGTTAAGGACATATAGTTAGGATAGCCGGGGTACACGAGGTAGGTAGGTTTGAACAGAGTTGTGTTTTGCTTTCGGAACAAATGGACTAGGCAGCCTGTGATGTAGGTTATATTGTTGTTTACGGACAAGTTGGTATAAGACATTAATTTAGGTTAGGTTATGTTTGTTGAAGCAGAGTCTAACCCATATCACCAGATTAACTAACCTGTTAATAACTTACTCTTGATTGGATCATATTATACTAGATGGGATCTAGATTAGATCGGTTAAGATATGAGGTCAGTTAGATCTATTAGGATAAGATTACATCTTTTCAAGATAGGATGATCTATTAAGGTGAGAGGGTATCTTTTAAGATAAGGTGGATCTATTGAGATGAGATAGATCTTTAATGAAGGATAATCTAGATTTATTTAGTTATCTTATGAATTATATTTATGCCTATATGTATATGCAGATGTAATTGTGGACATTACTCCACAACTCATCACACTCAATCAAAGATCCAAATCAGACAAGTATCATAAGAACAATCACTCAAGTATACAAATATTTACAAAAATAGTTTTGATTTTTTTCCCTAAGAGTAGGTTCCTATTCCTAAAGGTCACTTTAGGTACAGGATTTCAAAGTGTGAAATCCACATTTGTCTTTAGAATGAAAAGGTAAGAATAATCAGAGTAAAGCGGAAATAGATGAGAAAAGATTAAGAAGAGTTTAGAAAGAATCAGAGTAGCAAAGGTAAGTAGAGAATGGTTGTCCAGTTCTATCTAGGTTTCGTCCTACAGTCAACATTCCTCTGATACCACTTCTGTCACACCCGGGTTTTAGGGGTCCAAAGCCCGGGCGCGAACATAAACACCAGGTGTGCTGGGACCAAGTCTCACACATATGATGCATCATGGCACAGGATCGAATGTCACAACTTTACTACATAACAGGAGTTCTATACAAAAATAAATAATTACATTATATGGAGACAACGGTCCAGCAACCCAAAGTTGACTGGGAGACGACGACCTAGATCTCTCACGAACTCATCGCAGCATCCTCCATGCGCCTCATCTTGCGGTACCTGTTCTTGACCTGTGGGGGGGTGTGAGACAGCAAAAGTGAGCTCACATACGTTCATCGCTCAACAAGTTGTGGGGAATAATGTGAATGAACTCGCCAAAGATGGGAGCTCATGTGAAGTGTAAGGCTTACCAACGGAGATGGTTGAAGCTGAGCATTGCTTTTAAAGTTGGTCAAAATTTTATTAGCAATTACTAAGTATAAGTAAATACCAACCCAATTAAATAGTAGAACAGAAGTAACAACATCACCTGCGATGCAATGCATATGACAAATTGAATTTAGTTCCATAAGTTAATCATGTGAGGGTCCGAGCTGCTCATGACCGTGAGCACGGCTAGTATACCAGTTTTACACTCTGCAGAGGTTGCGCATCTTTACCCACAAGTCATGTTACCCATCTGCCAAGGGATCGCGACTTCCCATACACCTCTACCGAGGAGGCGAGGCAGGGTAACACTACGAGGCCTTTACAAAGTTCCACTAGCTTCAGAAAACCCGCTACAGTTTATAGGAAGCTCCAATGCAGGAATCCCTTGCAGGACCGCCATCGCAGCAAAATCCTCCCGAGGGCCTCCCTACACTGACCACTCCCCTACTGCCCTTGCCCCTTTCGGGTAAGGTAGTCCTCCACTAGCTTTCCTAATTAATCGGCCAAGGGCGTCCCATTATACCCTTGTGGTAGCACTGTTTTCCCGGGTGGTCGCTCCATGTTCCAATTAACATAATGATCTTATCATGAACGATAAATAACAACGGATAACAAAAGTATAATCATGAGTAATGTATCTTCATACCCAAAACCACATAAAGCACTAGCAAGTACTACCCAAAAAGTTCAGTGGTAACAAGGTATAAAGATAATCAAACTAGGGTAACCTATTGGGTCCCATCAAAATTAACCTATGCAGATCATTATGATTAATTAGAACATGGCTGGGTAAAAAGAAGTGATCAAGGGCACAACTTGCCTGGGACTTGAGATTCCAGGTACCAACTTGCTCTTCAGGTGACTCGTGTCCTCACCGCTAAACGCAGTAATATAGACAAACATGTATAGGCAAAATTAACATCACACCAATCATAATAATACATTGCATAATAATAATCTACGCGTCTCTACGAGATCGTGGGATCGAGAACCGCTAAATTCGGAGCTACGGTTACCGAGTTATGATTTTCCGAATATCCAAGTGGTAAAATATAGAATAGACTAAATGCAACATTTTAACCTATATTTCATGACAAAACAAAGTTACTAGATGATAATAAATATTATTGTGAGACTAATGCAACTAGCATGGATCAAAACGGAGTTACGATTATTGAATTATGAATTTCTGGAACTATTGAGTGCATGGTATAAATTAATTCCGATGAATAATTTTAATTCATGTTTCATTGCTAAACAGAGGTACTAAGTGGTAGACAATATTAAAACAAAATTAATGTCTCTAGAACGAATTAATTTGGAGCTAAGATGAATTTATTATGAATTATATAAGTCTCGGGATTTATTTTTGTACTAAAAATCTATTTCTAATATTAATTTTCTATTTTTATTGCTCTCTGGACTGGGCATCAAAAGCAGAGGAACGCAGGGGTTAACTTGCAAAATTTCCAAGACTCAGGATCCATCCAGAGATGGATGGCGGGTTGATTTTTACTAAGTGCAGGGGCTCTTCTGCAATAATTACACGGCGAAGGGGTACCGGGGACCCAGAGCCGTCCGATCGCCCATCAACCGACGGGATTAGATCCCCCCTAAAGTGAACAGGAAACACCCACAACCTTTGGATGCGGCATCCACGGTTCCAGACGATCTCCAACCCCATCCACACGATCAGACGCCAAAGGCTTGGATTCAATACGCGAAGGGATAAATGCTACTTTTAATCCCAGCCGTCCATCTCAATCCTATGGCCAGGGACCCGTCTTCCTCCATCCTTGAGCCAGGCCGAGCGGCGCCGCCCCAGCATGCGGCGGAGGACCACCAGAAAACTTTGAGAGCCGCATTGGTGAGGTAATCATGACTAGGAATCGAGCAAAACGTGATTCATACAAGCGCAAACCTCAGAGAAGGCATCATACCACGTATCGGGGTGACCGCGATGCCACCCATGTGACACGGCGGCTCCATGGCGACCGGCGAGAAATCGCCAAGGTTCAGTAGCCAACCACGCTGATTCGCTGGTAGCCGCAGCTTCAACACGCCTTGACGATGCGCCCAAACCCCACGAATTATCCGCAGACGCCGAGCGACCTTGGTAAGCGAAGAACAGCGTTGGCGGCGTACTTCTCTCTCCTCTCTACGGTTCCTGTTGGTGGTGGCTGGGTTCTCGGCTCGCGTCTGCATGCGTCTATGGCCAAGGGTATGGTTTTCTTATATGCCCAGGAGTCATGGCTTGATCCGCTGAACTCCTACGAAGTTTGCCCGAGAATCTCACATCTGGCGTAACTGATTAGATTAGAGATCCTTCTGGTATTCGGTCTCACATATCCACATGTGCTTCTGGGTTATTTTCTTGCTTGATGTCACATAGAAGTCATGTTGCGGCAAGGGAATAAATAAAAACGAAAATCAATAGGAGACGTGAGCTATGATAAGGATGGATGGGTTGCTCGGTTGTGCTGTTCGTTGGGCCAAGTCGTGCAAATCTCTCTTTTTTTATTTAGCTTTCTATTTTCTCTTTATTTTGCCTATTATATATGTTTATATATAATCCATTTAAAACTTAAATTCAAATAGAGTATTAGACTCCAAATTAAATGCACAATCAGAATTCCATCATGATGCAAATATTCTTAGATATATTTATTAATTTCTTTATATTAGGCAAATGTTTTAAATATAAATTATACACCTTACTCCTTATAGAAGAAAAGAAATAGTATTTTGAATGTATGACACAATCGTAAGTTAAGTAAAAATGAATATCCATTAATTACTTATTTTAGTGGAATTTAATATATAGCCATTCCCAATAGTTACTTTAGTTCAAATATTTTCTTTTAAATTATTTCTTATTTATATAGCTCATGAGAGGAATACCCTATTTTAGCAAATATATATCTAGTTTCAGAGTTTTAGGTTCTATGTTTGACTAACAAGATTTTAGTATTGCCGGCTATTTAATTTAGGAGAAAATAGCTTTAAAAGTGAGGAACCCATATTAAGAGACATCTTAATTCTTAATTTTTTTGGAGAAACTTTTATAAACCCCAAAATAGGATTTTGGGTGTTACAGTATTCGCAAGAGCTCGCTACTTAGCCATACTTACACTTAACGAAGTTTTATTGGCTATTAGTTGGTGAATTGTACAGGATCACCTATTCACCCTCCCTCTAGGTGCTCTCAATTGGTATCAGAGCCGTTCTCTTCACGAAAGGGACTAATCGCCCGAAGAGATGGATCCTAAGGGAAAGGGGATGGTGGTCAACGACAAGGAGGAGTCCTTCCTCAACGATCCTAGGGACGACAAGCCCACTGACTCTGGCTCGAGTCACAAGAAGAAGGACGGGAAGAAGAAGAGGTGCATCAAGAAGATCGTCTACTACGACAGCGACGAGTCTTCTTCTTCCCCAAGAGATGACGACGACGAGAAAAGGAAACCAGTTAATTCGATTTTTTCATTTGATTATTCTCGTATTCCTTATAATTCCAATGCTCATTTACTTTCCATTCCTCTTGGTAAACCTCCACACTTTGATGGAGAGGACTACGCCTTTTGGAGTCACAAAATGCGTAGTCACTTATTTTCTCTCCATCCTAGTATATGGGAGATAGTAGAAAATGGAATGCAATTCGACAGTACCGATAACCCTGTGTTTATCAATGAGCAAATCCATAAGAATGCACAAGCTACCACTGTTTTGCTAGCATCCTTGTGCAGGGACGAGTACAACAAGGTGAGCGGCTTGGACAACGCCAAGCAAATATGGGACACCCTCAAGATATCGCATGAGGGAACAACGCCACCATGATCACCAAAATGGAGTTGGTGGAAGGCGAGCTAGGAAGGTTTGCCATGATCAGGGGAGAGGAGCCAACGCAAACATACAACAGGCTCAAGACCCTGGTCAACAAGATCAGGAGCTATGGAAGCATGAGATGGACGGACCACGACGTCGTCCGACTTATGCTCAGGTCCTTCAATGTTATTGATCCTCATCTTGTGAACCTCATCTGTGAAAATCCCAGGTGCACAAAGATGACTCCCGAGGAGATTCTTGGGAAATTTGTGAGCGGGCGGATGATGGTGAAGGAAGCGCGATATGTTGATGATGCTCTCAATGGCCCTCTACCCGTCTACGAGCCTCAACCCATTGCTCTCAAAGCAACAAGCAGCAGGGAGGCGCTACCTAGCAAGGTGGCACAAGTTGAGGCGGTCGGGCTAAACAAGGATGAGATGGCCCTAATCATAAAGCGCTTCAAGACCGCATTGAAAGGACGCAAGGAGTACTCTAACAAGAACAAAGCAAAGGGAAAGTGCTCCTGCTTCAAGTGCGGTAAGACTGGTCATTTTATAGCAAATTGTCCCGATAACTCTAGTGATCAGGAACAAGGAAAGGGCGGGAAGAAAGAGAAGAAAAAGAGCTATAGGAAGGCAAAGGGCGAGGCACATATCAGAAAGGAATGGGACTCGGACTGCTCATCTTCCGATTCCGACGATGAAGGACTCGCTGCCTCAGCCTTCAACAAGTCCTCTCTCTTCCTGAGAGCACCTAGAGGGGGGGGGGGTGAATAGGTGATCCTGTGAAACTTATACTTATAGCCACAAAAACTTGTTAAGTGTTAGCACAATAATCGCCAAGTGGCTAGAGAGGAGTCTCAACAAAACACAATACCACAAGAGATCAAACACAGAGATGACACAGTGGTTTATCCCGTGGTTCGGCCAAGACCAACGCTTGCCTACTCCACGTTGTGGCGTCCCAACGGACGAGGGTTGCAATCAACCCCTCTCAAGCGGTCCAAAGACCAACTTGAATACCACGGTGTTTTGCTTTGCCTTTCAATATCCCGTTTGCGAGGAATCTCCACAACTTGGAGTCTCTCGCCCTTACACTTGAAGTTCACAAAGAAACACGGAGTAAGGGAGGGAAGCAACACACACAAATCCACAGCAAAATGCGCACACACACGGCCAAGAATCGAGCTCAACAAAACTATCTCAAAGTTCTCACTAGAACGGAGCTCGAATCACTGAGAATGACAAACGAATGCACAAAGACTGAGTGTGGATGATCAAGAATGCTCTAAGGTTGCTTGGTGTTGTCCTCCATGCGCCTAGGGGTCCCTTTTATAGCCCCAAGGCAGCTAGGAGCCGTTGAGAGCAAATCTGGAAAGCTGATCTTGCCTTCTGTCATCGGGCGCACCGGACAGTCCGGTGCACACCGGACACTGTCCGGTGCCCGATCTCCTTCCTAAAATGGCGCAGCCGACCGTTGCAGACCTGGGAGCCATTGGCGCACCGGACATGTCCGGTGCACACCGGACAGTCCGGTGCCCCCTTCCGACCGTTGGCCCGGCCACGTGTCGCGCGTAGATTCCGCAGCCGACCGTTGGCCCGGCCGACCGTTGGCTCACCGGACAGTCCGGTGCACACCAGACAGTCCGGTGAATTTTAGCCGTACGCCGTCGGCGAATTCCCGAGAGCGGCCACTTCGCCCGAGGCAGCCTGGCGCACCGGACACTGTCCGGTTGTCACACCCGGTTTTAGAAGGCAAACCGAATGCGAACCATGTACGTGCCAGGATCAGTTATTCACGTACACAGCAGTTACATAATATGGACATCATCACACAGTGCTCAAAATAGTATTAATAAGGGAAATAGTCGATTACATCATACGTCTGAGACGTCCATATAGTTCTTACAATAAATCAAAGTGCGGAAAAGAAACGTAGATAACCGCGGCCTTCACAGGCAGCCGACTGGGGGTTGCCGCTAACCCACACCTAGAACTCGTCGTAGTCTTGGAACTCCTGGAAGTCTCCTTCCACAGCTTCATCTTCGCCTGAGCAGTGGTTGCAATGCTGACAACCTGGGGGGGGGTTTGGTGTGTAGAGCAAGGGTGAGTACACATCAACATACTCAGCAAGTATCCTGTTTGGCTGTAGTGGACTAGCTTTATGTGGGGATAAGTCAAGCAGTTGCTTTTAGTTGGTCAGATTATTACTTACTAGTAGAAAGCCAAGTTTTAGCATTAACCCAATTTATTAACCCAAACGTACTCCTTTCCAAACGGAAAGAGTACCACTTACCAGCACCATAATCATAACCAAAACCATCAATCTCATAACCACCTGTACCAAAATATCTCTGATCAAGTATCACTAATCATTGGAGCTCCCTTGGCCGCTCATAACCGTGAGCACGGCTGATATATCAGTTTTTCAAACACTCTGCAGAGGTTGTGCACTTTACCCACAAGCCGTGATTCCCATTCTGCCCGGAGAGAGCTACTCCCCATTGACCACTACCTAGGTGGCCTAGCAGGGCATCACTACGTAGCCTTTACAAAGATTCCCCGGGGCTGTAGCCACCCGTTAGGTTTCCTAAATGTACCGCACTCCTCCCCAAGGGACAAATCAACCTTGGCAGAGCGAGCCGCATACACCGAGCCCCATTGACGGCACGACGGCTAAGTGAACTACACCCCGGATCCTCTAATTATTCAGCTAAGGGCACCCCATTCCACCCTCATGGTTGCACTGTTTTCCCGGGCGGTCATCCATAGAACAGGTCCTTACGGAGAGGCACTCGAGAAACCGCTCGAGCCCCCTTGAAGGTCACAAGTACAACATCATCATAAGAGAAGGGAAAACAGCGTATCATAGATAATCTCATCATGTTCATTGATTAGAGTTTGAGCAATAGCATAAAGCTAAACAGTAATAATCCAACCCGAATAGGTAAACAAGGACATGGATAACAAAAGCTAGTCAATCCTTAGGCATAAATGTGTAAAGCGGGAGGTGAATTAAATAATGAATAGGACATAGATAGGTCAAAGGACACTTGCCTCCACCAAACGACTGCTGCTCAGGGGCTTCTCCTGCGGGTTCCTCGGGCTCTTCAACTGGATCGTTCTCTATGCGAGCGCAAACATACATACATCCACATATTTAATACAAAAGAACAGTACACCATACAATAGAATGCAATAAGTAAACAGACGTTCTACGCAGGCTCGCGAGTACGGTTAAGAGAGAAAGAGGAAAAGACAGTCGAGAAACGATAACGTTACATGATTATAAATTTAGCCACTCGCTTAATGGAAGGAATTTAAGGTAGACACTATGTTTAGCATAAAGTAAAGTCATGTTTCATGTCTAATTATTATAAGCAGGTGGAGATAAATAAAAGGATGGTCGCGCGGCGAGACGCGCGACAAAGCTCTCTAAAACAAATTAAGAAGTTAACGAATCGTCGCGCGACCGAGCACGCAACGAGACACTTCGCCTTAGTTACGAGGAGACGTTAAGCGTCGCGCGACGAAGCGCACGACGGCATACGTCGACTAAACTGAGTCCAAAGTGGAACGTCGCGTGAATACACACGCGGCGCTACACCTTAAACGACCTGAAACAAAAATGGATCGTCGCGCGACGAAGCGCACGACGCAACACAAGATAGAATCTGAATTTAGACAAATCCGTCGCGCGGCGAAGCGCGCGACGCAACACGCTAATTAACGAATAATCATCGCGAACGCGGGCGAGCGAAAATACGGTCGGGCGAGGCCGGGACGGGGAAACGGGCGGGCGAGCTGGGGCCAGGGCGGTTGAACCGGCCGGGGCCGAGCGGGCGAGCCGAGGGCGAGCCGGGGCGCCGCCGCGGGGAGGGGCCGAGCGGGCGAGCCGAGGGGGCGAGCCGGGGCGGGGCCGGGGAGGGGCAGGGGGCGAGGCCGAGCGCCGCCGGGGCCGGGGTCGGGCAGGGGGCGGGCGGGATCGCCGCCGGGGAGGGAGGGGGAGGGGAGCCGCGCCGCCGCGCCGAGGGCCGAGCGGCCGAGCGCCGCCGGGGAGGCCGAGCGGGCGGGCGCCGCCGGGGAGGGGCAGGGTCGGGGGGCCGAGCGGGGGGCCGGGGCAGCACCGCGCCGAGGGGCGGGCAGGGGGGCGCGCGGGGCCGGGCGGGGGGAAGCGCCGCCGATGAGGGGCGGGGACGGGGTCGGGCGCCGCCGCGCCGGGAGGGGCGGGGACGGGGACGGGCGCCGCCGCGCCGAGCAGGGGCGGGGACGGGTGCCGCCGCGGCCGGGGGAGGGCGGGCGCCGCCGCGCGGGGCCGGGCAGGGGCAGGGGGCGCCGCCGCGGCCGGGGGAGGGCGGGCGCCGCCGCGCGGGGCCGGGCAGGGGCGGGGGGCGCCGCGCCGCCGGCGAGCAGGGGCGGGCAGGGGCGCGCGCGAGCAGGGGAGAGGGAGGGCGCGCGTGGGGAAAAAGAGGAGGGGGAGGGAGAGAGAGAAGAGAAGGGGAGGGGAGCTCACCTCGGGGTCCAAGATCCGGTGATCGCCGTCTCCAAATCCTAGGGCACCACGGGGAGAGAGAGGTGGAAGAGGGAGAGGAGAGGTTGTTGCGCGGGAGATCCAAATGAGAGAGAGAGAGAGGGGAGGGGGGCGCATGGGGGGGTTTTGGGCGCCGGGGGCGCGCAGGCCGAGGCGGGCCGGGCCGGCTGGGCTGGGCTAGGTTGGGCCGGGCCACCTCGCGGATCGAAAACCCACGACGAGCGCGACCACTAAACGGAATTAAATCGCGAACCGAAATCCGGAACGGAACGAGACGAACATTCAACATCAGACAAGGAAATGTGCTTCGGCATGATGCAACACCCATGACACTTAGGTTTTGGTTTATACATAACACGGACACCTGTCGCTATACTGGTTTGAAATTGGGAAGAAGGGGCAAACGGGGAAAAGAGAAAAGAGAGTAACGCCCGAATTTGGTGAGAGAAAAGAAGAAAAAAATTCTACCCCCAAATTCAGGGCGTTACAAACCTATCCCCCTTAAAAGAATCTCGCCCTCGAGATTCAGGGTTGGCTAGCAAAGAGCTCAGGGTATTTAGCCATCAGATCATCTTCACGCTCCCAGGTTGCTTCTTCCTCAGAGTGATGATTCCATTTGACTTTGCACATTCTGATGGTCTTCCTTCGGGTGACTCTGTCTGCAATCTCAAGGATCTGAGCTGGCTTCTCAACATAGGTCAAATCCTCCTGGACCTCAAGACCTTCCACTGGCAACTGCTCTTCTGGCACACGCAAGCACTTCTTCAACTGAGACACATGAAAGACATCATGCACAGCAGACAAATTCTCGGGCAAACTGAGCTGATAGGCCACTTCTCCTCGTCTTGCAAGAATCTGATACGGACCAATGTAGCGGGGTGCTAGCTTGCCTTTCACTCCGAATCTTCTGACTCCTCTGATCGGTGACACTTTCAAATAGACAAAGTCTCCGACTTCGAAACTCAGCTCTCTTCTTCTTGTGTCTGCATAGCTTCGCTGCCTCGATTGCGCTATCTTCAGATTCTCTCGAACCATCTTGATGTTCTCTTCGGCTTCAAGCAAAATGTCTGGCCCAAATACTTGTTTCTCTCCAGGCTGATCCCATTGCAACGGAGTTCTACAACTCCTTCCATAAAGCGCCTGAAACGGTGACATCTTCAAACTGGCCTGATAACTGTTGTTATAGGAAAACTCTGCATAAGGCAATCTCTTATCCCATCCGGACTGATCTTGCAACGCACAGGCTCTCAACATGTCTTCAAGAATTTGATTGGTCCTTTCGGTCTGGCCATCTGTCTGCGGGTGATAAGCTGAACTGAAATTCAGATGCGTGCCCAAAGCTTCATGCAACTGCTGCCAGAAATGAGAGGTGAACTGCGTTCCTCTGTCTGACACTATCTTCTTTGGCACACCATGAAGACAAACGATCCGAGACATATACAATTCTGCCAATACTGCACTGCTGTAGTTGGTCTTGACAGGTATGAAGTGGGCTGACTTGGTCAAGCGGTCCACCACTACCCAAATGGAATCGTAGCCGGCTCGAGTGCGAGGCAATCCGACTATGAAGTCCATACCAATTTCATCCCTAGGATGACATCTATTCCCTGAGTACCCATTACTATAAGGTTGGCGGGAAACGCTATCCCCCTTATTTTCACACTTATATTCAAACAAATGCTATCGGCTCGAATTCTACCACTGGCTGAGTCAATTTGAATGGGGGTTGACATGGTAGTAATTGGAAGATTATGTGCTTCTACCCATGATGCAGTAATGAAAGAATGCGTTGCTCCAGTATCAAATAACACTTCTGCAATATGGGAGTCAACTGGGAACATACCTACTATCATGCCGGGGGTCTCCTGAACTGCTTCAGCTTCCAAGTGGTTCAGCCTTCCATGATTATAGCGCGGCTGAGAGCGATTGCCGGCTCCGGGCTGAGGCACATTCTGCTTTGCTGGGGCACTGGGGCCTGACTGCTGCTGGGCTGCCTTCTTCGGGCATTGCATCACCCAGTGGCCTTGCTCTCCACAGTGGAAACATGCTCTGTTTCCAACCTGAGCTGGTGCTGCCTGACTGTTCTGCTGGGCTGTTGGGGCAGGAAGGCGAGGTGCTTGCTGATTCTGCCTTTGAAACTGACCTCCTGACTGATTGCTCTGATGGTTCTGGTACTGATTCTGAGGGTACTGCCTTTGAAACTGCTGATGCTGTTGAGGTGGACGCTGGTTCTGCCTGAACTGCTGAGGTTGATTGCCTGAGAAACGGGGACGATTGCTGCTTCCAGGCTGGGGTCCACTGATCTTGCGCTTACGATCTTCCATCTCCTTACGCTTTCTCTCTGTCATGATTGCTCTGTCAATCAGGTGCTGGAATGTCGGGAAGGTGTGATTCATCAGCTGATACTGCAGAGGGTCAACCAAGCCTCTCAGAAAACGGTACTGTCGCTTGGCGTCGGTGTTGACATCTTCAGGAGCATAGCGAGACAATTGCAGAAACCTGTCTCGGTACTCACTGACAGACAATGGCCCTTGCTTGAGGGCCAGGAACTCCTCCTTCTTCACTGTCATCAGACCTGCAGGGACATGGTACTGACGAAAGCTACCTCTGAATTCTTCCCAGGTGATGGTGTCAGGGTGGGCATGGGTGGCGAGGTAAGACTCCCACCATGATTGGGCTGCTCCTCTCAACAGACGGGGACCATACAGAACTTTCTCCCTGTCATCGCACTGAGCGGTATGCAACTCCCGCTCCACAGTGCGCAGCCAATCTTCAGCATCCATGGGGTCAGAAGAGTGAGCAAACGTTGGTGGATGACCTCTCATGAATTCAGCACGCTTGTCTCTGGGCATCTGAGGCATCTGAGGCTGAGGTGGGGCCTGCTGCTGCTGCTGCTGCTGCTGCTGAATGGCGGCCAAAGTCTGACCGATTGCTTGAACTGCCTGAGTCTGCATCAGAAACATCTGCTCGATCGACATCGGGGGCGGGGGCGGCAGGTGCTGCTGCTGGGGCACCTCCTCCTGTTGAGCGGCTCGCTCCTGCTGAGCACGCCTTCCTCCTCTGCGCCTATTCTCTGACATCTGCAGAATGCAACCACACATCAGAACTGATCTGGCAAATCTTGCAGCATAAGAAAAGAGAATAGAATTCTTCAACAGCACTGAACAGGTGAGCATCTTCACTGATCTCCAACACAGACCACACAGCTTCTCAGATAAAGAGGAAAGGAGAATAATGGGTTTCCCAACTATATAACTAACTTTATTAACATAGTATGTAAACCAAAATGCAGGGGATACCCACATCCTGGTGACAATCATTACAAAGATTCAAACCAAACATAGTTCATCATGACAAACATCAATGCACAGGATATAGCAAACTACCCTGTCTAACTAAGACTAACTAAGACCGAGACTAACGCTAAGACTGAAGCTTCTACGTATATATTTCGTATTAATTACAAGATCCAACTCTAACGATCTATGGCTCTAGAGTTATCTTAGTCTTGCAGTCGGGATTGCCATAAGACTGGTGTCCATGCTGAGGTGAGCGGTACGGGTGCTGAGTCCCAACGGGGGCGGGGGAACCACCATCCAAGTGACGACGTTCCGCGCGCTCAGCCCGCAGCAGGGCGATCTCAGCACGAGCCCTACTCAGCTCGTCTAATGCATGGTCCAGCTCCGTGTTTAGCACGGCGGCTAGGTTGACTGTGCTGCTCAACCTAGGATTGCCCTCACCGACAGGTGAGACAATCACGCCTCCTGTGCTGCCAGATGGACGGCGGGGGTAATACTTCAGGTCAAGACCGTCAGCTGCCCCACCGAAAACCGAGCAGTAGTGCGAAAGCGCACGCCGTGCAGCATCTTGCATGGCTGCCTCAGCTGAGTCCCGTTCAGAGATAGAATAGTGCTCTGAACAGGCCTCCGCACCCTGGAGACTGTTCTCCGGGCAGCGCACCAAGCAAGTTGCCTCCCAGCGGTCCGGGTAGACCCCGCGACTGTGCTGGTAGACCACACAGCGATACTCGACAGACCAAGTATGCCGGTCAAATGCCCGACGTAGCAGGGTGTCGAGCGCATCGTGGAAGTGACACCCACGAGCAGCGTCGCGAGTGATGGGTCGAGCAACCCATCCTTCCGGCTCAGGGTTAGCAGAGAAGTCGGTGTCGTGGCTCGAGCTGTCGTCGCCATCTCCGTCGTCTGGGTCTCCTCCAGCAGCTACTCCAGAAGCTGGGGCGCCCAGTGGTGGTGCAGGGGGCGGCTCCAGAGGAAGCACAGGGGAGCAGCTCCTCACAGACTCTATCTCCTGCTGGAGCGAGAAGGAAGAGCTCTGCTGCTCCTGTCGTCGACGTTCCTGTTCCTCACGCAGGCGGTGGTGTAGTCTCTCCAAGTGGCTGGACTGTCCGGCCACGGGACGGCGAAGCGGACACTCAGCAAGGCGGGAGGGTAAGAAGGGGATGACTGACTTTCGTGCAGTGTGTCTAAGTCGAGCCATCTACAAAAGACATCGCAAGCAAAAGGGTGAGAACAGAATCAATATGACCAGCAAATAATGAATCATGAGTGAATGAAGGATTAGAATAAAACATGATTTTCAGCAAGGTATAATGTATAGTAGAACATAGGTTTGGTCGGTATGACCAACTTTTGAAGGGATATCAAAGTCAAGGAAGAGACAGAGGTGTATAGTCCTTAGAACGACCATTCTACTCTAGGTTAGCGGTCCTACAGTCAGCACGGCTCTGATACCACTTATGTCACACCCGGTTTTAGAAGGCAAACCGAATGCGAACCATGTACGTGCCAGGATCAGTTATTCACGTACACAGCAGTTACATAATATGGACATCATCACACAGTGCTCAAAATAGTATTAATAAGGGAAATAGTCGATTACATCATACGTCTGAGACGTCCATATAGTTCTTACAATAAATCAAAGTGCGGAAAAGAAACGTAGATAACTGCGGCCTTCACAGGCAGCAGACTGGGGGTTGCCGCTAACCCACACCTAGAACTCGTCGTAGTCTTGGAACTCCTGGAAGTCTCCTTCCACAGCTTCATCTTCGCCTGAGCAGTGGTTGCAATGCTGACAACCTGGGGGGGGGGGGGTTTGGTGTGTAGAGCAAGGGTGAGTACACATCAACATACTCAGCAAGTATCCTGTTTGGCTGTAGTGGACTAGCTTTATGTGGGGATAAGTCAAGCAGTTGCTTTTAGTTGGTCAGATTATTACTTACTAGTAGAAAGCCAAGTTTTAGCATTAACCCAAGTTATTAACCCAAACGTACTCCTTTCCAAACGGAAAGAGTACCACTTACCAGCACCATAATCATAACCAAAACCATCAATCTCATAACCACCTGTACCAAAATATCTCTGATCAAGTATCACTAATCATTGGAGCTCCCTTGGCCGCTCATAACCCTGAGCACGACTGATATATCAGTTTTTCAAACACTCTGCAGAGGTTGTGCACTTTACCCACAAGCCGTGATTCCCATTCTGCCCGGAGAGAGCTACTCCCCATTGACCACTACCTAGGTGGCCTAGCAGGGCATCACTACATAGCCTTTACAAAGATTCCCCGGGGCTGTAGCCACCCGTTAGGTTTCCTAAATGTACCGCACTCCTCCCCAAGGGACAAATCAACCTTGGCAGAGCGAGCCGCATACACCGAGCCCCATTGACGGCACGACGGCTAAGTGAACTACACCCCGGATCCTCTAATTATTCAGCTAAGGGCACCCCATTCCACCCTCATGGTTGCACTGTTTTCCCGGGCGGTCATCCATAGAACAGGTCCTTACGGAGAGGCACTCGAGAAACCGCTCGAGCCCCCTTGAAGGTCACAAGTACAACATCATCATAAGAGAAGGGAAAACAGCGTATCATAGATAATCTCATCATGTTCATTGATTAGAGTTTGAGCAATAGCATAAAGCTAAACAGTAATAATCCAACCCGAATAGGTAAACAAGGACATGGATAACAAAAGCTAGTCAATCCTTAGGCATAAATGTGTAAAGCGGGAGGTGAATTAAATAATGAATAGGACATAGATAGGTCAAAGGACACTTGCCTCCACCAAACGACTGCTGCTCAGGGGCTTCTCCTGCGGGTTCCTCGGGCTCTTCAACTGGATCGTTCTCTATGCGAGCGCAAACATACATACATCCACATATTTAATACAAAAGAACAGTACACCATACAATAGAATGCAATAAGTAAACAGACGTTCTACGCAGGCTCGCGAGTACGGTTAAGAGAGAAAGAGGAAAAGACAGTCGAGAAACGATAACGTTACATGATTATAAATTTAGCCACTCGCTTAATGGAAGGAATTTAAGGTAGACACTATGTTTAGCATAAAGTAAAGTCATGTTTCATGTCTAATTATTATAAGCAGGTGGAGATAAATAAAAGGATGGTCGCGCGGCGAGACGCGCGACAAAGCTCTCTAAAACAAATTAAGAAGTTAACGAATCGTCGCGCGACCGAGCACGCAACGAGACACTTCGCCTTAGTTACGAGGAGACGTTAAGCGTCGCGCGACGAAGCACACGACGGCATACGTCGACTAAACTGAGTCCAAAGTGGAACGTCGCGTGAATACACACGCGGCGCTACACCTTAAACGACCTGAAACAAAAATGGATCGTCGCGCGACGAAGCGCACGACGCAACACAAGATAGAATCTGAATTTAGACAAATCCGTCGCGCGGCGAAGCGCGCGACGCAACACGCTAATTAACGAATAATCATCGCGAACGCGGGCGAGCGAAAATACGGTCGGGCGAGGCCGGGACGGGGAAACGGGCGGGCGAGCTGGGGCCAGGGCGGTTGAACCGGCCAGGGGGGCGGTTGAACCGGCCGGGGCCGAGCGGGCGAGCCGAGGGCGAGCCGGGGCGCCGCCGCGGGGAGGGGCCGAGCGGGCGAGCCGAGGGGGCGAGCCGGGGCGGGGCCGGGGAGGGGCAGGGGGCGAGGCCGAGCGCCGCCGGGGCCGGGGTCGGGCAGGGGGCGGGCGGGATCGCCGCCGGGGAGGGAGGGGGAGGGGAGCCGCGCCGCCGCGCCGAGGGCCGAGCGGCCGAGCGCCGCCGGGGAGGCCGAGCGGGCGGGCGCCGCCGGGGAGGGGCAGGGTCGGGGGGCCGAGCGGGGGGCCGGGGCACCATCGCGCCGAGGGGCGGGCAGGGGGGCGCGCGGGGCCGGGCGGGGGGAAGCGCCGCCGACGAGGGGCGGGGACGGGGTCGGGCGCCGCCGCGCCGGGAGGGGCGGGGACGGGGACGGGCGCCGCCGCGGCCGGGGGAGGGCGGGCGCCGCCGCGCGGGGCCGGGCAGGGGCGGGGGGCGCCGCGCCGCCGGCGAGCAGGGGCGGGCAGGGGCACGCGCGAGCAGGGGAGAGGGAGGGCGCGCGTGGGGAAAAAGAGGAGGGGGAGGGAGAGAGAGAAGAGAAGGGGAGGGGAGCTCACCTCGGGGTCCAAGATCCGGTGATCGCCGTCTCCAAATCCTAGGGCACCACGGGGAGAGAGAGGTGGAAGAGGGAGAGGAGAGGTTGTTGCGCGGGAGATCCAAATGAGAGAGAGAGAGGGGAGGGGGGCGCATGGGGGGGTTTTGGGCGCCGGGGGCGCGCAGGCCGAGGCGGGCCGGGCCGGCTGGGCTGGGCTAGGTTGGGCCGGGCCACCTCGCGGATCGAAAACCCACGACGAGCGCGACCACTAAACGGAATTAAATCGCGAACCGAAATTCGGAACGGAACGAGACGAACATTCAACATCAGACAAAGAAATGCGCTTCGGCATGATGCAACACCCATGACACTTAGGTTTTGGTTTATACATAACACGGACACCTGTCGCTATACTGGTTTGAAATTGGGAAGAAGGGGCAAACGGGGAAAAGAGAAAAGAGAGTAACGCCCGAATTTGGTGAGAGAAAAGAAGAAAAAATTCTACCCCCAAATTCAGGGCGTTACACCGGTGCACCACCGGACAGTCCGGTGCCCCAGACCGAAACAGCCTCTTGGCTGTACACAGCCAACTCTTCTCTTTTCTTCTTCTTTCTGTTTCTGATACTTAGACAAGTATATTAGTACACAAAACCAATGTACTAAGACTTAGAAACATACCTTTGCTCTTGATTTGCACTTTGTCCATCCATAGGCATAGATTCACATTTAAGCACTTGTGTTGGCACTCAATCACCAAAATACTTAGAAATGGCCCAAGGGCACATTTCCCTTTCAATCTCCCCCTTTTTGGTGATTTATGCCAACACAACATAAAGCAACTAGAACAAGTGCAATATCACTTCAAATAAAAACTCAAATTTATTTTGATTCAATTTGGCATATATGGATCATCCTTTGCCACCACTTGGTTTGTTTTTGCAAATCAAACTCAAATCTCTATCTCTAAGTCAAACACACATGTTGAAGCATAAAGAGAGTCATTCCAAAAGATATTGATCAAAGATTTCAAAAACTCCCCCTATTTCCCATAATCAACACTTCTCCCCACAAGAGGCCAACTTTTGACAAAAGAGACAATGCAAGAGTTTTGACAAACCAAAAGCTCTATTCTACTATTTTCAAAATTTCTCAAGTGGTAGCTGATCCATCTATTGCTTTGGCCTTTATTTTCTCCCCCTTTGGCATCAAGCACCAAAACGGGATCAATCTTGGCCCGATAACCCCATTGCCTCACCAAAATCTTCAAATAAGAGCAAATGGCAATAAGAGTTCATGAGATGAACTTGGAATAAGTTACCCTCTCATCGGAGTGCAGTGGAAGTCTTTCATGGTCCAAGTCCACCTTTTCCCTTTCAATTCTCCTTCGAGACTAAATCAAGTAAACTCAAGCATATGGTTAGTCTCAAAGGGTCAAGTTGTAACACAACTCCCCCTAAATATGTGCATCACTTACACAAGGACTTGTGAGGTCCAGGGAATGTTTGTACAACTTGAGCACCACAATAAGCAACAAAATGCAGAATGAACATGATCAAAGGCATAAACATATGTATGCTACAATTCAATCCAAGTTCCGCGAATCTAAGACATTTAGCTCACTACGCAGCCTGCAAAAGGTCTTCTCATCTAGAGGCTTGGTAAAGATATCGGCTAGCTGGTTCTCGGTGCTAACATGAAACACTTCGATATCTCCCTTTTGCTGGTGGTCTCTCAAAAAGTGATGCCGGATGTCTATGTGCTTTGTGCGGCTGTGTTCAACAGGATTTTCCGCCATGCGGATAACACTCTCATTATCACATAGGAGTGGGACTTTGCTCAGATTGTAGCCAAAGTCCCGGAGGGTTTGCCTCATCCAAAGTAGTTGCGCGCAACACTGTCCTGCGGCAACATACTCGGCCTCAGCGGTGGATAGGGCAACCGAGGTTTGTTTCTTAGAGTTCCACGATACCAGGGACCTTCCTAAGAATTGGCACATCCCCGATGTACTCTTCCTATCGACCTTACATCCAGCAAAGTCGGAGTCTGAGTATCCAACCAAGTCAAAGGTAGACCCTTTTGGATACCAGAGCCCGAAGCAAGGCGTAGCAACCAAATATCTAAGAATTCCTTTCACCGCCACTAAGTGACATTCCTTAGGATCGGATTGAAATCTAGCACACATGCATACGCTAAGCATAATATCCGGTCTACTAGCACATAAATAAAGTAAAGACCCTATCATTGACCGGTATGCTTTTTGATCAACGGACTTACCTCCTTTGTTGAGGTCGGTGTGTCCGTCGGTCCCCATCGGAGTCTTTGCGGGCTTGGCGTCCTTCATCCCAAACCGCTTCAGCAAGTCTTGCGTGTACTTTGTTTGGGAGATGAAGGTGCCGTCCTTGAGTTGCTTCACTTGGAACCCAAGGAAGTAGTTCAACTCGCCCATCATCGACATCTCGAATTTCTGCGTCATCACCCTGCTAAACTCTTCACAAGACTTTTGGTTAGTAGAACCAAATATTATGTCATCGACATAAATTTGGCACACAAACAAATCACCGTCACATGTCTTTGTAAAAAGAGTTGGATCGGCTTTCCCAACCTTGAAAGCATTAGCAATTAAAAAGTCTCTAAGGCATTCATACCATGCTCTTGGGGCTTGCTTAAGTCCATAGAGCCCCTTAGAGTGCTTACACACGTGGTCGGGGTACCGTTCATCCTCGAAGCCAGGGGGTTGCTCCACGTACACCTCCTCCTTGATTGGCCCATTGAGGAAAGCGCTCTTCACATCCATTTGGTACAACCTAAAAGAATGGTGAGCGGCATATGCTAGCAAGATACGAATTGATTCTAGCCTAGCCACAGGAGCAAACGTCTCCTCAAAGTCCAAACCTGCGACTTGGGCATAACCTTTTGCCACAAGTCGAGCCTTGTTCCTCGTCACCACCCCGTGCTCGTCCTGTTTGTTGCGGAACACCCACTTGGTTCCCACAACATTTTGCTTGGGACGAGGCACCAGTGTCCAAACTTCATTGCGCTTGAAGTTGTTGAGCTCCTCCTGCATGGCCACCACCCAGTCCGGATCTAGCAAGGCCTCCTCTACCCTGAAAGGCTCAATAGAAGAGACAAAGGAGTAATGCTCACAAAAATTAACTAATCGAGATCGAGTTGTTACTCCCTTGCTAATATCACCCAGAATTTGATCGACGGGATGATTCCTTTGAATCATTGCTCGAACTTGGGTTGGAGGTGCCGGTTGCGCTTCTTCCTCCATCACATGATCATCTTGTGCTCCCCCTTGATCACACGCCTCCTGTTGATGAACTTGTTCATCGTCTTGAGTTGGGGGATGCACCGTTGTTGAGGAAGAAGGTTGATCTCGTTCATCTTGTTCCTGTGGCCGCACTTCTCCAATCGCCATGGTTCGTATAGCGGCCGACGGAACATCTTCTTCATCTACATCATCACAATCAACAACTTGCTCTCTTGGAGAGCCATTAGTCTCATCAAATACAACGTCGCTAGAGACTTCAACCAAACCCGATGATTTGTTGAAGACTCTATACGCCTTTGTATTTGAGTCATAACCTAACAAAAACCCTTCTACAGCTTTGGGAGCTGTCACACCCGGGTTTTAGGGGTCCAAAGCCCGGGCGCGAACATAATCACCAGGTGTGCTGGGACCAAGTCTCACACATATGATGAATCATGGCACAGGATCGAATGTCACATCTTTACTAAATAACAGGAGTTCTATACAAAATAAATAATTACATTATAAGGAGACAACGGTCCAGCAACCCAAAGTTGACTGGGAGACGACGGCCTAGACCTCTCACGAACTCGTCACAGCATCCTCCAAGCGCCTCATCCTGCGGTACCTGTTCTTGACCTGTGGAGGGGGGGGGGGTGTGAGACAGCAAGAGTGAGCTCACATACGTTCATCGCTCAACAAGTTGTGGGGAATAATGTGCATGAACTCGCCAAAGGTGGGAGCTCACGTGAAGTGTAAGGCTTACCAAAGAGGATGGTTAGAGCTGAGCATTGCTTTTAAAGTTGGTCAAAATTTTATTAGCAATTACTAAGTATAAGTAAATACCAACCCAATTAAATGGTAGAACAGAAGTAACAACATCACCTGCGATGCAATGCATATGACAAATTGAATTTAAGTTCCATAAGTTAATCATGTGAGGGTCCGAGCTGCTCATGACCGTGAGCACGGCTAGTATACCAGTTTTACACTCTGCAGAGGTTGCACATCTTTACCCACAAGTCATGTTACCCATCTGCCAAGGGATCGCGACTTCCCATACACCTCTACCAAGGAGGCGAGGCAGGGTAACACTACGAGGCCTTTACAAAGTTCCACTAGCTTCAAAAAACCCGCTACAGTTTATAGGAAGCTCCAATGCAGGAATCCCTTGCAGGACCGCCATCGCAGCAAAATCCTCCCGAGGGCCTCCCTACACTGACCACTCCCCTACTGCCCTTGCCCCTTTCGGGTAAGGTAGTCCTCCACTAGCTTTCCTAATTAATCAGCCAAGGGCGTCCCATTAAACCCTTGTGGTAGCACTGTTTTCCCGGGTGGTCGCTCCATGTTCCAATTAACATAATGATCTTATCATGAACGATAAATAACAATGGATAACAAAAGTATAATCATGAGTAATGTATCTTCATACCCAAAACCACATAAAGCACTAGCAAGTACTACCCAAAAAGTTCAGTGGTAAACAAGGTATAAAGATAGACAAACTAGGGTAACCTATTGGGTCCCATCAAAATTAACCTATGCAGATCATTATGATTAATCAGAACATGAATAGGTAAAAAGAAGTGATCAAGGGCACAACTTGCCTGAGACTTGAGATTCCAGGTACCAGGATGATCTTCAGATGACTCGTGACCTCACGCTAGTCGTAGCAATACAAACAAACATTGTATAGGCAAAATTACATCAAACATAAGTACAAATTGTGTAATAATAATCTACGTGTCGCTACGAGATCGTGGGAACAAGAATTACTAAATTCGGAGTTACAGTTAGAAAGTTATGATTTTTATGGTGTTATCGAGTACCTAGAATAGATTAATTCGAATGGACAATTTTAATTCAAGTTTTATGGCTAAACAATGTTACTGGTTGATAGACAATATTAATACAAAATTATTGCAACTGGAATGGGTCAATTCAGAGTTAAAACGTAGAAGTTATGAATTTTGTAAGCATTTAGTATTTCCTTTACACAAGAAATCATTTTCTAGGTCTATTTTATTAATTCCAGCGAATAAGTGTACTGCAGGCACAATTTAACAGGAGTTCGGGGTTCATTTTGTAAATCCGAGGTCTTCTCTGTAATGATCTTAACACTGACTCGGGTGGCGGGTTGATTTGAGAAAAGCCAAGGGGGTCTTTAGAATAAATGTCAAGGCGAAGGGGTATGATCAAACCTGAGCCGTCCGATCCTGGACCAAAGGCTCGGATTAGATTGGGACTGGTACGAACCGGTATCCACTCCCTGCCATCAGATCAAGCATCTATGGTATAGTTAAACCCGACCCTCTTCAAACTCGCGAACAACCCCAGCCGCCAGATCACGATCCAACCGCCAGCGCAACCCCTGGCCAATCGGTTACTCTACTTCTAATCTAGGCCCTCCATCCAGGATCCGACGGCGGCGCGATCGTCACCATACTCCAGGCCAACTCCCAACACCGGCGAGCATCTGGGCGGTGGTGGCCTCGCCGGGGAAGACCCGTTCCACACACCGAGCTCCCAAACTCTGAGTGGACATGCTCTAGACGAAGCTACGATTGCACCCAAGCTGGGCGACTACATCACGCGCAAAATCACAATGGGCCGGCGTCAATCTACCTCCCATGGCGGCCCTGCGGCGCGGACGAGGTCCGGTGAGCAATCACCGGCAAACCGTTGAACCAACTGCTACCCGGCCGGTGTCACACGATCCCACGGATGTACCAGACAGACCAGGGTACTTACCAGAGATCTGGATGGCGCCAGGAAGAGCGTCCTCGCTCCACCGCGGCACGGCACCGAAGCCCCACTCCGGTGAAGGACTCTCGTTCCCCTGGGGCCTACTTCCAGTTTGGGCGAACCACGCACGGGACCGAATGACTCTACACTGTCACGACCGGATCGCGTGGTGAGGCTCGAGCGACGGCAGCGATGTCTGGGGGTCTTGCGGCGGCGATTCCTTCTCCCTCACCGTGATGCGATGATGAGCTGGGGCAAGCGCTGGGTTTATATAGTACGTGGCACGAGGACAGGCAAAGTCCGATCCCGAGAATCCTGCCAGGTTCGTGGCCGACTCATCCGTCAGCTGGCCGGAGAAATCGCGGATTCGTCGTGCGGGTCGTTGCAACGGTCGACCGATGTTGGGGTAGAAGATGGACCTGTCAACCTGGGCCCACATGGCGGTGGAAGAGGAGCAGATGTGCGCGCCCGACAGGTCGGAATACCACTGACGAGAACGACCCACATGGCAGCGAACATGAGAGAACAAAGGCGGGAGCTGGGAGATTGGCATGCGGTGATTAGGGCTGACCCATGGGTCCTCCATGTCGGTCAGACATCGCGCAACTGGGAAAAAAAGGGCGGGAGTGGGCTGGCTAGTGTGGGCCGAGAAAGGGAATTCGGTAGTGGGCCGGTTCAGGTGAATTTGACCCAAGACACTGATTCCCCCTTTTTTATTTCTTTTTTCCATTTTCCCATTTCAGCTTTAAATTCCAATCTCCAATTTTTTTTATTCTAGGTTTTACACTTTTGATAAAATTTACCATAAACAAAATATCCAGCATGAGTTGCAAGTATTCATTTTATTTTATTTATTCATTTATTTATTATCCTACAAAAGCAAATGCTTTTGGATATGTAGCACACATATAATTATTTTAAGACAAATAGTTTCTATTGTATGATTACTTATTAGAAGATGTTCTTATACATTTCAAAAAAATAATTTATAGAAGAATCTTTTATTGAATCTTTATTATAAAATTTTTATTTTAGGAGATGTGACTTCAAAAGTTATGGGAACTCTAAAAAAAATTCTAATTCAAGATCTTTGGAATTTTTTTTACCTAACTCTCAAAATGAGATTTTGAGGTGCTACAAATCCTACCCCCCTTAATAGAAATCTCGTCCTCGAGATTAGTAGAAAAGGGATGCAACAAGTTTTAATTTGCAGTTTAGCCTTTAGTTTCCTATCAGTTCAAGAAGCAATTTTTTTTACTAATAGGTTATTAGGATAGCATGTGTGCATCCTACTTATGTTTTACCAATTCGGTAGAAGTAAAGAAAGTTGGGGTGTGAAAGATTAGGGCAAGGAAAGACTCCATCACAGATGGTGGATCTTGACCCATCTCGTGATCTAGCTTGGCTCTTTGAATACTTGAGTTGGTGCTTATCCTCCTTTGACATGGTTGGTCTTCTTTGGCCTTTATTCTTGGAGTTGTCATCCGAGTTAAGGACATATGGCTAAGGATATATAGTTAGAATAGCAAGGGTACACGAGGTAGGTAGGTTTGAACATAGTTTAACTTTGCTTTTGGAACAAATGAATTAGGCAACCTATGACGTGGGTTAGGTTGTTGTTTACGGACGAGTTAGTCCAAGGTATTAATTTAGGGTAAGATATGTTTATAGAATTAGGGCTTAATTTTTTTTGTCACCAACATTATCTAACTTATTTAAGTAACTAAATTTGGATCATGTTAGATTAGGTGAGATCTAGATAAGATTGAAATAGGATAAAATCTTTTCAAGATAAGATAAATTTACTAAGATAAGAGAGAATCTTTTAAGATAAGATGGATCTATTAAGCTAGATACATTTTAATTAGGATAAGTTAGGATCTTTTGGGATGAGATAGATCTATGAGTGTAGAATAGAATCTTTTTAGATGAGATGGATATTGTTAGGCTAGATACTCTAGTTTATCTAGTTATTTTTTTATAGGTGTTTTTTTTCTATATGTATATGCAGATGTAATTGTGGACATTACTCCACAACTCATCACACTCAATCAAAAGTCCAAATCAGACATGTATCACAAGAACAAACATTCAGGCATATAGATAAAAAAGTAGTTTTGTTTTTGTTCCTAAGAATAGGTCTCCTTTTCCTAAGGATCACTTTAGGCACAAGATTTCAATGTGTGAAATCCGCATTTGTCTTTAGACAGAAAAGGTAAGATTAATCAGAGTAAAGCGGAAATAGATGAGGAAAGAATTAAGAAAAGTTTAGAAAAGAATCAGAGTAGCAAAGGTAAGTAAGTATTGGTTGTCCAGTTCTATCTAGGTTTCGTCCTACAGTCAACATTCCTCTGATACCACTTCTGTCACACCCGGATTTCAGGGGTCCAAAGCCCGGGCGCGAACATAATCACCAGGTGTGCTGGGACCAAGTCTCACACATATGATGAATCATGGCACAGGATCGAATGTCACATCTTTACTAAATAACAGGAGTTCTATACAAAATAAATAATTACATTATAAGGAGACAACAGTCCAACAACCCAAAGTTGACTGGGAGACGACGGCCTAGACCTCTCACGAACTCGTCACAGCATCCTCCAAGCGCCTCATCCTGCGGTACCTGTTCTTGACCTGTGGGGGGGGGGGGTGTGAGACAGCAAGAGTGAGCTCACATACGTTCATCGCTCAACAAGTTGTGGGGAATAATGTGCATGAACTCGCCAAAGGTGGAAGCTCACGTGAAGTGTAAGGCTTACCAAAGAGGATGGTTAGAGCTGAGCATTGCTTTTAAAGTTGGTCAAAATTTTATTAGCAATTACTAAGTATAAGTAAATACCAACCCAATTAAATGGTAGAACAGAAGTAACAACATCACCTGCGATGCAATGCATATGACAAATTGAATTTAAGTTCCATAAGTTAATCATGTGAGGGTCCGAGCTGCTCATGACCGTGAGCACGGCTAGTATACCAGTTTTACACTCTGCAGAGGTTGCGCATCTTTACCCACAAGTCATGTTACCCATCTGCCAAGGGATCGCGACTTCCCATACACCTCTACCAAGGAGGCGAGGCAGGGTAACACTACGAGGCCTTTACAAAGTTCCACTAGCTTCAGAAAACCCGCTACAGTTTATAGGAAGCTCCAATGCAGGAATCCCTTGCAGGACCGCCATCGCAGCAAAATCCTCCCGAGGGCCTCCCTACACTGACCACTCCCCTACTGCCCTTGCCCCTTTCGGGTAAGGTAGTCCTCCACTAGCTTTCCTAATTAATCAGCCAAGGGCGTCCCATTAAACCCTTGTGGTAGCACTGTTTTCCCGGGTGGTCGCTCCATGTTCCAATTAACATAATGATCTTATCATGAACGATAAATAACAACGGATAACAAAAGTATAATCATGAGTAATGTATCTTCATACCCAAAACCACATAAAGCACTAGCAAGTACTACCCAAAAAGTTCAGTGGTAAACAAGGTATAAAGATAGACAAACTAGGGTAACCTATTGGGTCCCATCAAAATTAACCTATGCAGATCATTATGATTAATCAGAACATGAATAGGTAAAAAGAAGTGATCAAGGGCACAACTTGCCTGAGACTTGAGATTCCAGGTACCAGGATGATCTTCAGATGACTCGTGACCTCACGCTAGTCGTAGCAATACAAACAAACATTGTATAGGCAAAATTACATCAAACATAAGTACAAATTGTGTAATAATAATCTACGTGTCGCTACGAGATCGTGGGAACAAGAATTACTAAATTCGGAGTTACAGTTAGAAAGTTATGATTTTTATGGTGTTATCGAGTACCTAGAATAGATTAATTCGAATGGACAATTTTAATTCAAGTTTTATGGCTAAACAATGTTACTGGTTGATAGACAATATTAATACAAAATTATTGCAACTGGAATGGGTCAATTCGGAGTTAAAACGTAGAAGTTATGAATTTTGTAAGCATTTAGTATTTCCTTTACACAAGAAATCATTTTCTAGGTCTATTTTATTAATTCCAGCGAATAAGTGTACTGCAGGCACAATTTAACAGGAGTTCGGGGTTCATTTTGTAAATCCGAGGTCTTCTCTGTAATGATCTTAACACTGACTCGGGTGGCGGGTTGATTTGAGAAAAGCCAAGGGGGTCTTTAGAATAAATGTCAAGGCGAAGGGGTATGATCAAACCTGAGCCATCCGATCCTGGACCAAAGACTCGGATTAGATTGGGACTGGTATGAACCGGTATCCACTCCCTGCCATCAGATCAAGCATCTATGGTATAGTTAAACCCGACCCTCTTCAAACTCGCGAACAACCCCAGCCGCCAGATCACGATCCAACCGCTAGCGCAACCCCTGGCCAATCGGTTACTCTACTTCTAATCTAGGCCCTCCATCCAGGATCCGACGGCGGCGCGATCGTCACCATACTCCAGGCCAACTCCCAACACCGGCGAGCGTCTGGCGGTGGTGGCCTCGCCGGGGAAGACCCGTTCCACACACCGAGCTCCCAAACTCCGAGTGGACATGCTCTAGACGAAGCTACGATTGCACCCAAGCTGGGCGACTACATCACGCGCAAAATCACAATGGGCCGGCGTCAATCTACCTCCCATGGCGGCCCTGCGGCGTGGACGAGGTCCGGTGAGCAATCACCGGCAAACCGTTGAACCAACTGCTACCCGGCCGGTGTCACACGATCCCACGGATGTACCAGACAGACCAGGGTACTTACCAGAGATCAGGATGGCGCCGGGAAGAGCGTCCTCGCTCCACCGCGGCACGGCACCGAAGCCCCACTCCGGTGAAGGACTCTCGTTCCCCCGGGGCCTACTTCCAGTTTGGGCGAACCACGCACGGGACCGAATGACTCTACATTGTCACGACCGGATCGCGTGGTGAGGCTCGAGCGACGGCAGCGATGTCTGGGGGTCTTGCGGCGGCGATTCCTTCTCCCTCACCGTGATGTGATGATGAGCTGGGGCAAGCGCTGGGTTTATATAGTACGGGGCACGAGGACAGGCAAAGTCCGATCCCGAGAATCCCGCCAGGTTCGTGGCCGACTCATCCGTCAGCTGGCCGGAGAAATCGCGGATTCGTCGTGCGGGTCGTTGCAACGGTCGACCGATGTTGGGGTAGAAGATGGACCTGTCAACCTGGGCCCACATGGCGGTGGAAGAGGAGCAGATGTGCGCGCCCGACAGGTCGGAATACCACTGACGAGAACGACCCACATGGCAGCAAACATGAGAGAACAAAGGCGGGAGCTGGGAGATTGGCATGCGGTGATTGGGGCTGACCCATGGGCCCCCCATGTCGGTCAGACATCGCGCAACTGGAAAAAAAAGGGCGGGAGTGGGCTGGCTAGTGTGGGCCGAGAAAGGGAATTCGGTAGTGGGCCGGTTTAGGTGAATTTGACCCAAGACACTGATTCCCCCTTTTTTATTTCTTTTTTCCATTTTCCCATTTCAGCTTTAAATTCCAATCTTCAATTTTTTTTATTCTAGGTTTTACACTTTTGATAAAATTTACCACAAACAAAATATCCAGCATGAGTTGCAAGTATTCATTTTATTTTATTTATTCATTTATTTATTATCCTACAAAAGCAAATGCTTTTGGATATGTAGCACACATATAATTATTTTAAGACAAATAGTTTCTATTGTATGATTACTTATTAGAAGATGTTCTTATACATTTCAAAAAAATAATTTATAGAAGAATCTTTTATTGAATCTTTATTATAAAATTTTTATTTTAGGAGATGTGACTTCAAAAGTTATGGGAACTCTAAAAAAATTCTAATTCAAGATCTTTGGAATTTTTTTTACCTAACTCTCAAAATGAGATTTTGAGGTGCTACAGGAGCAAACTTAGAATTTCTACCCTTCTTCACTAGAATGTAGCATTTGCTCCCAAATACACGGAAGTAAGATACATTGGGTTTGTTACCGGTTAGAAGCTCATACGACGTCTTCTTAAGGAGGCGATGAAGGTAGACCCTGTTGATGGCGTGGCAAGCCGTGTTTACGGCTTCCGACCAAAAGCATTCGGGGGTCTTGAACTCCCCTAGCATCGTCCTCGCCATATCGATGAGCGTCCTGTTCTTCCTCTCTACCACACCATTTTGTTGTGGTGTGTAGGGAGCGGAGAACTCGTGCTTGATCCCTTCTTTCTCAAGGAACTCCTCCACTTGAAGGTTCTTGAATTCGGACCCGTTGTCGCTCCTTATCTTCTTCACCTTGAGCTCAAACTCATTTTGAGCTCTCCTGAGGAAGCGCTTGAGGATCCCTTGGGTTTCAGACTTATCCTGCAAAAAGAACACCCAAGTGAAGCAAGAAAAGTCATCAACAATAACTAGACCATACTTACTTCCTCCTATGCTGAGATAGGCGACGGGTCCGAAGAGATCCATATGTAGTAACTCCAGGGGTCTTGAAGTGGTCATCACATTCTTGCTGTGATGCGCTCCTCCCACTTGTTTACCTGCTTGACAAGCTGCACAAGGTCTACCTTTTTCGAAATGTACATTAGTTAGACCTATCACGTGTTCTCCCTTTAGAAGCTTGTGGAGGTTCTTCATCCCCACATGTGCTAAGCGGCGATGCCACAGCCAGCCCATGCCAGTCTTAGCAATTAAGCATGCATCTAGACCGGCCTCCTCTTTTGCAAAATCAACTAAATAAAGTTTGCCGTCTAATACACCCTTAAATGCTAGTGAACCATCACTTCTTCTAAAGACAGACACATCTACGTTTGTAAAAAGACAATTATATCCCATATTGCATAGTTGGCTAACAGATAGCAAATTGTAGCCAAGAGACTCAACTAAAAACACATTAGAGATAGAGTGCTCATTAGAAATTGCAATTTTACCTAACCCTTTTACCTTGCCTTGATTCCCATCACCGAATATAATTGAATCTTGGGAATCTTTATTCTTGACATAGGAGGTGAACATCTTCTTCTCCCCCGTCATATGGTTTGTGCATCCGCTGTCGATAATCCAGCTTGAACCCCCGGATGCATAAACCTGCAAGGCAAATTTAGGCTTGGGTCTTAGGTACCCAACTTATGTTGGGTCCTACAAGGTTAGTGCAAATATCCTTAGGGACCCAAATGCAAGTTTTGTCTCCCTTGCATTTTGCCCCTAACTTCCTAGCAACTATCTTCCTATCCTTTCTACAAATAGCAAATGAAGCATTTAAAGCACAATAAATTGTAGAAGGTTCATTTACTTTCCTAGGAATATTATGAATAACATTTCTCCTACCAACATTTCTATCATGCATATAAGAAGAACTAGAAGCAAACATGGCATGAGAATCAAAGACATTATATGCATTACAACTCCTATAAGCATTTCTAGGTTGTCTTCTATCATGGTACATAAAGGCATGGTTCTTTTGCACACTACTAGCCATAGGGGCCTTCCCTTTTTCCTTGACGGAGATGGGAGCCTTATGGCTTGTCAAGTTCTTGGCTTCCCTCTTGTAGCCAAGTCCATCCTTAATTGAGGGGTGTCTACCAATCGTGTAGGCATCCCTTGCAAATTTTAGCTTGTCAAATTCATTCTTGCTAGTCTTAAGTTGGGCATTAAGACTAGCTAATTCATCATTTAATTTGGAAATTGAAACTAAATGATCACTACAAGCATCAATGTTAAAATCTTTACACCTATTACAAGTTTCAACAATTTCTACACAAGAATTAGATTTACTAGCTACTTCTACTTTAGCATTTAAATCATCAGTAAAACTTTTTAACTTAGCAATAGTTTCATGACAAGAAGATAATTCACTAGAGAGCATTTCATTCCTCTTAATTTCTAGAGCAAGAGATTTCTGAGCTTCTACAAATTTATCATGCTCTTCATACAACAAATCCTCTTGCTTTTCTAAAAGTATATTCCTATCATTCAAGGCATCAATTAATTCATTAATCTTGTCTACCTTGGTTCTATCTAATCCCTTGAATAAGCATGAGTAATCTATCTCATCATCATCACTAGACTCATCCTCACTTGAAGAAGCGTAAGTACTAGTATGAGTGCTTACTTTCTTCTCTCTTGCCATGAGGCAAGTGTGACGCTCGTTGGGGAAGAGGGATGCCTTGTTGAAGGCTGTGGCGGCGAGTCCTTCATTGTCGGAGTCGGAGGAGGAGCAATCCGAATCCCACTCCTTTCCGATATGTGCCTCGCCCTTGGCCTTCTTGTAATGCTTCTTCTTCTCCCTTTTGTTCCCCTTTTCCTGGTCACTTTCATTATCGGGACAGTTAGCAATTAAATGACCAAGCTTACCGCATTTGAAGCATGAGCGCTTCCCCTTGGCTTTGGTCTTGCTTGGTTGTCCCTTGCGACCTTTAAGCACCGTCTTGAATCTTTTGATGATGAGAGCCATCTCTTCATCATTAAGTCCGGCCGCCTCAAACTGTGCCACCTTGCTAGGTAGCGCCTCCTTGCTTCGTGTTGCCTTGAGAGAAAGGGGTTGCGGCTCGTTGATCGGACCATTCAAGGCGTCGTCCACGTACCTCGCCTCCTTGATCATCATTCGCCCGCTAACGAATTTCCCAAGAACTTCTTCGGGCGACATCTTGGTGTACCTGGGATTTTCACGAATATTGTTTACCAAATGAGGATCAAGAACGGTAAATGACCTTAGCATTAGGCGGACGACGTCGTGGTCCGTCCATCGCGTGCTCCCGTAGCTCCTTATTTTGTTGATAAGGGTCTTGAGCCGGTTGTATGTTTGTGTCGGCTCCTCGCCCCTTATCATCGCGAACCGTCCAAGCTCGCCCTCTACCAACTCCATTTTGGTGAGCAAGGTGACGTCGTTTCCCTCATGAGAGATCTTGAGGGTGTCCCAGATCTGCTTGGCATTGTCCAAGCCGCTCACCTTGTGATACTCGTCCCTGCATAAAGAAGCTAGCAACACAGTGGTAGCTTGTGCATTTTTATGAATCTGTTCATTAATAAACACAGGGCTATCTGAGCTATCAAATTTCATTCCACTTTCCACAATCTCCCAAATGCTTGGATGGAGAGAAAACAGGTGAGTACGCATTTTGTGACTCCAAAATCCGTAATCCTCTCCATCAAAGTGAGGGGGCTTGCCAAGTGGAATGGGGAGCAATTGAGCATTTGAACTATGCGGGATGCGCGAATAATCGAAAGAAAAGTTTGAGTTAACCGTCTTTCGTCTATCGTAGTCGTCGTCGTCCTTTTGGGAGGAGGAAGATTCGTCGCTGTCGTAGTAGACAATTTCCTTGATGCGCCTTGTCTTCTTCTTCCTCCCGTCCTTTTGTGGCCCGAACCTAAGTCGGTGGGCTTGTCATCATTTGGCTCGTTGACGAAGGACTCCTTTTCCTTGTCGTTGATCACGATTCCCTTCCCCTTTGGATCAATCTCTTCGGGCGGTTAGTCCCTTTCTTGAAGAGAACTGCTCTGATACCAATTGAGAGCACCTAGAGGGGGGGTGAATAGGTGATCCTGTGAAACTTATACTTATAGCCACAAAAACTTGTTAAGTGTTAGCACAATAATCGCCAAGTGGCTAGAGAGGAGTCTCAACAAAACACAATACCACAAGAGATCAAACACAGAGATGACACAGTGGTTTATCCCGTGGTTCGGCCAAGACCAACGCTTGCCTACTCCACGTTGTGGCGTCCCAACGGACGAGGGTTGCAATCAACCCCTCTCAAGCGGTCCAAAGACCAACTTGAATACCACGGTGTTTTGCTTTGCCTTTCAATATCCCGTTTGCGAGGAATCTCCACAACTTGGAGTCTCTCGCCCTTACACTTGAAGTTCACAAAGAAACACGGAGTAAGGGAGGGAAGCAACACACACAAATCCACAGCAAAATGCGCACACACACGGCCAAGAATCGAGCTCAACAAAACTATCTCAAAGTTCTCACTAGAACAGAGCTCGAATCACTGAGAATGACAAACGAATGCGCAAAGACTGAGTGTGGATGATCAAGAATGCTCTAAGGTTGCTTGGTGTTGTCCTCCATGCGCCTAGGGGTCCCTTTTATAGCCCCAAGGCAGCTAGGAGCCGTTGAGAGCAAATCTGGAAAGCTGATCTTGCCTTCTGTCATCGGGCGCACCGGACAGTCCGGTGCACACCGGACACTGTCTGGTGCCCGATCTCCTTCCTAAAATGGCGCAGCCGACCGTTGCAGACCTGGGAGCCGTTGGCTTACCGGACAGTCCGGTGCCCCCTTCCGACCGTTGGCCCGGCCACGTGTCGCGCGCAGATTCCGCGGCCGACCGTTGGCCCGGCCGACCGTTGGCTCACCGGACAGTCCGGTGCACACCGGACAGTCCGGTGAATTTTAGCCGTACGCCGTCGGCGAATTCCCGAGAGCGGCCACTTCGCCCGAGGCAGCCTGGCGCACCGGACACTGTCCGGTGCACCACCGGACAGTCCGGTGCCCTAGACCGAAACAGCCTCTTGGCTGTACACAGCCAACTCTTCTCTTTTCTTCTTCTTTCTGTTTCTGATACTTAGACAAGTATATTAGTACACAAAACCAATGTACTAAGACTTAGAAACATACCTTTGCTCTTGATTTGCACTTTGTCCATCCATGGGCATAGATTCACATTTAAGCACTTGTGTTGGCACTCAATCACCAAAATACTTAGAAATGGCCCAAGGGCACATTTCCCTTTCACTTCCCCAACGAACGCCACATCTGCCTCATGGCAAAGGAGAAAAAGGTAAGCGTCCGTGAAACTCCTAAGTATACTACTTCAAGCGATGATGAATCTAGTGATGATGAAGTAGACTATACTGAATTATTTAAGGGTTTAGATAGATCAAAAGTAGATAAAATTAATGAGTTAATTGATGCTTTAAATGAAAAGTATAGACTTTTAGAGAAGCAAGAAGACATTTTGTATGAAGAGCATGATAAATTTGTTAGTGTACAAAAATCTCTTGCTTTAGAAACTAAAAGGAATGAAATTCTATCCTCTGAATTATCTGTGTGCCATGAATCAATTTCTAGTTTAAAGATATTGAATAATGATTTAAATGTTAAGTTAGAAGTAGCTAATAAATCTAGTTCTTGTGTAGAGCATGTTGTCATTTGTAATAGGTGTAAGGATTTTGATGTTGATGCATGTGTTGAACACCTTACTTCTATTACAAAATTAAATGGTGAAGTGGCAAGTCTTAATGACCAACTTAAGACTTGCAAAAATGACTTTGATAAGTTAAAATTTGCTAGGGATGCCTACACCATTGGTAGACATCCCTCCATTAAGGATGGACTTGGCTTTCGAAAGGAAGCCAAGAACTTAACAAGCCAAAGGGCTCCCATTCCCAACAAGGAGAAAGGGAAGGCCCCTATGGCTAGTGGTAATCTAAAGAATCATGCTTTCATGTATAATGATAGAA
The DNA here is from genome assembly GCF_902167145.1 of Zea mays. Classification (NCBI taxonomy): domain Eukaryota; kingdom Viridiplantae; phylum Streptophyta; class Magnoliopsida; order Poales; family Poaceae; genus Zea; species Zea mays. The sequence goes on along the minus strand of NC_050105.1, from coordinate 6,687,523 downwards.
AATTTTCTAGAAGTTCTCATTATAATAGGAGTTATAATGCTTTTGATTCACATACTATGATTGCTTCAAGTTCTACTTTTGTGCATGGTAGAAGTAGGCCTAGGAAGGGAAATGTTATTCATCATGTGCCTAGGAAAATGCATAATGAATCTGCTACTGTTTTTCATGCCTGCAAAACTGATTTTGTACTTTCATGTAAAAATAAGAAAGTGGTTGCTAGGAAGTTGGGGGCCAAATGCAAGGGAGACAAGACTTGCATTTGGGTCCCAAAGGATATTGTGACTAACCTTGTAGGACCCAACAAGAGTTGGGTACCTAAAACCCAAGCGTAAATTGTCTTGCAGGTTTATGCATCCGGGGGCTCAAGCTGGATTATCGACAGCGGATGCACAAACCACATGACGGAGGAGAAGAAGATGTTCACTTCCTACGTCAAGAACAAGGATTCCCAGGATACTATTATCTTTAGAGATGGGAACCAAGGCAAGGTCAAAGGCTTGGGCAAGATAGCCATTACAAATGAGCACTCTATCTCTAATGTATTTTTAGTAGAGTCACTAGGCTATAATCTCCTGTCTGTTAGTCAATTGTGCCACATGGGATACAATTGTTTGTTTACAAATGTTGATGTATCTGTCTTTAGAAGGAGTGATGGTTCATTAGCGTTTAAGGGTGTACTAGATGGCAAACTCTACTTAGTTGATTTTTCGAAAGAGGAGGCCGATCTAGATGCATGCTTAATCGCTAAGACTAGTATGGGCTGGCCGTGGCATCGCCGTCTAGCACATGTTGGGATGAAGAACCTTCACAAACTTCTAAAGGGAGATCATGTGTTAGGACTAACAAATGTATGTTTCGAAAAAGATAGACCTTGTGCAGCTTGTCAAGCAGGTAAACAGGTGGGAAGTACTCATCACAGCAAGAATGTGATGACCACATCAAGACCTCTGGAGCTACTTCATATGGACCTCTTCGGACCCGTCGCCTACCTTAGCATCGGGGGAAGTAAGTATGGTCTTGTTATTGTTGATGATTTTTCCCGCTTCACTTGGGTATTCTTTTTGCAGGATAAAACAGAAACCCAAGGGACCCTAAAGCGCTTTCTAAGGAGAGCTCAAAATGAATTTGAGCTCAAGGTGAAGAAGATAAGGAACGACAACGGGTCCAAGTTCAAGAATCTTCAAGTGGAGGAGTACCTTGAGGAGGAAGGAATCAAGCACGAGTTCTCCGCTCCCTACACACCATAGCAAAATAGTGTAGTAGAGAGGAAGAACAGGACGCTCATAGACATGGCGAGGACGATGCTTGGAGAATTCAAGACGCCCGAGCGGTTTTGGTCGGAAGCTGTGAACACAGCTTGCCATGCCATAAACCGGCTCTACCTTCATCGCCTCCTCAAGAAGACCTCGTACGAACTCCTGACTGGTAACAAACCCAACGTCTCATACTTTCGTGTATTTGGGAGCAAATGTTACATTTTGGTGAAGAAAGGTAGAAATTCCAAATTTGCTCCCAAAGTTGTAGAAGGATTTTTACTAGGTTATGACTCAAATACAAAGGCGTATAAAGTCTTCAACAAATCATCGGGTTTGGTTGAAGTCTCTAGCGACGTTGTATTTGATGAGACTAATGGCTCTCCAAGAGAGCAAGTTGATCTTGATGATGTAGATGAAGATGATGTTCCAACAGACGCAATTCGTACCATGGCGATTGGAGATGTGCGACCACAGGAACACCAAGTGCAGGATCAACCTTCTTCCTCAACAATGGTGCACCCCCCAACTCAAGATGATGAACATGTTCTTCAAGAGGAGGCATGTGATCAAGGGGGAGCACAAGAAGATCAAGTTATGGAGGAAGAAGCACCACAGGCCCCTCCAACTCAAGTCCGAGCGACGATTCAAAGGAATCATCCCGTCGACCAGATTCTAGGGGATATAGGCAAGGGAGTAACTACTCGCTCAAGACTAGCTAACTTTTGCGAGCATTACTCGTTTGTCTCTTCTATTGAGCCTTTCAGGGTAGAAGAGGCCCTCCAAGATCCGGACTGGGTGTTGGCCATGCAGGAGGAGCTCAACAACTTCAAGCGATATGAAGTTTGGAGCCTGGTGCCACGTCCAAAGCAAAATGTTGTGGGAACCAAGTGAGTGTTCCGCAACAAGCAAGACGAGCAAGGGGTGGTGACAAGAAACAAGGCTCGACTTGTGGCAAAAGGATATGCCCAAGTCGCAGGTTTGGATTTTGAGGAGACTTTTGCTCTTGTGGCTAGGCTAGAGTCTATTTGCATTTTGTTAGCCTATGCCGCTCACCACTCTTTCAGGTTGTTCCAAATGGATGTGAAGAGCGCTTTCCTCAACGGGCCAATCAAGGAGGAGGTGTATGTGGAGCAACCCCCTGGCTTTGAGGATTAACGGTATCCCGACCATGTGTGTAAGCTCTCTAAGGCGCTCTATGGACTTAAGCAAGCCCCAGGAGCATGGTATGAATGCCTTAGAGATTTCCTAATTGCTAATGCTTTCAAGGTTGGAAAATCCAACTCTTTTCACTAAGACTTGTGATGGTGACCTATTTGTGTGCCAAATTTATGTCGATGACATAATATTTGGTTCTACTAACCAAAAGTCTTGTGAGGAGTTTAGCAGGGTGATGACACAGAAATTTGAGATGTCGATGATGGGCGAGTTGAACTATTTCCTTGGGTTCCAAGTGAAGCAACTCAAGGAAGACACCTTCATCCCCCAAATGAAGTACACACAAGACTTGATCAAGCGGTTCGGAATGAAGGACGCCAAGCCCGCGAAGACACCAATGGGCACCGACGGACATGTCGACCTCAACAAAGGAGGTAAGTTCGTTGATCAAAAGGCATACCGGTCTATGATAGGATCTTTACTTTATTTATGTGCTAGTAGACCGGATATTATGCTAAGCGTATGCATGTGTGCTAGATTTCAATCCGACCCAAGGGAGTGTCACATTGTGGCCGTTAAGCGAATTCTTAGATATTTAGTTGCTACGCCTTGCTTCAGGATCTGGTATCCAAAGGGGTCTACCTTTGACTTGATTGGATATTCAGACTCCGATTATGTTGGATGCAAGGTTGATAGGAAGAGTACATCAGGGACATGCCAATTCCTAGGAAGGTCCCTAGTGTCTTGGAGTTCAAAGAAACAAACTTCCATTGCCCTATCCACCGCTGAGGCCGAGTACATTGCCGCAGGACAGTGTTGCGCGCAACTACTTTGGATGAAGCAAACCCTCCGGGACTTTGGCTACAATCTGAGCAAAGTCCCACTCCTATGTGACAATGAGAGTGCAATCCGCATGGTGGATAATCCTGTTGAACACAGCCGCACTAAGCACATAGACATCCGGCATCACTTTTTGAGAGACCACCAGCAAAAGGGAGATATCGAAGTGTTTTATGTTAGCACCGAGAACCAGCTAGCCGATATCTTTACCAAGTCTTTAGATGAGAAGACCTTTTGCAGGCTGTGTAGTGAGCTAAATGTCTTAGATTCACGTAACTTGGATTGATCTATAGCATACATGTGTTTTATGCCTTGATCATGTTACTTTATGCATTTATGAGATTTATTGTTTATTTATGGTGCTCAAGTTGTGCAAGGGATCCCCGGACTTCACAAGTCCATATGTGAATAGTGCACATATTTAGGGGGAGAAGTGCTACAACTTGACCCTATGAGACTAACATTTGTGCTTTAGTTTACTTGATGTAGTCTCAAAGGTGAATTGAAAGGGAAAGGTGAACTTGGACCATGCAAAGACTTCCACTGCACTCCGGTATTAGTGTACAAAACTCCAAGTTCATTCTTAAGCTCTTATTGCCCTTTTGCTCTTAATTGACAATTTTGGTGAGGCAATGGGGTTAAAGGGCCAAGAATGATCCCATTTTGGTGCTTAATGCCAAAGGGGGAGAAATTAAAGGCCAAAGCAAATGGATCAGCTACCACTTGAGAAATTTGAAAATAGTAGAGTTAGCACTTTTGATTTGTCAAAATACTCTTATGTGCAAAATTTGGTCTCTTGTGGGGAGAATGTTTGATTATGGGAAAAAGGGGGAGTTTTTGGCTCTTATTCAATTTTTCTCTTGGAATACCTCTCTTTATGCCTAAACAAGTGTGTTTAACTTAGAGATAGGAAAATGAGTTTGATTTCAAAAACAAACCAAGTGGTGGCAAATAATGATCCAAATATGCCAAATTTGAATCAAAAACAATTTTTGTTCTAAATTACATTGATGTGGCACTTCTATTGGTTGCTTTTTGATGTGTTAGCATAAATCACCAAAAAGGGGGAGATTGAAAGGGAAATGTGCCCTTGGGCCATTTCTAGTATATTTTGGTGATTAAGTGTCCAACACATAGTGGGTTATTATATGTAAATGATGAATGAAGTGCAAATCAATAAGAAGGTATGTTTCTAGACTTAGTACATTTGTTTTTGGATACTAATGAAGTTACCTAAGTGCTAGAAACAGGAAAAGAAAAAGATTGGAAGAGAGTGTCTATGTGCAGCCAAGACTCAGTTCGGCTTGGCACACCGGACTGTCCGGTGGTGCACCGGACAGTGTCCGGTGCGCCAGGCCAGCTCCGACGAACTGACCACTCTCGGGAAAACTCCAGCGGCGTACGACTATAATTCACCGGACTGTCCGATGGTGCACCAGACTGTCCGGTGAGCCAACGGCCGCCAGCGCAACGGTCGGCCGCCAAATCCGCGGGCGACGCGTGGCCCGCTCCAACGGTCGAAAGGGGCACCGGACAGTGTCCGGTGCGCCAACCGACGCCAGAGTTGCAACGGTCGGCTGCGCCAGATTAGGAAGGAGATCTGCACCGGACATGCTATAGTGCCTGTCCGGTGGTGCACCGGACTGTCTAGTGCGCCACCCGATAGAAGGCAAGATTTGCCTTCCAAGATTGCCTCCAACGGCTCCTAGCTGCCTTAGGGCTATAAAAGGGACCCCTAGGCGCATGACGGAGTCACCCAAGCATTCTTTGATCATTCCTAAGCACCAAGACTCCATTCTCGCGCATTCGATTCTTTGAGATAGTGACTTGAGCTCCAATTGAGTAGAGAACTCCTTGAGTTGTGTTTTGAGCTCAAGTTGTGGCTTGTGTGCGTGATTGTGCTCTGGTTTTGAGTCTTGTGTGTGTTGCTCTTCCCTCCCTTACTTTTGTGCTTCTTTGTGATCATCAATTGTAAGGGCGAGAGCCTCCAACTTTTGGAGATTCCTCGCGAACGGGAAAAGAGATAAGAAAGAAGAACACCGTGGTATTCAAGTTGATCATTGGATCACTTGAAAGGGGTTGAGTGCAACCCTCGTCCATTGGGACGCCACAACGTGGAAGTAGGCAAGTGTTATACTTGGCCGAACCATGGGATAACTCGCGTGTCTCTTGTGATTGCTTTTTCTGTGATTACTTGTGTATTCGCAAGAGCTTGCTACTTAGCCATACTTACACTTAATGAAGTTTTATTGGCTATTAGTTGTTGAATTTTACAGGATCACCTATTCACCCCCACTAGGTGCTCTCAGTAGGGAACAGCGGACGACCGACCATGGTGGCGGCGGCAGCGGACAGGGGTCGGCCAACAACGAGCACCTGCGCGCGCTCCGCGGCGTCATCGTCGGGGGCGCCGAGCAAGGAGAAGGAGCGCGCTGAGCAGGGCGGCGGTAAGACAACGTCAATAGGAGGGCGGCTCGGAGGTCGCGGAGACCGGCGGGAGCGGCTGGACGTGGGGTGGGGACCGGTCGAAGAGGCGCGAGACCATGGGCGCCGGCCGGAGCAGAGTCAGTGGGGTGGGCATGGAGGGAAGCGAGCGGCGGCTGTCGCACGAGAGGTCTGATACCATGAGAGAGAGAGTATTCTGCAGTGCAAACCCTAGCTACAGTACACACATAGAGCTACAGTGCACACACAACCCCAATGGGTCAGGCCCATATACATATCACTTTAACATATTTAAACTTGAACAGAAAAAGGAGAACTAAAAGGACTATATTTTCAAAAGAAGATAGATATTTGAGCCACCGGTCACAGCCGGCTGATGGCTAGTTTGGGAGCCACAAATCGGAGGGGATTGGAGGGGCTAAAATCCACTTCTTATTCAATCCCCTCGGGTTTTGGACTCCCAAACTAGCCCTAAATGGCTGTGCTAGTGACTGTTGCTGCCAAAGTAAGCAGCGAGCACTGTTCACCCATGCTTTAGACTCACTGAAAGTTGCCTAGAGGGGGGGGGGTGAATAGGCAAATCTAAAATTTATAAACGTTAAGCACAATCTACAAGCCGGGTTAGCGTTAGAAATAAAAGCGAGTCCGAAAGAGAGGGTGAAAACAAATCACAAGCAAATGAAGAGTGTGACACGGTGATTTGTTTTACCGAGGTTTGGTTCTTGCAAACTGAAAGGGAAATAGGCTCACACCTTTTCCTAAATGATTTTGGTGGTTGAATTATCCAACACAAATAATTGGACTAACTAGTTTGCTCTAGATTATAAGTTCTACAGGTGCCAAAGGTTCAACACAAACCAATAAAAGTCCAAGAAAGGGTTCAAATAAAGAGAGCAAAAGACAACCGAAGGCAGCCCTGGTCTGGTGCACCGGACTGTCCGGTGTGTCACCGGACAGTGTCCGGTGCACCACCGGACAGTGTCCGATGCACCAGGGAGATCGACTCCAAACTTGCCACCTTCGGGAATTTGGGAAGTCACTCTGCTATAATTCATCGGACTGTCCGATGTAGCACCAGACTGTTCGGTGTGCCAGCGGAGCAACGACTAATTGCGCCAACAGTCGTCTACAAAAGTCTATAGTGAACAGTGCAACTGCGTGCGCAGAAGTCAGAGCAGGCGCCAGATGGCACACCGGATAGTGAACAGGACCTGTCCGGTGCACCACCGGACTGTCCAGTGGCCCACATGTCAGAAGCTCCGACGGTCGAACCCTAACGGTTGGGTGACGTGGCTGGCGCACCGGACAGTGTCCGGTGGTGCACCGGACTGTTCGGTGCGCCTGTCGATAGCAGAGTTCCCCAACGGCCATTTTGGTGGTTGGGGCTAGAAATACCTCCAACCACCACTCTTCAAGGCATCCAAGCATTCACTACTTCTCATTCAATACAAGAGCAATACACAACACTCCAAGACACAAATCAAAGCCTCCGATCAAATCAAAGCCCACAATTCAACTCTAGTTTTTTAGGACTTGTGAGAAGATCGACTTGTGTGCTTTTGTTGTTCTTGTTGCTTGGTTGGCTTTCTTCTTTCTCTCATTCTTACTCTCAAAGCCTTGTAAGCAAAGCAAGAGACACCAATTGTGTGGTGGTCCTTGCAGGGTCTAAGTGACCCGGAAATCAAGGAAGGAAGCTCACTCGGTCTAGGTGACTGTTTGAAGAGGGAAAGGGTTGAAAGAGACCCGGTCTTTGTGTCCACCTCAACGGGGAGTAGGTTTGCAAGAACCGAACCACGGTAAAACAAATCACCGTGTCATCCGCCTTATTTGCTTGTGATTTGTTTTTCGCCCTCTCTTTCGGACTCGACTTTGTTTCTAACGCTAACCCCGACTTGTAGTTGTTCTTAAAGTTTATAAATTTCAGATTTGCTTATTCACCCCCCTCTAGGAGACTTTCAATTGGTATCAAAGCCCGATACTTCATTAAGAGCCTAACCGCTTGAAGTGATGTCGGGAGCTCACACCAAGAAGGAGATGGTGACCAGCGACAAGCCTGCCACAAGCCACAGGAAGGCTCTATCGGGAGAGTACGGCAACAAGATGAGGGAGGAATCACCTCCCCGCGTCAAGTCACACCAGAGTGGCGACAAGAAGAAGAAAATGAAGAAAGTGGTCTACTACGAGACCGATTCTTCGTCGCCTTCCACCTCCGGCTCTGACACGCCGTCCGTCACTTCTAAGCGCCATGAGCACAAGAAGTTTAGTAAGATTCCCTTACGCTATCCTCGCACCTCCAAACACACTCCTTTACTATCCGTCCCACTAGGCAAACCACCGGTTTTTGACGGTGAAGATTATTGTATGTGGAGTGATAAAATGAGGCACCATCTAACCTCACTCCACGCTAGCATTTGGGACATTGTTGAATTTGATGCGCAGGAACCATCCGTAGGGGATGAAGGCTACGACTCAAACGAGGTAGCCCAAATCCGGCACTTCAACTCTCAAGCCACTACTATACTCCTCGCCTCTCTAAGTCGAGAGGAGTATAATAAGGTGCAAGGGTTGAAGAGCGCCAAAG